>NC_134137.1:267384469-267687500 GCF_033958435.1 Carettochelys insculpta | reverse complement strand
AGATGCATCTGATGAAGCAGGTCTTTGCCCACAAAAGCTTATGCTCCAAAATTTCTGTTAGTCTATAAGGTGCCACAAGACTTCTTGTTGATGTAAAAAGTGATACACATATCAAAAGAAAATCTTCAACTAGAAATTACTGGTTTCCCTTGCAGAGCCTGTTGTGACTGCATTGAAAAAGAACCTTGAATGTTCTGTAAATGGAATTTTCCCTTTTCCCGGGGCTTGCCTTTTTCCAGGCAGAGTAATAATTGCCATGATCTCATTTAGCTACTCAGAGGAGGAACATAACTGGATGTGTACGTTAGATTTATCATTTATATAGTATTTGTCATGGTCACTTTGTTACTTTGTTATTGAGAATGGTAGTGCAATTTTCTCCATTAAACAAAATGGCAAAATGAGGCCCAGAAAAGTAAGGGCTGACATTTTTAAAACTGGCCTCTGATGTCCAGAGCCTTTATTTTTGGACATTCAACTGTAGGCACTTGGAGCCTGATTTTCACAGGTGTGGAATGCCTACAGTATCATCTCAAAGCAATGGGAAACTGTTGCTCAGCAGCTCTGAAAGTCAAGGTCAAGGCACTCGTCAGGTGGGCACTCGTACACCAGGTGGGCACTCGTACACCACAGCACCCAAAAAACAAGACTACTTATCAAAATGTTGGCCTGGATGACTCCTTTAGGCTGCGTCTACACGTGCACGCTACTTCGAAGTAGCGGCAGTAACTTCGAAATAGCGCCCGTCACGTCTACACGTGTTGGGCGCTATTTCGAAGTTGAAATCGATGTTAGGCGGCGAGACGTCGAAGTCGCTAACCCCATGAGGGGATGGGAATAGCGCCCTACTTCGACGTTCAACATCGAAGTAGGGACGTGTAGACGATCCGCGTCCCGCAACATCGAAATAGCGGGGTCCTCCATGGCGGCCATCAGCTGGGGGGTTGAGAGATACTCTCTCTCCAGCCCTTGCGGGGCTCTGTGGTCACCGTGGGCAGCAGCCCTTAGCCCAGGGCTTCTGGCTGCTGCTGCTGCAGCTGGGGGTCCGTGCTGCATATACAGGGTCTGCAACTAGTTGTTGGCTCTGTGTATCTTGCACTGTTTAACGAAAGTGTGTCTGGGAGGGGCCCTTTAAGGGAGCGACTTGCTGTTGATTCCGCCCCGTGACCCTGTCTGCAGCTGTGCCTGGCTCCCTTATTTCGATGTGTGCTACTTTGCCGTGTAGACGTTCCCTCGCTGTGCCTATTTCGATGTTGGGCTGAGCAACGTCGAAGTTGAACATCGACGTTGCCAGCCCTGGAGGACGTGTAGACGTTATTCATCGAAATAGACTATTTCGATGTCGCAACATCGAAATAAGCTATTTCGAAGTTGGGTGCACGTGTAGACGTAGCCTTAAAGTTACAGAGGGAATCAGTGTCCGTTGCCAGGATTAGGGTTCAGAAATCTGCTATGCCTGTCTTTTCTCAGTCCTTTTATTAAAGCTGAATGTTTTTAGGGGTTGTATAAGAAAAGCTAGGGAAGAAGAAACTGCTTAGTATGCATTGTCATGTTCAACTTCTGGTGTGTATTGAGAAAGGAGAGGAAAAAATACAACTCATTGAACCTGAACATTCAACCAGTGTTGAAGGACTGAACTCCAGTCTCTCTGACATCCAAGATGCATCAGAAGAGGAAAAAGGAAAACCTGGAAGCAGGCTGCAGGCTTTTGTCATTCTTGTACTTTGCAATTGTAAGAAAAAGTTCTGTAAATTCATCAGGTACCTGTGCTTATATAACCAAGCAAGGAAGGTGAACAGATATGGCCTATTATTCAGATGAAAATTCTATAGGCAAGATCAAGTGTCAGGAAAGAGCCAGGAGGCACCAACTGACTAACTGGGACAAACCTTAAGCAAAGAGAAAAGGAGAGAGAGAGAGAGAACTTAATCACCTCTCTCTGTTGAAGGGAGAAGAAATTACAGTTACCATCTTCTGTAGACCCTGACTTGGAACTATCTGTGGACCATACCACAATAAGACTTGGATATTTTGTTTGACTCAGCACTGAAAAGTTTTGTTGCTTTTGGTTCTGCAAAACTGAACTGGAATGTCAAGAGAACTGCCTCTTTTTAGAGATTTCTATTATTTCATTTTTTGCTTTTGTCCGTGCCAGAAATAATGCAAAAACAGTCTTTGTAGTAGATTCCCAAAAATTCTGTTTCCAGCTGGAAGCAGGAGTTCTAAATATGCATGACAATGAGTCCCACCAAGGGGGCGCAGGATGGACAAAAGGAACAATTGCTCTGGGACCTGGTGATGCTTAAGTGCCTAGGACTCCTGGACACCACTGCCACTACTTTGGGAGCAGTGGTGGCCAGAGGGCTAAGACCTTTAGAATTGCTGCTGGAACTCTATTTGGCATGCTACAAAGCAACATGCCTCATGCTGCAATCGGCTCTAAGCGCTGCTGGGAAGAGGGTGGCAGCTCCTGGCCATCAGTCAGCGCTGCGGACTGGCTGCCACAGCCCTGCCCCTTCCACATGAGGCCCTGCCCTTTCTGGAAGCGGATATAACAGGGTAGGAAATAATGATTCTTAATGTGATGTCTCTTGCATGCATTAGCTTTGCATACCTTGTTTGCTTTTCTTTTGTGCCAGGTTTCCTGGCCTAACATGACCCAGGCCAAAGTTTTGCAGGGCAGAGATCTGTGTATAATATCACTAGCAACAAACTTTTTTTATGAGTAAGTTCACAGATTTGTTTTTACTATGTTCCAAACAAATAACTTAATATCTCGGAGAGAAGGTGCGGCTAGATTTTCCGTTTTGAAATGGGGACCAACTCAGAACTTGTAAGACAATGGGAATTCTGAGGGTTTTTTTGTTATTATTCCTATTATTTATTATTATGTATATACTTTCCCTAATGCACTGGTTTTGTATTGTTCCTTATTTTTGAGCAACAGAGATATACTGTTGAATGTTAGCTTAGGTATGACCTGTGTGTCTTGGCATATTACACATTTTTTGCATCACCCTCATTTCTAGACCCAAAATGTGAATTGTGCAAACAGTGGTTCTTATATTTAAAAAGCCATTTTCACAAACATTTTAGATGAAGCAAGCTACAGTTAGCTCCTTTTTCTAGATTCGTCATCCCAGCACCAGGAAATGTATGTATAGAAAGAAGTGTTTCTTTTGTAATCATTCTCCTCCTACTTCCTGAAAGGCTCATTTCCCCAGGGTGATAATGATAAGCTGTGATGTCAAAAACTGAACTGTGATGACATCAATGAATTAATCAGAGAGGGAGATGCTGATTAGAAAAAATAAAGGTGTCTATTTATACACAGCTGTGGTAGCCTGGTAATCAGCACTGTCAAGAAAAGAAACCCTAGAATAATGGAAGGGGCAACTATAAGATTTTACAGTCAGGCTGTGTCTACACGTGCCACAACTTCCGGAAGCAGCATGGTAATGAGCTGTCCGGAAGGTGCTAATGAGGCATGGATGTAACTTTCCTGACCCTCATTAGCATATAGGCACGTGTTTCGGAGTTCAGAAGTAGCTCTTCCAGACTCCAAAATGCACATGCAGATGTGCAGCCTGGGGGGATCTTACGGAAAGAAACCCTCCCCCCAAAAGCCCCTTCTTCCTCAAAATTTTGAGGAAGAAGGGGCTTCTGGAAAGGGGGTTCCTTTCGAAGATCCCTGTGGGTTGCATGTCTGCTCGTGCGTTTTGGAGTTCGGAAGAGCTTCTTCTGAACTCCAAAACACGTGCCCATATGCTAATGAGGGGCAGGAAAGTTACATCCATGCCTCATTAGCATCTTCCTAACAGCTCATTACCATGCTGCTTCCAGAAGAAGTGGCACCTGTAGACACAGCCTCAGAGTTTGATCATCTTTAAAGTAGTTACAGGAAGATATGGAAGCCGATTGGTGCGGGGGAGCACCTGGATCGGACGGAGACTTCTCTTACACGAGGCTCCATAGACAGGGATTCCCTAGAAGTTAGTCAGATAGGGAACGTGGGAAATAATATATGGGCAAGATCAGATGTGAAACAATCGTGCATAAAAAAATCCACCACGTCTGTGAAAGGCGGACATATAAATAGTGGTAGTTTTCTAACATGCTTTTACACTAATGCTAGGAGTCTGTCTAATAAGATGGGTGAACTGGAGTACCTCATATCAAAGGAGGAAGTTGACATAATAGGCATCTCAGAAACATGGTGGAATGAGGACAATCAGTGGGACACTATCATACCGGGATATAAATTATATCGGAAAGACAGAACAGGTCGTGCGGGTGGCGGAGTGGTACTATATGTGAAGGATAATATAGAATCAAATGAAGTAAAAATCCTAAAGGAATCAAAATGTTCCATAGAATCATTATGGATAACAATTCATTCCTCTAATATGAATATGGCATTAGGAATATATTACCGACCACCTAACCAGGACAGTGATAGTGATGCTGAAATGATGAGGGAGATTAGAGAGGCTATCAAAATAAAAAACACAGTAATAATAGGAGATTTCAATTATCCCCATATTGATTGGGTGCATGTCACCTCAGGACGGGATTCAGAGATTAAATTTCTTGATGCCTTAAATGACTGCTTCTTGGAGCAGCTAGTACAGGAACCCACAAGGGGAGAGTCGATTCTCGATCTAGTCTTGACTGGAACGCAGGATCTGGTCCAAGAGGTAACTGTTACTGGACCGCTTGGAAATAGTGACCACAATATAATAACTTTTAATATTCCTGTGTTGGGAAGAACACCGCAGCGGTCAAACACTCTGGCATTTAATTTCAAAAAGGGGAATTACACTAAAATGAGGAAGCTAGTTAAACAGAAACTAAAAGGTAGAGTAATTAAACTAAAATCCCTGGAAGCTGCATGGAAACTGTTTAAAGACACCATACTAGAGGCCCAACTTAAATGTATACCCCAAATAAAAAAACACAGTAAGAGACCTAACAAAGAACCACCATGGCTAAACAGCCATGTTAAAAAGGCAGTGAGAGAGAAAAGGGCAGCTTTTAAAAAGTGGAAGTCAAATCCTAGTGAGGAAAATAGAAAGGAACATAAACACTCCCAAATTAACTGTCATAATGTAGTAAGAAAAGCCAAAAAAGAGTTTGAGGAACAGCTAGCCAAAAATTCAAAAAACAATAGTAAAATGTTTTTTAAATACATTAGAAGCAGGAAGCCTGCTAAAAAAGCAGTGGGGCCCTTGGATGATAAAGATATAAAAGGAGCGATCAAGGAAGACAGTGCCATTGCGGAGCGATTAAATGATTTCTTTGCTTCAGTCTTCACGGCTGAAGATGTTACAGAGGTTCCTAAATCTGAGCCAGCCTTTTTAGGCGACAAATCTGAGGAACTCACTCAGATTGAAGTGACATTAGAGGAGGTTTTGGAATTAATTGATAAGCTGAATAGTAACAAGTCCCCAGGACCAGATGGCATTCACCCAAGGGTTCTGAAAGAACTCAAATGTGAAATTGCGGAGTTATTAACAGTGGTTTGTAACCTATCCTTTAAATCCACTTTGGTACCAAATGACTGGAAGACGGCCAATATAACACCAATATTTAAAAAAGGCTCTAGAGGAGATCCTGGCAATTATAGACCGATAAGTTTAACATCAGTACCAGGCAAATTAGTAGAAACACTAGTAAAGAGTAAAATTGCAAGGCACATAGAAGAGCACGAATTGTTGGGCAAAAGTCAGCATGGTTTCTGCAGAGGGAAGTCGTGTCTGTCTAATCTATTAGAATTCTTTGAAGGGGTTAATAAACATGCGGACAAGGGGCACCCAGTGGACATAATATACCTAGATTTCCAGAAAGCCTTTGACACGGTCCCACACCAAAGGCTTTTATGTAAATTAGGTGGTCATGGGATAGGAGGAAAGGTCCTTTCATGGATCGGGAATTGGTTAAAAGACAGAAAACAAAGGGTGGGAATAAATGGTAAATTTTCACAATGGAGGGGGGTAACTAGTGGTGTTCCCCAGGGCTCAGTCCTGGGACCGATCCTGTTCAACTTGTTCATCAATGATCTGGAAAATGAGGTAAGCAGTGAGGTGGCAAAGTTTGCAGATGACACCAAGTTGTTCAGGACAGTCAAAACCAAAAGGGATTGTGAAGAACTACAAAAAGATCTCAGCAAACTGAGTGATTGGGCAGCAAAATGGCAAATGAAATTTAATGTGGGTAAGTGTAAGGTAATGCATGTTGGAAAAAATAACCCAAATTACACGTACTACATGATGGGGTCAAATTTAGCTACGACAGATCAGGAAAGGGATCTTGGAGTTATAGTGGATAGTTCTCTGAAGACATCCACGCAGTGTGCAGCGGCAGTTAGTAAGGCAAATAGGATGTTAGGAATTATTAAAAAAGGGATCGATAATAAGACAAAAGATATCATACTTCCCCTATATAAAACTATGGTACGCCCACATCTCGAGTACTGCGTGCAGATGTGGTCTCCTCACCTCAAAAAAGATATATTGGCATTAGAAAAGGTTCAGAAAAGGGCGACTAAGATGATTAGGGGCTTGGAAAGGGTCCCATATGGGGAGAGGCTAGAGAGACTGGGACTTTTCAGTTTGGAAAAGAGGCGATTGAGGGGCGATATGATAGAGGTATATAAAATCATGAATGGTGTGGAGAAAGTGAATATAGAAAAATTATTTACCTTTTCCCATAATACAAGAACTAGGGGACACCAAATGAAATTGATGGGTAGTGGGTTCAAAACTAATAAAAGGAAATTTTTCTTCACACAGCGCACAGTCAACCTGTGGAACTCCTTGCCCGAGGCGGCTGTGAAGGCCAGGACTCTATTAGGGTTTAAAAAAGAGCTTGATAAATTTTTGCAGGTCAGGTCCATAAATGGCTATTAGCCAGGGATAAAGTATGGTGCCCTAGCCTTCATAACAAGGGCAGGAGATGGATGGCAGGAGATAAATCACTTGTCTTCTGTTCTCCTTCTCTGGGGCGCCTGGCATTGGCCACCGTCGGCAGATGGGATGCTGGGCTTGATGGACCTTTGGTCTGACCCAGTATGGCCATTCTTATGTTCTTATGTTCTTATGTTCCATTCGTGTTTAAGGACTAAATTCTCAGGTGTTGGAAGTCAATGGAGATACACTGATATACATCAGCTGATGGTATGAACCTGTATGTACAAGATGTTCTTCCCTTTAATATACCTTCTATTAATATAAATATAATAGAATTGATGGAAAGTCTGCAGCAACCTCTAATAGTTAGAACTCAGTCCAGGAAAATGACCTCAGGGGTTTTAGTCTCAGCACTGGAGGTCTGTCACTACCTGGCTCTGGGGTCATGAGAGTCTCAGTTTTCAGAAATGGTGAGCACACACAGCTCACTGGAGGCAACGAGAGTTGAAGATGCTCCTGACAAATCAAACTTGAAAGGGAATGCCTACATAGCAATAAAACTTTCTTGGCTGGTGGATGAGCCCAAACACTATCCTTGCAATGTTGTAGTCCTGCACCCTGTTCCTGAGTCAGTCAACACAGGCTACTCACTGATGTTTATTGCAGTATAGGTTACCTAAATCTCTGCTACTTACTCTCACGTAAAAATAACAAACTACAATTATTCATTGCACTTTGTGCTATGCAGTCTTTTTCACATTGGAAAGAAATTTTGATGGTCTTGTTGTTTACCCTAATCCAATAATGTAGTCTAGGCAAATGGTAGCAAAAAATGCAAACACTGTGGATAGGGAGATTATTTTAAAGCAAGGTAGTCACTGTAAACTGTCTAAAAAGTGATCACAGCAGGAGACCACTTAGAAGGATAAAAATGTTTTTCTAGTGTAATTAGAAGGCAGAATCTGAGAAGAAACACACATATTTTACCCTTTTTCAGCTGTAAAATGAAAAACAAAATTTTAAAATAACACAGTGAAAGACTCTTGGCCTTTTAATAGTAGTTTTAAATGACTTGTTTTCCCTCTAGGAGGCCTGCTACAGCAGCTCTGAGCTAACATATCATATGGTCAATTTGAAAGCAAGTATGTGCTGCCTTTGAGATACCAGCTTGCCACTTCATGCTGTTGGAATTATTGTCTCTAGTTGAGATTGGTCCCGATTCAGCAGTCAGAAGCCAGCAAGCAGCCTAATGAGCCCACAGCAAATTCTCCAGGGACACAAAAGCTGCGTCTACACGTGCACGCTACTTCGAAGTAGCGGCAGTAACTTCGAAATAGCGCCCGTCACGTCTACACGTGTTGGGCGCTATTTCGAAGTTGAAATCGACGTTAGGCGGCAAGACGTCGAAGTCGCTAACCCCATGAGGGGATGGGAATAGCGCCCTACTTCGACGTTCAACATCGAAGTAGGGACGTGTAGACGATCCGCGTCCCGCAACATCGAAATAGCGGGGTCCTCCATGGCGGCCATCAGCTGGGGGGTTGAGAGATACTCTCTCTCCAGCCCTTGCGGGGCTCTGTGGTCACCGTGGGCAGCAGCCCTTAGCCCAGGGCTTCTGGCTGCTGCTGCTGCAGCTGGGGGTCCGTGCTGCATATACAGGGTCTGCAACTAGTTGTTGGCTCTGTGTATCTTGCACTGTTTAATGAAAGTGTGTCTGGGAGGGGCCCTTTAAGGGAGCGACTTGCTGTTGAGTCCGCCCCGTGACCCTGTCTGCAGCTGTGCCTGGCTCCCTTATTTCGATGTGTGCTACTTTGGCGTGTAGACGTTCCCTCGCTGTGCCTATTTCGATGTTGGGCTGAGCAACGTCGAAGTTGAACATCGACGTTGCCAGCCCTGGAGGACGTGTAGACGTTATTCATCGAAATAGCCTATTTCGATGTCGCAACATCGAAATAAGCTATTTCGAAGTTGGGTGCACGTGTAGACGTAGCCAAAGGCAACATCTACAACAGGGGCACTACAGAAGCACTGTCCCTATGCCATTCTAGTGCTGTATTCTAGGCACTTCCCACATTGTTGGAAGGGTTTTATTCCAACTGATGCAGGTAATCCACCAGCCTGAGTGGTGACAACCTGGTTAGCAGAATTCTTCCACATCAGTACGGTGAGTTGGGTTGATTTTACCATGTTTCTCAGGGTGTGTGATTTTTTTAAGCCACCACTCCCGAGTGACATAGTGAGGTCAACTTAAATTTTAAGTGTAGACAGGACAAACAAAACTAACATTTTCACTGGTTGATTTTATCCTTATTTCAAGCAAGACTTGAAACTGTTCATTTAATACCCTGAAGTCATCTTAATTTAAATCAGTGTTATAAGGAACAAAAAAGAAACAGTCAAAGAGGAAAGTGTTTTCAGCTTGTCTACTGGAAGCTTCCTGTGATTTAGCACCTGTGTAAATAACTGATATTTCAGTATGCTGGCAGTTCTGAAAAAAGGTCAGAAAAATCATCCTGGTGGAAGAAAGTGTGTGGTTCAACCTGAGATGAAATGTTTTGCTTTTATTTTGATCAGTTTTAAAACTTTTAAATAAAATTGAAAATGATGTCCAAACAGAAATAAAAATGGAAATAAAAATGGAAACATTTAGCTTAGAAAATGTTCAAAGAAAATTATTTGAAATTTTTGATTGTTTCAAACCACCCCTACAAAATTAATCAGAATCAAAATAAAATCACAAATCAGTGTTGCTAAATCCGCATTTTTCCAAAACAAAGATTCATCCAAGCTTCTTTGCCTAGCTTTACATAATATGTATCTGCTAGTATGAATGCCCAAGCGCAAATATTATCATGCAAGAATATTGTGTGGAATTGGGAAAGACATTTATTTCCTTCAAAAATAGGTGACAATTTGAAACAGATAAAATCCTTCCTCTGTTCATTTCTTGATCCTGAGGGGGAAAATATGTCATCATACTTCTACCAGGATGAATACAGCCAGATACATATGGAAAAAAAAGTAAGTTGGCCTCTATAAATCACAGGCTATTGGGATGAGTATGATACGTTTTCTTCTTACTGGCTTTGAACACTGAGGATGAAATCCTGGCTCTGGTTAGGTCTGTGGGACATAAGAACATAAACAGAGACAACAGGGGCCAGAACTATAGCCCCGATACCCCAGGTTCTTGTCCTCTAACAGTGGTCAGTGCCAGATGCTTCCGAGGAAATTAATAGAACACCTAATGATGGAGTGATCCATTGCCCATCATCCAGTCTGCTCTTCTGGCAGTAGGAGATTTTGGTGCAATCAGAGTATGAAGTTGCATCCTTGACCACCTTGGTTAGTAGCCCTGTCCTCCATGAACATATCTCCCTCTTTTCTGAACTCTTTTGTACTTGTGACCGTGACAACCCTCCCCAGCAATGATTTCCCTCGGTAGATGGTACATTGTGTGATGTGCTTCCTTATGTTTGTCCAAAACCCGCTGTCTATTAATTTCATCAGGTGACCCCTATTTCTTTTGTTAGGTGATGAGGTAAACACTTCCTGTTCACTTTCCCACTTTCTCCACACCATTTATTACATAGACCTATATCATATCTTCCCCACAACTGTTTCTTTTCTAAGCTGAACAGTCCCAGTATTTTTAGCTTCTCCTTGTGTTCAAGCTGCTTCATATACCAAATCATTTTTGTTGACTTCTCTGTCCTTTTTCCATTTCTGGTGTATCTTCCTTGAAATGGGTCAAGCAGAACTGCATGCAGGACTCAGGATGTGGGCAATCCATGAGCATTATCTTTTCTGATTTATGATAGATCCCTTTCCTCATGGATCCTAACATGCTGTTACCTCTTTTGATGGCCACTGTCCATTGAGTGGATATTTTCAGAGAACTATTCATGTGACTTTGACTTTACTGGAGCCAGGGTTTTGCCCCAGCAATTTGGGATTCTCTCAGTCACTTCATTTCCTCCAAATTTTTCTGGAGCTCTCTCTCCTTTTCTCCCTCTGAGATATTTTCTCTCTCTCTCTCTCTCTCTTGCTTTTAAAAGTTGCCCTTCCTCCCAGTTGTTTGCTCTGGATTTTCAGTAAGGTGCTTGATGATTGCTAGGTATTTGGAGCTATATAAGAGCTGTGTCCTTGTGCACACAAAGGTTAGTAAGGCGCAAAAACTCCATACAGAGCCATGACTCTGTCTTTGCTCACCAGCCTAGGACAAGCCATAGCAAAACAGTGGAGATGCATGACATGCTTTTCCACTGCACTGATAGCCATGCCTGAATGATACTGCGAACCTTCATGCTTCACTGGTACTGAAGATGATTCACTGATGGGTCCAGTATAAGATTTTATGATATTTGGTGCCATTTTTGTAAAATACTGTCTGGAACAATCGCCGTGGAACTAATTTTCTGATGATCTGCTTTGACTCTGGTCTTCTAGTTCATGTACTAGCATAAAATGTGCTTCAGGTGATGTCAGTGCCAGTTAGAATGATATTCTATGTGCTGTGCATGTGGCTGAAGGAGCAAGGAACCAATTCTGTGTTAGGCAGTCAGACAAGGAACCCTAACTATCCACAGCACACTTCAATTTGGCGCCTGGGTTTGATGCTAGCTAGTTGAAAACTTGTCAAGCATTTTTCGAGCACTTGAGCAGTACAGTTCTGGAAACCATCCTCACAACCTGTTCCACTGAGCAAAATGTGCACTGAAGACAGACCAGCATTTTGCTTGATTTCTGCTGTCCTATTTGCAGCCAGAGATCTATGCATGGATCCTTCTCTGCAGAGCAGAAATCAGTCACTCAGCCACTTAATCCCTGTGCTGTAATAAGTCAGACCACTTTGTCAAGCTAATTAAGAGATCTAATTTCTATAAAATGTGTGGACTTTACAACTGTGCCCAGTGATGGTGACAGAAGGCTGATTATAGCTGAATAAAGTCTCCTGATACCTAATTAAGGAAAAATCAGATGGGCCTTTAAATCAGTCATGCAGTTTTTGAAGCTTGAATTATGTTGCAGTGCTCAGATCTGTGACATTCTTTGTCATTTCCAGTACAGGAAGATACATTCTAATGGCAAATAAATTATCTGGTGCAATAGAAATTACAGGAAAGAAATTGGGGTTGTACAAGTAGAAACACCACCTAGGCTACTTCTACACTAGCAAGTACATTCAAAACTGAGGTCGGAAGATGGCCCTCTTTCAAAATAACCAGTGGAGCGTCTACACTCACTCCATGATCCTTCAAAAGTAACATCAAAAGAAAGGGGGAGTTCCTTCGAAGTTGGTCCTCCATTCCTGTGGTGGGAAGAGAAGCCCACTTCGAAAGAGTATTTCAAAAGAGAGCAGGTATAGATGCTCCAGAGACAGCTATTTTGAAAGAGGGAGTCCGCCATGGCGGCGATCAGCTGGCAGGCAGCGTGGCTGCTCCCAGCAGGAGCGGAGCTCTATGGCGCCAGCGTCCGGAGCGTTTAAAGATGCAGGTTCCCACAAGCCTCAGGCAGGAAGCTGAGAGCATGCAGGCAGCAGGGAGCCCACGCTGCTCTACAGCTCACCAGCCCCTTTGACAGCTAGCCAGTCCCTCGCCCTTCGTGGATCCATAGCCAATCACCCAGACCCCCACCCACCCCAGAGGCCCTCCAAGGATAGTGGGGAGTCCTCCCAGGAGGCGAGTTAGGCACCGAAGTGCCAGGCCACCTCCTGGACAGAGGCCGAGCTCCAGGACCTCCTCTCCCTATGGGGGGATGAGGAGGTCCTCCATCAAACGGGGGTCTGTCACTGCAATGCTGTGGTCTTTGAGTGGATTGCGAAGGGGCTGATCAGCCAGGGCCACCCCACCTTCACCCTGGACCAGGTCTGGTCAAAGGTCAAAGAACTGTGGCAGGGGTATTGTAGGGCCTGGGACTCAGCTGGGTGGTCAGGGACAGCCCCCACAAGCTGCCCCTACTACAAGGAGCTCCACCGCCGCCTGGGGCTGAAGGAGGCCGGACCGTCCATCGTCATGCTCAGCACAGCTTTGGCTGACACCGAGCCGGAGATGGGGCATCGGGTCCCACCCAGGGTGGCCGTAGGCATCCCACATGGCCGACAGCCCTGGTGCATGTGGACCCTGGAGGGCTACACTCCCTGGGTTTGGCGGGACCATGCACAGCACTCAGCACCATGTGGATGGGACAGCACCATGGGCCGGCCAGCCATGGAGAGACTGGGGAGCAGCCGGGGGAGCCCACGTCTTTGGCATCCATGCAGGGCACCCAGGGATATAGGCACAACATGGACACTGGGGGTGGGGGCGGGGACACAGGGATCTGCACCTGGGATTAATGGCCCATTCCCCCTCCCCTTCTGTCTCCGCAGCTCCTGCCGCCAGTGGCCGGACCAGCCCCAGGACCAAGGGCGAGGGGGAGCAGCCCGGATCCTGAGCGGGGACTGCACGGGGCTGTCTCTGGGCAATCCACCGGCACCACCAGAGTGGGGGGAAGGAGGCGGGGGACACTGCCCACACTGCTGCCCTGTGGAACCTCACCGGCGTGCTGCAGGAGTGGCTTGCCATGGAATGGCAGGCCTGGGACCAGGTCGTGGTGAACCTCAACACCCTGACCCGGGCCATGGTGGGCCACCTGGTCCCGGCCTCTGCCCCCTCGCAAGTCACTCCTGCAACTGTCCCCCCTCCCCCACCCCACCATGCCCCATCTCCCAGCTGCCCTCTATCCTCCCCCTCTCCAACCTTCCCCTTCTCCCCAGTCTCCCACTCAGCCTCACCCCATCCCATCCCCCACCCTCTACAGTGAACCCCCACCCATAACCCCAACCTCACTGCCCTAATCCTGACCCACTGACCCCAGCTGGCCTCATTCAGCCGGCCCACACATTGCTGCTGGCCAGGGCCGGCCAGGAGGAAGCCACACACCCCTGCCCCCCACTCCCCTGGTGCCGACCCTGGGGAGCCCGCAGGGGCCTAACCCCAGCTGTACCCTTACCTCCCTGTGCTGCCAGCCCTGGCACAGCCACAAAGGGGTCCCTGGACCTGGGGGGGAAGGGGCAAGTGCAGGTGACAGGGGATCCCAGCCCACAACCCCCATCAACAATTAAAGCCCCCTGCCCTTACCCTCAGCCCTCCCAGGTCTTGGAGCGTAACTGCCTACGGCTGCAGTGCCCCTCTATATAGTTCTCCCCAGCCCCCCTATTTGCAGTTCACCTGTTATATAATCCCCCCTCATTTGCAGTTTCCCCCGTATATAGTTCCCCCCAGCGCCCCTGTTTGCAGTCTCCCCCGCCCCCGTATATAGGCACAGACTATTGTCAGTTGGCATTAAAGTGTTTATTATGTGGTTCAATCTGAGTCCCCTGTACTTGTGTGGGGGTGGAGGGTGCACAAGTGTGGTGGTGTGTGGCGGGGAGGTTACTGAGAAAACCTAGCACAGGGCCTCCTGTACCTGCACCCCATCCTGCTGGGTCTGATGGCGTGGGGCAGCAGGGGGCTGCTCTTACCCGCTCCCCACCTCAGTGGCCCACCCCTGCACAAATGGCTCTTGCTTTGCTTCCACAAGGCTGTGCAGGGCACAGCAGGCCCCAACCACCACCAGAATGCTGGGGAGGCCCCCTTCCAGCCTGGGGAGGAGGCAGCCAAAGCTCCCTTTCAAGCAGCCAAATGCCTGCTCCACCATGTTGCAGGCCCAGTTCAGACACTTGTTAAAAATGTCCTGATTAGGCTGTGTGTGTCCCGTGTATGGACTCATCAGCCAGGCCTGCATGGGGTAGGCTGTGTCTGCCACGGTGCAGGGCAGCATTGTGGTGTCCCTGCCGGGGAGCTGCCGCCAGGGGATGAAGGTCTCCTCAGCCATGCGGTGGCCCAGCCATGCATTCCGGAACACCCTGGCATCGTGGGCGCAGGCAGACCAGCCCACACAGATGTCCTGGAACTGACCACTGGCGTTGACGAATGCCTGCAGGACCACGGAGTGGTAGCCCTTGCGATTTACGTAGGCCTCGCCACTGCACTGTGGGGCCCAGATGGTGATGTGTGTGCTGTCCAGGGCCTCGAAGCTGGGAAGCCCAACTCCTCGAACCCCTGGATGTCATTGTCCAGGTCCCCGACATGATCAGCTGCCACAGGAGGACCCTGTTGATGGCCTGAATGACCTGCAGGGTGTGGAGGGGAACACACTCATGAGTGTGGGGTCGGGTGTAGCGTGCTTGCCCGTCCCTGTCCCCTGCAGGGCTGGCCTCCCTGGGGTCGCCATCCCCATCCCTGGCCCTGTCCTCTGCAGGGCAAGCCTCCCTGGTGCACCCATTCCCATCCCCTGCCTTGTCCTATCCCTGATGGGGGCCGCCCCGTGGTCCTTGATGGTGCCCCATGCTGGGGTGCCCCCTACCCCCTGCATGCAGTGGGGGCATGACCAGGCCATGGATTACCTCATTGAGGACAGCCCCAACAGTGGCCCTGCCCACCCCAAACTGGTGGCCACCAGATCAGTGACTGTCCAGGGTGGCCAGTTTCCAGAGGGTGATGGCCACCCTTTTCTGGAGCAAGAGCACCAGCCTCGTGTGGGTGCTGCAGTGTTGGAGGCTGAGGAGAGCCAGTGGCACGGCTCCAGGAAAGTCCCCTTGGTTATGCTGAAGTTGCGCAGCCACCAGTCATTGCCCCAGTCCTCCAGCACCAGACAATCCCACCAGTCGCTGCTTGTGGGGAAACCCCACATGCGGTGGGTGACCCAGGGGACCAGGTGGGGACGTCACGCCCTGATGATGGCTTCCAGGGAGGTGGCTAGTAGGGTGGCCACCCACAGCCACTGGTGCATGAAGGCCAGGACTGTGGCCAGTGTGCCAGACATGGCCTCGATGAGGAGGGGGAGCTGCTTGGGGTCCATGAGGGCCCGGGGTGCCTTCTCTGCTCTCCTCAGTCTGCATGCCTGGGGACAGGTAGCTGGCCCTCAGTGTGTGCAGGCTGAGGCTTGGGGTGGGGGTGGGGCCCTTTAAAGGGACAGCAGATGGCAGCCCTGGAAGGGCTCATCCACCACGCAACTCTACCAGCAGCGCTTCCCACCCCTGTACTTTTGAAAGAGCAGTCTGTGTGGTGTGCATGCTCTCTTTTGAAAGTGCGCTGGGGGCCTTTCGAAAGGGCAGGTCAAACCATCGATTCCCATTTGCCTGTGTGGACCTTCCCTTTCGAAAGGATGGCTTTCGATGTTCCATTTTGAAAGCCATTAATTGAAAAGGGCTCTGTAGTGTAGACGCAGCCCTAGAATGCAGTTGACATATGAAGATTATGTACCACTCCTTCATAATTATATGAATATAATATATAATGGGTCCAGAGCCATTATTCTGTACACTAAGAATATTAAAATAATACCAAGAAACTTAGCTTACAATGTTATCTTCAGTTAAGGGTATGCATGAATATTTTCTGTTTATCTAAGGATTTTACAGACAGCTGCAGGACAGGAGAGATCAGTCTCTCACTGAATTGTAAATGGCAAAATTGGGGAATGTGAGTGCTTCTTACTTTCCTGGGTCATGTCACTCACAGACACAAAAGACAGAATTAATCAGCTCAAGTGAGTTGGAGTGGCAGTACCTGATCACTTTGAAGAAGCAAAGAACTTCAG
Source organism: Carettochelys insculpta (assembly GCF_033958435.1). NCBI lineage: Eukaryota > Metazoa > Chordata > Testudines > Carettochelyidae > Carettochelys > Carettochelys insculpta. The sequence continues at coordinate 267,670,968 of NC_134137.1, read as the reverse complement.
CGAGCAAAGAGGAAATCTCCAAGGCTCGTAGTAGTTTAAAGGCCAGGTCTCAATGTTGAAAGGAACACAGTCATTGTAAGCATTTGTTCAGTACAGTGCTTGTACTGTTCAACTGCTATTCATTGTATTGGAAAGTTCTGTCATAATATTATGTTCACTTCAGCATATAATGATTACAACATTTTTAGCAGTTAGGAGATCCAGCTACAGGCTGAAAACCAGGTGAAACACACTGCAATTAAGGCTCAGAAAAGGGAGCGTTCTCTTTTCTTTTGTTTCACACAAGGCAGTGATTGGAAGGGACTCAGCCCTCTCCGTTTACCACTCTAACCATAAAAAAGAAAGCTTGTTTTAAACTGGGTAGGTCTTGACACTGTCAGGAGTGGATGCAGGCTCTGATTTTATACCTTCAATGTGGTGTAAAATTGTTTTTGCACCACAAACATAAGTTAAGTAACATCAGTATACATCAGCTGAGGATTTGTCTCAGAAACTGCAAACTGAGCTTACAACGTTACGAAATAAGAACCGTAGCCTGTTGCATTCCCTCTCCAGAGAGGCAGATGATGGCTTGTCTCAAGACTATTGTTGTTAAACTGTGAGTTTCTGCCAAACTCCAGATATGATTTTTTTTAAATCTGTCAGTGTTGCTATATTTTGACAAAAGAAATGATGGCCTGATATGTTAGCTTTCCAGGAAAGTCGGGAAGACTTTGCATTAGATAAGATAAAATGTATGTGCCTTATAGCAGCAAAGTATCAACCTCTTGACCATGGTGGTCATAATCATTGTTGAGGACGAAAGCTTCTAGTCCATTTCTTCTATCAGCATTCACTATGACCGATAGTTCAGACGCCTTGCATGAGACTGAAGACACTGGCATGTACTAATCATACTTAGGAGATAACTATCACAGTTTGTACTGTGATGGGGCTGGGTTTACTTGCAGCACTTCCTAGTGGTTAGATCACTGGGTCCCACATCTCCCCCATCTCCAGCACCCCTCGTCCACAGCCACTCCAGCACTGGAGTAGACCCATTTGCGGTAGGTAGTGATTCCAAGCACCAGTCTGGTCACCAGTTAAGTCTGCAACTTTGTGGGATAACAGAGTCCACCAAAATAAGTATGTCCAATGTGCTCACAAAAGAAAGAGTCTTCAGTCCACCTCCAGGCTTCTGTGTCTACACACCTTCATCTCAGGATTACCATGCATCTCTCTTTCCTTATCTCCCAGGGAAAAGAGGGAAGGAGTTTGTTCTCACTTCATGGAAGGGTGGGTGGCAGGGGAGCTAGGCAGCTGCTTTCCACCAACCTCTGACCATTGGCTCTACAAATGGCAAAAATATTAAGCATCCAGCAGAGCCTCCCTGGCCTACCTCCTATCACTTACTTTCCCATTACAGAGTGCACTGGGAGAAATTTCTGGCGCTTCCCCCATTTGATCTCAGTGTCACTTTCTGACCTGCTACGGGAGAGGCAAGGTTTCAGAAAACTCAAATACAATTTTCTCTCAGATAAGGAATAATTTCCCCAGCCCATTCTACAGGCACCTCAGATCCCATTCAAACTAAAGGCATAACCCTACAAACCTTAGTCTTCAGGGACTGTGTCCTACAATGCAACACAAACTGTTCTGGTTGCCTGATTGTCCATTCTGATTGAAACCAAGCAGCCTAATGATTAAGAGTTTGGGTGAGTCAGAATGCGACATAGGACTAGATAATGTCGTCTTGGAGGAAAACTCATGAAGAGAGACTGGGGGAGGAAAACGTGAAATTGCTTTCACTGAATTTCCTCCAGGTTCTTCTGTCAGAAGGCAGTGACTATATTGGCCCACACACCCTCACCCCTGGAAGAAGTTGGAGGCTCTTCTCCAGAGCTTCAGCCAAGTTTCATGTAGATCAGGAGTGGCCAACCTGCGGCTATGGAACTTCATGCAGCCCTTTGAGCTGTTAAATGTGGCTCCTGCTCAGAGCTGCACACCAGGAGTGCCACCTGCCTTTCTGCACACACACTCCACCACTTGGTGGGAGAAGCACACAGAGGCAGCGGCAGCAGTGGTGGAAGCTTTGAGGTGGTGGCTCTAGGCCAGTGGCAAGGGAGGCAGCTCTGGGGCAGCAGCAGGAGTGGTAGCTGTTTTTGTGAGTAGTTAACATTGAGTTAGATTTGGGGGGTGGGGCAGAGTGCCTGGCTCTGGGGAAAGGGAGGAGGATTGGGTTTGAGCAGGGGGCTGGGGGTGCCTGGCTGTGGGGAAGGGGGAGGGCATTGAGCCAAGGATTATCTATCCATCGTTCGATAGATCAATAGATAGATATTTATTTTTATCTAATATGTGGCTCTTTGTACACTATCTGTGGCTCTTCATCCCTTACTGGTTGGCCACCCTGATGCAGATTGTCGGGATATACAAGAATGTGCCTCCCTGACACCTTTAACTGTAACATATCTTTCTGGCAGATCATCTTTTTTCAGATGTAGACAGTCTCCAGAAGCATGAGCTCAAGCAGGTCGGTGCAGTTGTGTTGCTAGAGTTGAGCGCCTGTTATATCCAAGCTGACTCACTACAAGCACTGAAAATTAGTGCTAGACCTTCTGACTGCTCAGCTGACAAATGTTCCAGGTATAAATGCCCACAGCAATTAGAGTTGGTTGGAAATGGAATTTTGATCCCTCAAGAAGTGTCAACTACTTAGAAGCTACTTTTCATTTAGAAGCAGAATGGAAAGTCAAAACGCTGAAAAATTTCACAGAATTCCAAAACTTCCAAATCCACTTGTTGAAACAAGCCTGTCAGTTTGAACTAGCATGACAAAATGACATCATTTCAGCTCAAAAATTTTTCATTTCAATTCTCTCAGAGAATCAAAGTCAGAATAGTTTTCATGCAAACATTTTAATTAAACAGTTCTAATAAATAATAATTTTAATAATTCTTAGTTCTTAAATAGAATTTTTCATTTAAAAAAGCCACTGTACAAGTCTTACCACACATTTATGAGGTAACCATATATTGTTCCATCCATTTTACAGATGGACCTTTTAAATGAGACTATGTCAACACAACACCACTTATGATTCCCAGCTGTACCAATGGAGCAACTGTTCTCCCATGGCTCAATAGCTCCTTCCTCATGAAAAGCCACAGGTGTGTCGCATCTGATGAAGTGGGTCCCATGAAAGCTTATGCTCCAAAATATCTGTTAGTCTATAAGGTGCCACAGGACTTCTTGTTGTTCTTGAAGATACCAGCTAACATGGCCATCTCTCTGATACTTGAGCTGTGTCAGTGACACTCTCCCATCTACATAACACTGTCTACACAGGCCTTAAATTGGTGTTATTTATGTCAATGTGGTGTGTGGATTATTTACGTCACTTTGGTGTGTGGATTATTTACAACCCTGAGGGGCATAAATTATATCAAAGTAATTTGTGGGACTTGACAAATAATTTTCAGACTGTCTACACTGCAGAGTAAATCTGTCATTAGCTGGGGTTAGGTCACAGGAATTTTTGGCACCTGGTCCTTTGGTCAATCCACTAGACCATACTAACAGCAGTAGACACCCTTCAGTCTACGTAGACTATGGATCACACCCTTCGTAGTTCCATTTAGAACTATCATTTGCAGCATCAACTATGACTGTGAAGGCCCACACGAGAGTGACAGTCCTTGCTACATCTGTTGCATGTGTAATGGGTGTCTGGCAGGTGTTTACTGTGCTTTCTGTGGGCTCGCTTCTCCTCTGCTACCTGTCTGATCCTCACCTCACCCTTCTGAAGGCCCTGCCTCCATCTACTGCAATCGTCTGCCAGCTCCTCCCAGCTGTCTGGCTCGATATCTACCTCCCTGAGGTCCCTGTTGCAAACAGCTTTGTAGTGCAACTGGGGGCATCCGGGAGGTCTTTTTCCAGAGGCTAGCTCGCCATACAGGATGTCTTTTGGGATCCTTCCATCATTCATCCTGTGGACGTGGCCAAGCCAGCAGAGCTGCCGCTGCCTGAGGAGGGTGTGCATAGCTGGGATTCCAGCTTGCTCCAGGACGGTAGTGTTGGACACTCTGTCCTTCCATGATATTCCAAGGATGCGCCTGAGGCAGCGCAAGTGGAAGACATTCATCCTCTTTTCCTGGTGGGCATACAGGGTCCAAGACTCAATGCTGTAAAGGAGGGTGCTGAGGATGCAGGCTCTGTAGACTTGCATTTTGGTGTGGGTGTACAACTTGATGTTATCCCACACTCCTTTGCTGAGTCTGGACAGAGTTGTGGCTGCTTTTCTGATCCTCCTATTTAGCTCGGTCTCCAACAACAGGGTGTCAGTGATGGTGGACCCGAGGTAAACGAACTCATGGATGAACTCTAACATATAGTTGTCAATGCTGATTGATGGAGGTTCAGCTACGTCCTGACTAAGTACATTTGTCTTCTTTAGGCTGACGGAAAGCCTGAAGTCCTCACATGCTTTGGAGAACTGATCCAGCAGTTTCTGAAGCTGGTCTTCTGTGTGTGACACGACAGCAGCGTCATCTACAAACAGCATGTCTCTGATGAGGACTTCCTGCACCTTAGATTTAGCTTTCAGCCTTGCAGGATTAAACAGTTTCCCATCAGATGTTGTGTGCAAAAAGATGCCCCCTGTTGAAGATCCAAAGGCATGCTACAGGAGGAGTGTGAAGAAGATCCCGAACAATGTCGGAGCAAGCACGCATCCTTGTTTGACACCACTCCTGATTCTGAAAACGTCCAATAATGCGCCATCATATTGGATGGTTCCTCTAATTTCTTTGTGGAAAGACTGGATCATCTTGAGTAACCGTGGAGGACAGCCTATCTTGTGGAGCAGTTTGAACAGTCAATCCCTGCTGACCAAGTCAAAGGCCTTGGTTAGGTCGATGAAGGCTATGTAGAGTGGCTTCCTCTGCTCCCTGCACTTCTCCTGCAGCTGCCTCAGAGAGAAGACCATGTCAACGGTAGATCTCTCTGCGCGGAATCCGCACTGCGATTCGGGGTACACCCTCTCAGCAATCTTCTGGAGTCTGCCGAGGATGACGCGAGCGAACAGTTTACCAGTGACGCTTAGGAGGGAGATTCCATGATAATTGTTGCAGTCACTTCTGTCTCCTTTGTTCTTATACAAGGTTATGATATTAGCGTCACACGTATCCTGTGGAACCTCTCCCTCTCTCCAGCACAGGCACAGTAGCTCATGTAGGGGTTCCAGGAGAGCGTCTGTAGCACACTTGATTACCTCTGGTGATATACCATCCTGGCCTGGGGCCTTTCCTACCGCAATGCTGTCGATGGCTTTCTTCAGTTTGTCCACAGTTGGTTCCTGATCCAGTTCGTCCATTACTGGTAAGAGTTCGACGGCATTGAGGGTTGTACTAACCACAATGTTCCCGCGCAAGTACAGCTCAGAGTAGTGCTCAACCCAGCACTCCATCTGTTTGGCTTTGTCAGTGATGACTTCATCAGATTTGGATTTCAGAGGTGCCATCTTATTCTGGGTGGGTCCTAATGCCTCCTTGATGCCCTCGTACATTCCCCTGAGATTACCAAAGTCACTGGTCTGGATACTGCTGCATAGCTCAAGCCAGTAGCTGTTGGCACAGCGCCTGGCTGTCTGCTGTACTGTTTTTCTGGCTGCTCTGAGCACTTGCAGGTTACTCTGGCTCAGCGAGCGTTTGTACTCCAGGAGTGCAGCGCGTTTCTTTTCGATGGCTGGAATCATCTCATCAGAGTTAGCTTCGAACCAGTCATTTGTGTTTGTAGCTCTTCTTCCAAACACCAGCAAGGCTGTGTTGTAAATTGTAACCCTCAGATGCTGCCATCTGGATGTCACATGGGCACCCTCAGGGCTGCTGCACAGGTTCTCTTTGAGGGTCACTCTGAACTTTTCGGCTCTCTCTGAGTTTGCTGTCTTTCTGGCATCAATGCAGGCCTTCCAGTTGGTTTAGAGTAGACCATGTTACCTTTATAAAATCAACTGGTATGTTCAACATTAATAGACAACTTTACAGAGAGGAGCAACATTTCAGTATTTGGTACAACAGTCTTCAAATGAAACTTTTTAGACATGCACATGAAACTCTAGGGGTAGGAGAAGCTTCAGGGATTCTAATATTTACCCTGAAGAATATCTTTAACATGGTTCACAGCTGTGGTATTTTTGGTACAAAGTCTGGACCCCATGTATGAAACAAGCAGGAGGGTTTATTACACACAGAGCTGGTAGAGTGTCACTTTGCTGGTTACGCTCAGTGAACACTGCCAGAAAATAGATTACAATCGATTACTTAGGATGTTGATAGGCTGGGGGGGACCTATGGCATGGGTGGTATCCAAGCCTGGATAGGTTGTAGCAGCAAGAAGAAATGGGCACAATAAGCCAGTAATCTAAAAACGTTACATAGCATCTCCTGCCCATAGCTTACAGATCATCATATCTCTAGTACAGGTAGTTTTCCTTAACAAGGTACTTAAAGAAAGCAGACTTTTGATGACATCTATGTGTCTAATTGGATTAATGATGCATCTACAAGAGTAATGATGACACCTTCACATGGGCATATCTAGGTGTGCATGATCTAGAAGATTAAAGCAAAAGACAGTAACAGAATAGACCAATAACACAATTTATTTTTATGTACCAGACTGGGATAGCACTATATCCTGCTTCTCCCTTCCATGGCCTCTTCTTTGAATGTGGTTGCCAGGGCAACTATCACTCCCTCCAAACTCCAGGGCCCTGCCTGAGTTGGAACAACCTTCCATGGGTCTTGTGAATGAGATGAAGGAGTCCAAGCAGGGGTAACCTTCTACCTTACACAAGGCACTGGTGAAACCTTATCTGGCATCATGTGCGTACTTCTAGTCTTCCATGTTTATGAAGGATTAATTCAAAGTAGAGCATGTGCAGCAAAGGGCTAGGATGAGCCGAGGAACAGAAGACCTAACTTATGAGAGGAAATACAAGGAGCTTGGCTTCTTTAGTCTAACTAAAAGGAAGTTGAAGGGAGATATGAATGTTCACACCCAGGCTGTGTGATCTGCATTGTCCTTCAGCACAAACACAACTGTTATGGTGGCTCATCAATCAAACTTCTGTCTTCACTATAGCTGGAACTTAATCCAGTTACCACTGCTTTTTGCAAACAGGACTGCAAAAGAGAGGCATGGCAAAAGGTGGACTCAACTCTATTTTGTCTTTGCACCAGTCTTCCGAATGGAACTGGCAGAGTGTGTGTTGGGGGGAGGGAGGGTAAGGTGTTCCTACCCTTCCCCATACAGCAGCAGCAACACCAGAAAGAATATGTCTCGGAAGGGCATTTTCTGTGGTGCTTCTGCTTCTGCTTCTGCTGGACATGGGTGGCTCACAATCTTGTCATTAAAGCCACAGCCATTCTTGAATTCCAGCTTCTATTTTATCTCTCATCCTCCACATTCTCATCCTATCTCATTAATGGTATGGTGTTTACTTGTTGCCCACGTCACAGTAATTTACAAGACAATGCTAGGTAACAGTGTCCTGCCTATGGGTACCTGATCATTCTATTACTGTTAACAGATCCAAAACTAATGATATCATACTTTTGGTTGTCTAAGTGTTGCCTTCCTCAATGCCCAGCTCAGAAAGTTCTGAAATGGTGCTCCAGGAAAGTCAAATGAGACAGCACTTGCTCCTTCTTGTGCAGTCAGATTTCTCTCTTAATTAAAAGCAATTCTCTCTGTAGTTCACCTCTGGACTTCACAGTTAGCAGCAGACCACCATTCCCACTTGCAAAATCACATGCAAAGCTTAGCTATCCAGAGGAAATGGGAAGTCCCATAGAGCCTTATCAGCAGCTGTCAGCTATACAGTGGTCGGAAGATTACCGCCAATGAATTAACCATGGGTAGATCTTAAATGACCATAGGGTCATCTAATCCAGGTTCAAATAAAAACCCTGTCATTCTCACGATAGAATTTTGACAGATAACAACCTCAAAGGGTGACTTCTGAACAAGTAGTTACAAGTAATATTTTCATACATCAGGAAGTGTCTGCATAGCATTCACACCTTCTTCTGCACTAATTTAAGTGACATGTTGATCCAACGCATCATTACTGTGCAGAACAAAGCTGCCTGTGAAGAGAAAGAAAGGGTTTTCTGGAAATATAAGAAATAAGTCACAAAACACCAACCCATATTGGAATAAATGTAACAAAGTGAGGACTATGTCTCTGTTAGAAAGTAGATCTGTTGCACAATTTCACACCGATCAGACAGGGCAGGTAAGAGATATGGTACCACCAGAGAGTAGGTCTCCCAGGGGTCCCTGAAGGGTCGTGACATGGCAATGAACTCACATAACCTTTGTATTTCAGTATCCAGGTAGTCAACAGCACAGGTTTGGTTGCAAGAGATTCAGCTCTGCACCTGAGCCCATGGGAGTCCATCCTTTTCCAGGGTATCAAAGATTAGAACCAAAACCAAATGCAAGTAAACTAGCACAGACTCTCAGCAGAATTCTCTTCCAGTACAGGCCAGTCTCTGGTATTAGTCCCAAAATAATGGCTCGGTATTGGGCTCTCTGTTCCCTCCACTGTCAGCAGTGCTCCACACAGCTCCAGTCCCCAGCCAGACCTGTGCCCAGGGCTGAGGAATGAAGGTTTGCTCTCCTCCCCCATCTGCCACCAGCTGAGCCATGCTTCTCCCATTTTCATCCTCCCCTCCAGCCTAACATATCTATCAGGTGGGTCAGAGAGGAATTACTTGAACCCAAAGCAGTTCATTAACTCTGGGCTGACTGTACTCCTTGACTCCTTTCTTCAGTACTATGTACTGACATTGTGGCCCTGTGCACCTGATCCTGTGCCCGTTGATGCCAATGGCAACATTCCCATTCATTTTACTGATGCAGGAAAATAGAAGCCAGGGTCCACTAAGAGGACATATCAGAACTGCCCAGCAAGGAAAAGGAACTCCCCAGTATGAGCACACACATGCTGTGGAAAGAAAAGAATGTCAGTTAGTATGTACTAATAACAAAGACAATAGCAATGATGTAGGTACAGTACCCAGAGTGTGGCCAGCAATGTTCATGTGAGGATCCAGAGAGGCTAATAACCAGACACAAATGCAGGATTTATTTTTGTTCTTATCCTTTGCTCTCTGTGGTCTGAGTGTCTTGCTGAATAACATTAATTGGTTCATCCCCTGGCATCCCCAGGTGCAGTGCTGTGGGTTTCTCCCCTCCCCTGCCACATTCTGGGGTATAAATAAGTCCAAACAGGCCTACAGATACTCAAGAAACCACTTGGAGGTTATTTTAAAACAGAAAGCAACAGCCGGTGTAAGAAATCCTCTATTCATCTACTTCCTAGGAATGCCCCCACCCACCCAACCTCTGAGTTAGTCAGTCTTATTTTGTGGTCATTTAGCAAGGAGCACACTCATGTTGCACTCACTGGCTGGAATAAGGGCCTTGGCCTGGAGATCTTATACCTACTATTCTTCCTCTCCACCCCCGTCAGTGCATCACTGCCTAGTAAATCCCTCGTAGCTATCAGGAGGTCTCTCACCTAGTTCTTTCTACTAGGCTACTCCTGTCCCTTTTGCTGGGGGAACTTTCTCTCTGGGATTGCTTCTTTCTGTGTTAGCCTCTTCTTTCCACAACCACTTTTCCCTGATAGTAACTACCCCACTGAGCTCTAGTAACTTTTTGTTAGGTCCAGAATGATGCTTATTTACCAATTATACATTTAAACTGTGATTTTGGGCAGTCAATTATTCCCAGGTGGGCCTTCAGAAGACATGAAATCATTCATCTTCAGCTTTCCTTTTTCTGATGAAAAATTGCTGTGCTTGTTTGTTTGTTTGTTTGTTTTGCCAAAAAGAAAATTTTCTAGGGAAATGTCTGGTTTGATTCAACATTTCACATTTTTCTTTATAAAAAATGAAACCTAAACATTTCTTTCAGTTAACAAAAATGGGGGGAAAAGGCAAGATTTAGCTGTTGGCACTCAAAACAAGAAAAAACATAAGAAAACCTGATAATAGTAATTCATATTTGACTGCTGAAAACAAAACCGTTTTCAGTCATGAGGGGGTTCACTTTTGCCAAAGAGAAATTTTTAAAGAAATAAAAATGATTTTTATTTTTATTTTTATTTCAACTGTCCACTTGAAGACATGGGATAGCAGTGTCACAAATCCATGCATACGTCAATGCTGAAAGACTGTTCACGTTGCTGCCACTTCATGAAATGTGGCAGCAGAATACATTCATACATCCTAGGGTGTACTATTGCTTATGTGAAGCAGCTCTGTTTGTAAAAGGAAGGGGGGGAAAGGGCTATTTGCTCCACGGTCTGATCAGAAAACTCTTTTCTTAATGAATGTATTGTTGAGCTCAAAGCAATTCCATTGAAATGCATTTGTAAGTCTCAGAAACAAAGTCGCTCATCATGCAAATCAAAAGGTGCTCCCTTTAGCTTCTGCCAGTTATAAAATAGCTGTGCCTGTCAAGTGCGAAGACAAATTGCCTTCTTTCTTTTGTGGCCTTATTTATGGAAAATTTGAGAAAGTTTGTGTAACCCAATTCGCTTCAAGAATTCCTACCACTTAGGCTACATCTGTGCGACAGCCCTGTTTTGAAATAAGGTATTCCAAAATGCCTATTTTGAAATATCTTGTTTCCACATAACACAACCACACACCATGGATCACCATGGGAAGAAAGGTGAAATGTCATATTTCTTTGTAGCTCCTGAGAAGTGGAGATTAAATAAAAAAGTAATCTTTTGGTAGCTATTTCAATGGATATTTATCCTTTATACATGTGTTAAACAGGGGTGCATTAACTGGAAAATTGTCCCTTCTTTTGAATGCTTAAAATTCTGCACCTGCCCATCAGAGATACTGGAACAAAGGGACTGGACACCTGCAATCAAGTAAGACTGCACTATGGTATTATTAAGGAACTATTACTGGAGGCAGATCCTACCAAACACAGTGTCTGATCTAAAGTCCACTGATGTAAACACAAACAACCAGCAGTCATGTAGCAGTTTAAAGACTAATAGAATAATTCATTAGGTGATGAGCTTCCGTGGAACAGACCCACTTCTTCAGATCAATAGCCAATAGATCAATAGAAGTGGGTCTGTCCCAGGAAAGCTCATCAGCTAATAAATTATTTTGCTAGTCTTTAAAGTGCTAAATGACTGCTGGTTTGTTTTGTTAGAATTCAGACAACCATGGCTACCTCACTGTTACTGATGTAAATGTGAGTCTTCTCACTGACTTTGGAGAGTTTTAAATTAGTCCCCACAATGTCTTGCCTACAGACAGTAGGTGATGTGGGCCCCAAAACATCAGGCAATGCTGTTCAAGCTTTCATTAATACAATAGTAAGAACACATCATCCCTTATATGCCTAACATAATTTAAATGAACATCCTTTGAAAGAGATAAAATTTTTGCGCGGTCAGTTTTATTTCCTTAAATCACAAACGTCTTGAAACAGAAAGAGCTCTCTAACTACTTGGAAAGCACCTACCCACTCTTAACAGACACTACTGTAAATGACTAAGAATTATTTATTTTCTAAGACCACTTTTCCCATAAGGGAAGCAACCTACAAGATACATAAAACACAGAAAGGTCACACTGCAACATGTTATTTCATCAAAGAGAAATAGGTGACTTACAAAAATAGAAACCAGCAAAGGAATTAAAGCTTAACACACTGGAAGGGACATAGACTGAACTGTGAGCATAAACTGTAGGTGTACCACTGTATCACTAGCCTTTAGTTTATGGGGGTCTGCAAGGTGCTAAATGTTAGGGAGGGAACCAGAGGACAAGACCATGTGCTTTATCCTGTGGCTGGAATGTGAAATAAGGCTGGTGTGTATGATGAAAATATTACAGGCAATGCCAGGCATGGAGTGGCTGCTTATGCTTAAATCCTGGCATGGATATCAGCCTGGCAAGAATTTCAATAGTCATTTGTAATTAGATACATTGGTATCCCAGCTATTCCCTGCAAAATGAATCAAACCAGCTGGTGAAACACTTGTATTGGCTTGGTCTCATCACAATCTTTGTTGGTGTCAATTCATTCTTCATTAGAAGACATTTGGCAGAGGAACTCCCTTTTCGGGTCTGGGCACTGAGGGTCTTTTCACACCATTGCTTCACTTTGACTGAGAAAAAAGAGTGCCATCTATTGACGCAAATGCCATAATTTCCTCCAGATTTCTTTCAGATCTCTCTTCCAAGTATGGTCACAGCTGACTTCTGCACAGGCTATGATTTCGAGCCTAAGTCACTGGAGTAACAAAAAACATTACAAAGCTGGTTGAAAGATGAGGCCAAAGCTCTTCTCAGACTCATTACAGATGATTTTTGCTAGTTCCTCGGGAAAGTTCAAACCTGGATGACATTTCTGAACTGAAAAAGAATGGGATGAAGTCCTATTTCTCCAAAATTTGTCTCTTGTAGTTGGTTCTAGTACTACCTTGCATTTACCTCCAGGATGCATCAAATACCCTATATTCAAGTCTATACATGGATATATGCAAATGTGAACTGCAAAACAAAGCAGGCAAGGGATGCAAAACATCATCTAGCTATAGAAGCCAAGACCCAAAATTCACAAGTACTCAGATTTGATGTGTTGGTTCAGATCATATCTCTTTCTGTGGAGACAGTAGAACACTTGTTTAGCAGGCAATATTACAATTTAGTAAAGAATTTCCTCATGTATTTACTACGAAGGCAAGGCTATTTCTCATCAACTTAGTGTGGTACAAACGAGCATGTAGCTTGTTTGACTAATGCTATTCAAGCCAATCATATAGCACTTCATATCTGTCTTATTTAAGGCAAAGGGGGCAGAAACTCTTTCCAGGCAATGGCAGAGCCTTCTTCCGGGCAACCCACATTAAACCTGCCCCGGTGAAGAGATTGTGAACTAGAAATTGGTCAATAAAATGGCTTTTCACATCCATCCTTGTTCTCCTAAAGCCAAGTTCCAGAATGTCAATACAATGTACACAGTGTTGAGGTACTTTTAAGCTTCACTCTTTGAATATCTGTTAGCCTATAAGGTGTCACTGGACTTCTTGTTGTTTTTGAAGATACAGACTAACTCAGCTACCCCTCTGACTCTTGGAAGTATGAATCAGCAATGCTTTTTTTTGTGCCTGTACTTGCTGGTACTGAGTACTGGCACCTCACCAGCCGCAGGATTGGCTGGGAGGACGGGAGGATGCGGGGGTGGGGTGGAGATTGCTGAGTACCAAGCCATAGAAGAATGCCAAAGAGGCTTTAAATCTATGTGTATCTAGACGTATCCCTATGCAGACTGACCAACAGGTGGGGGAAGGGGGCAACTGCCTGGGTCCTTTAAATCACTGCCAGAGCACCACACAGTGTGTTCCAGGCATTACTGAGGGCTGGGGGCGTGGCATGTTCTGGGCAGCTCTGAGGACTCAGGAGACAGGGGGAGAGTACCACACTCTGAGTGGCACAGTCCAGGGGCCTGGTGGGTCTGTCAGCTCTGCAGTCCCTACATTTCATTCCCGAGTGATAGTATATATAGGAAAGATAGTCTTCATTTCTAAAACAAACTCACAGATTAGGAATTGACCATCAGCCAGAATCTGGGATCCAGTTTTACAGAAACAGAGAGAAAACCGTGCTAGTCTATGTGCTATCAAAACAAAAAAGCGGTCCAGTAGCACGTTAAAGACTAACAAAATAATTTATTAGGTGATGAGTTTTCATGGGACAGACCCACTTCTTCAGATTCTTCAGACTCAATATTGAGTCTGTTCTGGTATGGCTCTGATCTGAAGAAGTGGGTCTGTCCTGTGAAAGCCCATCACCTAATAAATTATTTTGTTAGTCTTTAAAGGTGGCACAGCTTTGATTCAGTCAGGCTTTCTATGAGATCACTCCATGTCACTGACTCATGTAGGATAATGGGGTTGCCTGATGAGGCAAGCTTTGCACACCAACCCATCAAGAGACATCTGCAATGAGTCAGCTGTTATATAATCAACTGAGTGTATGTATTTGGGGAATCCCATACCACCCGACTATTAAGACTGAAAAGTCTTCCAAGAACTACTAGTCAGATATCCATTCTCCAGAATATGCCCTCCCCCCATCCCAAATTATAGTCAAGCTTTTGGTCTCTCTGAAAACAGGAGTGCAACTTAATATTACCTTTGAAAATCCCTTGAGCTCACCTACCCATGCTTTAAGGGAAGCAATGCTTTTCTATACTATACTATACTATACTATACTGCTTTAGTTAATTCATAAGTAAAAGGGGATAATAATGCTTTCCTGCCTTCCAGATGCATTATAGGTAAACATTTCCAAAACAGGATCACTTATAAGCCCAAGTGCTAAATGGAATTTATATTTTCAAAATATTCTCTGGGGGAAAAGTACTATATAGTGCATAGCACTGCATTATTATTTTATAAATATAGTTTTCTGTTTACTAAATTGTCATGAGAAAAGAACATCTGCATTTCCTGGGACAAAGAAGAGTCCCTCTGTGGCGTTGTGTTGGAGGGAATCCTGCAGGTGAGATCAGATAAGCTTTTTAGAGAATAGAAGAGGAAAGAGTAGGCTTTTTGTCTGACAAGCTATTTTGTGTTTGTGTAAGTAGAAAAAAAAGAGCAGAGATGTGCTAGTGACTGAAGATGAAATGTTCTATGCAACATTAGGATGATAAAATCTCATCTCTTCCACATGAGTCGATCAATAGTGGAAGCTTTCCTTATACAGTGGAAAGAAAGCTGATAAGGAAAAAGGTGCATGTAATACGTGCTTAAAGATGTGAGATTTTAAGAGTCCTCCAGGTAAACTAATAAGACATATGATTATGGAGTCAAAGTCAGAGAGCAATACTGATCATCAATAATCATGAGAACACAAGAATTTCCATCCTTGCTCAGACCAATGGTCCATCTACGCAATTATTCTGTCCCCAGTAGTAGCCAATAACAGAAATTTATATATAAGTGTACAGAACAGGACAGTTGGAGTGATCCAGCCTTGTCTTTCCCTCCCATCTTTCAGTCATCAAGGCAACGTCTACACTAGACCAAAACTTCGAAATGGCCATGCAAATGGCCATTTTGAAGTTTATTAATGAAGCACTGAAATACATATTCAGCGCCTCATTAGCCTGCGGGCAGCCACAGCACTTAGAAATTGCCGTGGCTTGCCGCCACATGGCTCATCCAGATGGGGCTCCTTTTCCAAAGGACCCCAGTAACTTTGAAATCCCCTTATTCCTATGAGCAGACAGGAATGAACATTTTGAAGTTTTGGGCTAGTGTAGACATTGTCCAAAGGTTTAGGTTTGCCCTGAGTATGGGGTTGCATCCTCGACCATCCAGGCTAATAGTCATTGATGCACCTCTCCTCCATGAACTTTTTTTAACCCAGTTACAATTTTGGCCATCACACCATTCCCTGACAATGAGTTCCACATGTTAATGTTGCATCCTGGGAAGAAACACTTCCTTTCATTTGTCTTAAGCCTGCTGCCTATTAATTTCATTGGGTGACCCCTGCATCTTTAGTTATGCGAAGAAGTAAGTAAAACTTCCCTATTCACTTTCTCCACACTATTAATGACTTTATTGACCTCTGTCATACCCTCCTCTCCTTGTCATCTCTTTTCCAATCTGAACAGCCCTGATGTTTTCAGTCTCTCCTCATATGTTCCATGTCCTTTGTTGCCCATTTCCAGTTCCACCATATCCTTCTTGAGATGGGGCAAACACAGCTAGATACAGTATTCAAGGTATAGGATTTATATCGTGGCAGTATGTTATTTTCATCTTATTTCTATCCCTTTCCTAATAGTTCCTAATATTTGGTTAGCTTTTTGACTGCTGTTATACACTGAGCTGAAGTTTTAAAAGACCAGTCACTGGTGACAGCAAGACCTCTTTCACGAACGATAAGAGCTAATTTAGAAACCATCATTATATACTGTGGTGTGGATTATTGTTTCCATGTGCAATACTTTGCATTCTTAATGTTTAATGTCCTCAGCCATTTTATTTCCCAGTCACCCAGTTTTGTGATATCCCTATGTTACTCTTCACAGCCAGCTTTGGACTTAATTCTCTTCAATAATTTTGTATCATCTGCAGTTTGCTACTTTTGCTCAGATCCCTTTTCCAGCACACTAATGAATATACTGAACAGCTGAGGTTCCAGTAGAGTACTTTTGGGAACCCAGCATTCAACCTCTCTCTTTTGTTAAAACTGAGCGTTCATTCTTACCCTTTATTTCCTGTCTTTCAACCAAAACAAACAAGCAGTCATGTAGCACTTTAAAGACTAACAAAATAATTTGTTAAGTGATGAGCTTTTGTGAGGGAGACCCACTTTCTCCAGATCTGAAGAAGTGGGTCTGCCCCCCACAAAAGGTCATCACCTAATCAAGTATTTCGTTAGTCTTCAAAGCGCTACATGACTGCTTGTTTGTTTTGTTAGGATACAGACTAACAAGGCTACCTCTCTGTTACTATCTTTCTCCAGATCCAGGAGAGGACCTTACATGTTAATCTATGGATGCTTAATTTCCTTGGAACCTTTGGTGAACAACATTGTTAAAAGCTGTTAGTAACCACTAATTGATAGGCATTTTAGTTAGGATTATATATTTCATTAATTGAATTCTGTTGAACTCAGATTTGATTAGTAATACCAGACCTCAAATAAGTCAACTTGACTGGTATTTATTGATCAAGTAATTAAATAAAGGGAGCACAGACACAACAAGGCATGGCTTTATTACAAGCTGTGGAAGATTTTCCTTATGGCTTATGACAGTCTACATCCAGTCTGCCGAAGGTCTTATTCCTTATGATTTCCTGGGATAATTACAGTCTTGTAATCTTGATTAGTTCATCATTTAACTGCTTATCTACTTTCTCTTTTTTGGTTCATATTTCTACTTTTCTCAGGTTATTTCATAAACCATCTCAGAACCTAGTGGTTAGTCATTATTTACGCCCTTTTAGGACACTTGATTCACCATGTATCTTGTGCCCATCTTGCAGCGGGCACAGATTAGAATTTACAACAGTTTTTAAAATATGGTGTGGGTTACTGCCCTGTAAAATTCATGTCTTGATAGATATAGTTATTTTAATGGCCACACATCATCCGAGTCTTGCTCCCAGGCAAAACTGAAAATCTTTCCTGACCTCGCTTTCAGTGTCAGCTAGAGGTAAAGCTTCACATTGGGAGATGGGATCAGCTTCCTATAAAAAAGTCAAGTGTCTGCAAATGTTGAGGGCCTTTGGTATTTCCGCTGCTTATTGAGGATATGATCCCCAACCTCACTTTTGTGGTTTACAAGTACAAAGATTTCAACCTTTTCATTCTACGTTTCTCATGAACGGTGGAGCTGAGAAACAGACTGTGACATTATACAAAATGAACTTTTTTCCTTAGCACATGTTGTGCATCACCATTTCCTGCAGATGACAGATCCCAGATTTTCTCATCAGCTCCTATACTATAAGCAGAGGACATGAGTTTTAATGGGCAGGTGTAAATCTGATAACCTTCATAGTTCTATGAGCACCATCTGCTCACTTATTCATGGAGTAGTTCTAGGAAAAGGGTCACCCTGACAGCTGCTCACAGAGGAGGGAGAAAACTGTTTAAGGCCTGCCATAGGAGATGGGAACCAAGGTAGTCTTAGGTCTCATCTACGCTACAAGTTTAGGTCAAATTTAGCTACATTCGGTCAGTTTTATAATTAATGAGTCTACACCACCAAGCCACTTCTGTTATCTTTAAGTGCTGTTAAAGCTGATTTCTGTGCCCTCCTTGGTGAAGATAGTTGCACTAAATTTGATCTTGTATGATCCACTTTGTGATAGTGTAGATGCAGTACCATTAAAGTCAACCTTGTTGGGCTCCGGGAGGTGTGCATAGTGCATTAATTGGACAGCTATGAACAACACTTTCAACTATGCTGCACTTCCAGGCACACAGAAAAAGCCCCAGGAAATTTTTAATTTCATTTCCTGTTTGACCAGCCTGGCAAACCCAACAGCACACCTCAGCAGCTCACCTGACTAGGAATGCCCAGGGTAGCACACAAACTCCAGCATGGAGGATGCAGGTGAAACTAAAATCGGATTGCTTTTGTGGGGAGAAGAATCTGTGCAGGCAGAACTCCGAAGCTGCAGAAGAAATGCTGGTACGTGTGCCAACATCACACAGGAAATGGTGGAAAAAGGATACAGCAGGGACGCCCAGCAGTGCCACATGAAAATAAAGGAGCTGAGGCAGGCAACCCAGAAGACAAAAGAGGCAAATGGTTAGTATGGCTCCGAGCATCAGACATGCATTTCTATGAAAAGCTGCAAGGGATTCCTGGGGGCCTCAACCACAGTCCGAAAAATGTCTGTGGATACCTCCCAAGTGACTCTTCAGGCAGACACAGGCAACACAGAAAACAGAAATCTAATTGCACAGATGAGGAGGAGAATGCTCATCAGGCAAGCAGAGGATCCAGTCTCACAGATGGCCAGGACCCTTTTCTAACTTTGGAGCCAATCTCCTCCCAGGACCAATTACTGCTGAACTCTTATGGTGGTGGTGATGGTGGGGCACTTCCAGAGGGCTCACATTTGTAATGATGTTACAGTGATTAAATGTAATTGTGTTTTATCTGTTTGATCTGCCCTGCACAATTGGATTACGGTGGTGGCCAGGCTGTCTCACTGTGGGCGGCTCCTGGGAAAAGTTTGTTAATGTGTCTGGAGATGGAGTGGGACATTCTTAAGGTCACTCTTGCACTCACCAGTTTGTATTATAACAATGGTTCTCTAGCTCTTTCTGACCTTAAGAAATTTGACCTAATTTTATAGTGGCAATATAACCTTAGTGACAATAGCCACGTGGCGGCTGAGGAGAAAGAGTAGAAAGAACATTCATTTTTCCTGACAGAGCTAGTAGCTTTGTAGAGTTTTAAGGAGAAACAAGTTCAGGAGGTATCTGATGGTTTAACAGCAGGAAAGAAGAAAAATAAACAATGTTGTCTAGAATGACTTTCAAAAGCTGGGTCTACACGAGCCGGCTACTTCGAAGTAGCTGTGCCAACTTCGAAATAGCACCCGCCGCATCTACACGAAATAGTGGCGAGAGCTATTTCGAAGTTGAAATCGACGTAAGGTGGCAAGACGTCAAAGTCACTATCCTCAACAGGAGATGGGAATAGTGCCCTACTTCGACGTTGAATGTCGAAGTAGGGCACGTGTAGACGATCTGCATCCCGCAACATCGAAATAGTGGGGTCCACCATGGTGGCCATCAGCTGAGGGGTTGAGAGACGCTCTCTCTCCAGCCCCTGCAGGGCTCTATGGTCACCGTGTGCAGCAGCCCTTAGCCCAGGGTTTCTGGCTGCTGCTGCTGCAGCTGGGGATCCATGCTGCATGCACAGGGTCTGCAACCAGTTGTCGGCTCTGTGGATCTTGTGCTGTTTAGTGCAAGTGTGTGTGGGAGGGGCCCTTTATGGGAGCAGCTTGCTGTTGAGTCTGCCCTGTGACCCTGTCTGCAGGTGTTCCTGGCACTATTATTTCGATGTGGGCCACTTTGGCGTGTAGACGCTCCCCTGCAGCACCTACTTCGATGTAGCATCCCCGTGTAGACGTAGCTAAAGTGTCCCTGTCTTCTGACAACTTCATCAAGTAGAGGTGAGTGAAGACTGAAAAGATATTTGTTTGAATTCAAATTCACAATATATTTTTCCACTAATTTCCATGAATATTCATGATCAGCTGGGTGCTGTCCTTAAATGTTCGTGGGGAAAGATTTTTAAGTTCAAGTACTCAAACAAAGCCATGAGACCTCATTGGCCAACTAGCTAATGTAGAATAAATCTCATATGTTGAATATTTACAATTAACTATTGCCAAACAAAGCTGCATGCCAAAAATTATTTGCTGAATAAATTCATGGATGGGGAAAAAAGAAGATGAAAATCATTAGATAAATTACTTATTATGAATTATTCACTCAACTCTACTCGTGAGGCCTGCCTCCCCATTTCTCAGCTCAGCCTCACCTCCTGGCTTGTGATCAACAGAAGGGACAGGTAAGCCAGGAGACCGGGCCCAAGGAGGCCAAGGAAAGAACCATCTGGAACAGAGCAGGTGGGGGAAAAGCCAGTAGAGCAAAGGTGAGGTAGGTTGCATTAACACTGGAATTGTCCCTGGTGAGGAACAGGACAATTTTGTTTCCTTATATAGTTGAAATGAACAAGTGCTACTTACTTTCTTTTTTGCCTTACTTTTGTCCACTCTATTATCCAGACACCATTCTTCCAGATGGCCTGTCACAAACATTTACATGATAGTTAAACCCTGCTAGTACTCCCAGATCCTTGGATAATTAGGATGCGTGGAGAGAGCTTAATGGAATTTGATTTTCTATATCTTTTTTCATAATCACAGTGTTACAAAACAATGTTAGACATTGGCAGCTGCCCAGATAAAGGGACCTGCCTTTAAGCTCTCCTCAGCCTCTGATATCATATTGGCCTGTAAACTATGGGTTTATCCCTTAGCCTTACTTTTTAAAAAAGCAGCATGGAGTCCTAGTAATCTGTGGTATAGCTCAGTATGATCTCAGTAAAACTACACCAAGGATGAATATGGACTCTTACTTTAAAATAGAACAACCAGCAATGATGGCACAGCAGAGGCAGTACTAACTTATTTTACAACACCAGCACTGGGTGCCTTTCTCTGGATCTGCATGGATCACCTCTGGCTTTTACTTATGGCCACATCTACACAGCATTCCGCTTTTAGAGGAGAAATGTAAATGAGGGAGATAGAAATGCAAATGCAGCACTGATTGGCAAATTTTATGCTTCATTTGCATAATCTCATGCAATGACGTCTCCGGAAGAGACTTTTCTGAAAGTAAAAACAGCTGTGTAGATGGGGTTCCTTCGGAAAAAAAACAAGTTTTCGAAAGAACCCTTCTTCCTCATTCATTTCAGGAAGAAGGCTTCTTTCAAAAACAGGGTTTTTCCCCAAACGAATCCTGTCTACATGGTTGTTTTTGCTTTCAGAAAGGTCTCTTCTGGAAACTCAATCACACAAGATTATGCAAATGAGGCTCAAGATTTGTAAATCAGTGCTTTATTTGCATTTTTTATCTTGCTCATTTGCATTACTCCTCCTCCTAAAGGGGAATGCTGTGTAGATGCAGCTTATGAGAGAGAGTATCCATAACTTCTCTGGACTCAATGAACCACTAATTCTTGGTGATCTGGCTGCGACATCTGTCACCCCATTGATCGCCAGGGTTGACTCGGCTGATCTGGCTGGCTAGGCGGGTGTCCCCTTCCTCCCTCACCGCTCCATGTGCGTCCCTCCCGAAGCTGCACGCTCGGTCGAAGAGGATGACCTTCCCAGATAGAGGAGTAATTCTTTGGTAGTGTTAGTAAACAGACTGACCATTGGCTGTAAGAGAGTGGTCCCACACCACCAATTCTTTTCACATAGGTCTCCAAAAGGCCACCAGGAAGTAACAACTTTAGGCTATTACAGAAGAAACTCAAAAATGTCTTTTTCTGCAAGATCAGACAGAGACTTTAAATAAAACTGTTGAATGTTATGGTTAGTGCCTTTTATTATAAAAAGGGAGGCGCTGGTACTCAGCTGGCCCCTCACCCTCCATCCCCAGCCAATCTCATGCTGGGCTGCTGAGGTGGGGGTACTCAGCTTGGGCCAGCACCATCACAAAAAAAGCGCTGGTTATAGTACAGTCACATGGTTGTTGTTGACTTCTAATTGGACTTGGCAAATCTTTAGCAACCTCATAATGTTTGTGCCCCATGAATTCCCGATCCCCATTTCACTTCCTAATTCATACTAACCAAGAGTTTTAAAAGGAGTAGGGAAAGAGGTCTGTGCAATATAAGTGACAGCACCATTGGAAATAGCCCTCTGAAGGAAAATTGCAGTTGTCTCACAGTTCCCTCCAAGGTCATTTGAATTTTCTCCTCATTAAGTGGCTCAGGCTATCAAAAAAACAAAAAAGTTTTGCTCCCAAATGATTAAAACAATGGTATAAACAACTCTCTAAATCCATAGAGTTTATTTTGCTTTATTTAAACTATATGTACAAAAAAGCGAGAGATGGTAATGCCTGATTGGTGCTGACATAATGCTCCCAGCTGCACAAAATACTGTGATAGGCTGATTGGCTTTCCTTGATTGGATCTGACAGATTATTGGGATGTTATTGGACCATGAGACACACAATTTCACAGTAAAGGCATAACTATCTTTTCACAATGCTTGATTTCATTAGTAATTTTCCCTCTGCATGCATGTTTGCATTGTTCTTTGACAAATCCTCCTTTAGGATGTATAAAGCATTAAGGCTATATCACTTACGTACGTTTATCATTTGTGATGTGGTGGTAGCATCTTGGTTATGAATGTCAGTGCAAAATTATGAGTAGCACAGGGAAATGTGACCCTTTTTCCTTTGGCCCATCATGAGTCTACATTTTATGACTATCATAATAAGCAAAGTTGACTGAAAGGTAAAAGAACAAATTTTAATTTTAGGAGGCAATTATTATGCTGCATGCAAGCACCTTTCTGCAGTAGCAGTAGCAGTAGCTGGGTGGGAGCACGCAGGTATTAAGGTTTAGTCTCCATTCCCAGTTGGAATAATCAAGCACACAAAATACTGTATGTCAAATGGATATAATTCATACCACTGGAGAAATATATGGCATCTGTTTTAAATTGTGTGGCAACCGACTTTAAACATATGGACATATAATATACACTCTGTCAGCTGTAATTATTTCTCTCACCACCAGTAGTTTGGCAGATTTGACTGCTACACATGAAGGCTGTAGTCATATTTTAAATTATGGAGAGTAGTAGTAATTGTAGTCATTGGGACTATTTCCATAAGCTGAACTCTGTCCATTAATTAGTCTCCTGGACTAATTTTAAAATTCAAAAACTTCTGTCTAGGTTTAAGCAGCCACCTATTCTTAAGGAACTCTACCATGAAGCCTCTAGAGGTTCCATGCCAGTCCCAAACCTGGTTGAAAGAGGATGGTTGGTCAGATGAGTCTTGATGCACTGATCATGAAAAAACAATACAAATGAAATCTGATGCCAGTATGACTGATAAAAGAAGCCATCTCAGATGTTGCCCAGATAAACAAGGTCCACGGTACCAATCGAGCAAATGCAGTTGGGTCAATAAGTTGGCTCCAGAAAGATAATCACAACTTACACATATACTATCAATTGGAATGTGGAAAATCTGAACACTGAGGGTGACTGGAAAGTTAGAGCTGCTTCAAAAGTGGATGGAGAGATACTGATGTGATATACTTGGACTGGCAGAGATGCATTTGGATGGCATCGGGAGAGATGTGTGGTTGTGAAGTCATTTGGTCAGGGAATGAAATGGAGCATGAGGCAGAATCAGATTCCGTCCTAGAAAAAGAGCTAGAGGACCATTGTTATAATACAAACTGGTGAGTGCAAGAGTGATGGTAGTGAAATTCAAAGCAAAACCGTTCAGCGTCTCGGTTGTTCAGGTCTATGCACCGATGTCAGACAGTTCAGAGGAAGAGATCAAGCTGTTCTATAAATAGCTTGACAAAGATGATGGAGGAGATTCTGAAGAGAGATGTGTTGATCATTGGAGGAGATTGGAACACGAAGGTCAGAACAAATAACAAAGTTTGGGAGAGAGTCATGGGAGGGTTTGGATATGAAGAAAGAAATGAATGAGGCAAGAAACTACTCCGGTTTGCTATGGAGCATGAGATAGTGATCTTCAACACGAGATTAAAAAAAAAAAAGGACTGTATGAAGTGGACATTGTGATTGAATGATGGGAATTCCAGGAACATGAAAGATATGCTGTTGATAAGAAGAAAATGGGTAACATCAGTACAGCAGTGCCAAACTGTCCAAGGAGTGGATATAGGCTCAGACCGCAGTCTAGTGGTCGCAACCATCAAGATGAAACTCAAGAGAAAGTATAAGACACAGTTTAAGGAAAGAGACATGGTAAAGCTAGGCGAGGAAGAGATAGGGATTGTGTAGAGATCAGCACTTGAAGAGACGATTAGGAATGCGAGCACAGAGAAAGACTTAGATAAGAGAGTTCAAGGGATAGCCACAGCAATAGAAGAGGCAATTGAGCAGACTGTTCCGGAAGAAAAGATCAATAAAAAGTGGATTATGCAAAAGACATTGAAGTTGGTCCAAGAGAAGAGAGAGTTGAAGATCCCAATGTATGTTTCCAAGAGGGTGGAACAGCAACATACAGTGAAATGCAACAATGTAAGGAAAGTGGCCAGAAAGGATAAGGCGAAATGGTTAGATGAGCAATGTGAAGATAGATAGTGGTATTACAACGAATGTAAGATTAGGGAAGTGTCTAAGATGATCAGGAATATTAGTAGGAAGTGGCAGCCAAAGCAGATGGCAATCAAAGACGGGAATGACAAGGTGCTCATGAGCAAGGAAAGGTTGTGCAGTGATGGAGGAGATATTGCACCAATCTGTACAAAGCACAGTTGGACCAGAGTGTCTCAGACAGACTGATCAAAGAACTGAAAGAGATATTCCCCCAAGCAATGGCAGCAAGACCAATATTTCAAGGGAGGAAGGAGAAAGATCAATGAAACGACTAAAGAACAAGAGCCCTGGAAATCATAAGATCATGGGAGATATGTTCAAATACAGCAGAGAAAGTATGATTCAGTAAATATACCAACTAGGTAATATAGTACAGAAAGAAGGGAAGGTGCCCAAGGAATGGACAAGAGCTGTGCTAGTGACAATATACAAGAAAAGAAGTGCATTGGAGTTCAAGAACTACTGAACAATTGCCCTAACAACTCGTCTAGGCAAGGTGCTGATGATGTTACTGGTGGAGACACTGAGATCACAGATAGAAGAACATCTAGCGGACGAGCAAGAGGGATTCAGGAAAGATAGTTGTACCATACAGCAGATATTGGCACTAAGATGATAGTGGAGAAAGCTCGAAGAAAGAACAAGAATATCTACAATTGCTTTGTTGATTTTCAGAAGGCATTTGACAGGATAGATAAGAAAGTGACTTGGGCATTGTTGGAGTCATACCGAGTGGATAACAGACTGATATGGTTGTTGAAGGTTATGGATGACAATGTGAAGGCAGTGGTGTGAACGTGTGAAGAGATGGGAAGTTGGTTTAGAATGAGTTGAGGTACGAGACAAGGAGATCTTATATCACCGAGTATTTGTATCCTACACCTAGAGAGAATGATGGACAAGATCAAGAAAGAGGTAGAGGGGATATGTGGTGGATAGGATATCTATCTATAGATAGGATATCTAGCCTCCAGCTCCATATCTGTGCATGGGATGAGAATCAACAACTTGAGGCTCATGAACGATATAATTATCATTGAAGAAAATGAAAAGAAGCGAGCAAGAATGATGCAGGTGTTAAATGAGGAAGGGAAGCAGTATGAACTGACTCTGCACATTGATAAAACAAAAACAATGGTATTTGGAGCTAAGGAAATAGGAAGGAAGCTCAGTGCAGGCAGGATTGAACTAGAGAATATAGAGAAGTTCACATATCTGGGAAGCAACATACCATATGATCTAGACTGTAAGAAGGAAATAGTGTCTAGAATAGAGAAAGCAACAGCAAGTTTGAAGGCAATGGATAAGAGCTGGAAAAACAAAGTGATTAGCTTAGAAAGAAAGTTGAGTGTCTTGAAAATGTGTATATTTAGCAGCATGTGGTAAGGATGTGAGACATAGGTGACAACAAAAGATTTGAAGAGCAAGGTATTGGCATTAGAGAGGAGTTGTTATAAAAGAAACTGGGAATAGAATGGATGCAGAAGGTCACCAACAAGAAATTATATAGGAAGATAGAGCCGAAAGAGAACCTACTGCAAAAGGTTCTACAACAGAAGTTACAGCTATCCGGGCATATCTGCAGAATGAATGCTGAACAAAAAGTCAAGACCCTGGTATTCAGTGTAATGGACTGTTTGAATAGGAGAGGCAGATCCCACAGACAATGGGTAGATGATATAGTAGATTGGTGCGGAGTTAATCTATGGAAATTAAGCCACTCTGCACTGGACAAGCAAAGACAGAAAGAAATAGTGAGAGAGGCATTGGGCACCAACGGGTGCTAAACCCACAGTTGTTGATGATAATGGTATTCTTATAGCTAGGGCTCATAGCTCCATCTATTATCAAGGTTGCCTAAAACTTCTCACTGTAGTCTGTTGTTTGTAACTTTGCCAAACTTTAAGCATTTGGGCTGAAACCCACACATCCACCAAGGGCAATGAGCAAAGCACAGATCCCATGGGGAAAAAGAATATGCAACCGTGTAAATAAAAGCTATATCATAGTGTTTGTGCACAGAGCTGTCCTTAAGGATTTATGGAGCCATAGGCTGTCCTGTTAAATTAATGCTCCTATGCCTAACGGCTGGGAGGATGGTGTTTTAGACATGCTATTGTATAATCTTCATCAACACACCACTGAATATTTTTAAAACAAATTTTAAACTAAGGTCTTGTTGAAAATTTAGAAACTGACTGGTGTTGGCAAATGCCTATTTAAGTGTCTTCATTGTCAACTGAATGGCTTTTTCACAGGTTCTGCTAATAGGCCTGGCAAGGCTTTTTTCTCTTTTAACTTATCTGGATCCTGCCCCACTGCCTTGTGGGTTATCCTGGAAAGGAGCAAGGCTAAGGGAGTAAACCCTGACAGAAAATCCGGAGGGGAGTCCTAAGGCGGTTCTGTGCCAACTTCTGGCATTGACCCAGCAACTCCTGCAGCTGAGCTGGTACCAGACGCAGAGGTTATCCTCTCCTTTGGACTATATCAGTAAAGCCGAGAGGGAAACACTGGCATCTGGGCAGCCCAGGGTCCCAATAATCACGCAAGCTCACACCTGGAGTGGTACTCCAGCATCGCTAGCAGCGTTGAACCAACACGGGAGGTAACAGATACCGGTTATAAGCTCTTGCTCGACTGGTGTACAGAACGAGCACCAGGGGTTGCCTCCGAAAGGAGAGATCGTTGCATCTCACTGAACTGTCACCGCCTGCCTCAAGGTGGGCAGCCCCCAGCCAATAGGGTACTGTCCCGCCACAGTTCACCTGCCTCACTGGGTGCGTGAGGGTTAAGGTTCCCAAACCTGACAAGTGACCTGAAATCTGAGCACCAGGCAAACCAATAAGAAAATCAACAAGAAAAGGAAACTATCAGAGTTTTAAGCTTGCTTGCTGGAATGTGCGGACCATGCTGACAGGTCTGACTGAAGATCTTCAGGACACCAGCGACACCAGAAAGACCGCTGTCATTGATGAGGAACTGAACAGGCTCCAAGTTGACATTGCTGCTCTGCAAGAGACACGTCTCGCAGATTCGGGATCTCGAAAGGAAAAGGACTACACCTTCTTCTGGCAGGGTAAAGCCCGAGAAGAACCCAGGGAGCATGGTGTTGGCTTCGCCATCAGAAACACACTTCTACAAATGGTGGAATTAGTCATGGGTGGATCAGAAAGACTCCTTCAGATCATACTTCAAACTCGCGCCGGTCCTGTCCACCTGATCAGCGCTTATGCTCCAATCCTGTACGCCGCACTCGAAGTAAAAGACAAGTTTTATAACGTGCTTAGTGCTGCCATAGCGCAAATACCTGCTCGTGAACAACTGTACATTCTGGGTGACTTCAATGCGAGAGTTGGAGCCGATCATGACTCGTGGCCTTCCGGCTTAGGACACTTCAGTATGGGAAAAATGAATGAAAATGGTCAGCGTCTTCTCGAACTTTGCACGTACCACAATCTGTGCATCACAAACACATTTTTCCAAACCAAGCCACAGCACAGAGTGTCATGGAGACACCCACGCTCAAAACACTGGCATCAACTAGACATGGTCATCGCTAGACGTGATAACCTCAAAAACATCCTTCTGACACGCAGCTATGATAGTGCTGGCTGTGATACAGA
This sequence comes from Carettochelys insculpta, assembly GCF_033958435.1. Classification (NCBI taxonomy): domain Eukaryota; kingdom Metazoa; phylum Chordata; order Testudines; family Carettochelyidae; genus Carettochelys; species Carettochelys insculpta. Next base: position 267,642,875 of record NC_134137.1, on the reverse strand, counting down.
TCACTCATTAGTTTGCTCCAAACTCAAGGTGATTCCCAAGAAGCTGCACCGCTCTAAACCAACTGGAAGGCCACACATTGATGCCAGAAAGACAGCTAACTCAGAGAGAGCTGAAAAGTTCAGAGTGACCCTCGAGGAGAATCTGCACAGCAGCCCTGGGGGTGCCGATGTGACATCCATATGGCAGCATCTGAGGGATACAATGTACAACACGGCCTTGTCGGTGTTTGGAAGAAGAGCTAGAAACACAAATGACTGGTTTGAAGCTAACTCCGATGAGATGATTCCAGCCATCGAAAAAAAGCGCACTGCGCTCCTGGAGTACAAACGCTCGCTGAGCCAGAGTAACCCCGCATGTGCTCAGAGCAGCCAGAAATACAGTACAGCAGACAGCCAGGCACTGTGCCAACAATTACTGGCTCAAGCTATGCAGCAGCATCCAGACCAGTGTTGACTTTGGTAACCTCAGGGGAATGTACAAGAGCATCAAGAAGGCATTAGGACCCACCCAGAACAAGATGGCACCTCTGAAATCCAAATCTGATGAAGTCATCACTGACAAAGCCAAACAGATAGAGAGCTGGGTCGAGCACTACTCAGAGCTGTACTCATGTGAGAACATTGTGGTCGACTCAGCCCTCAAAGCCATCGAACTCCTACCAGTAATGGACAAACTGGACCAGGAACCAACTGTGGATGAACTGAAGAAAGCCATCGACAACATTGCAGTAGGAAAGGCCCCGGGCCAGGATGGTATACCACCAGAGGTAAGCAAGTGTGCCACAGACACTCTCCTGGAACCCCTACATGAGCTACTGTGCCTGTGCTGGAGAGAGGGAAAGGTTCCACAGGACATGAGCAACGCTAACATCATAACCTTGTATAAGAACAAAGGAGACAGAAGCGACTGCAACAATTACCATGGAATCTCCGTCCTAAGCATCACTGGTAAACTGTTCGCTCGCATCATCCTCGGCAGACTCCAGAAGATTGCTGAGAGGGTGTATCCTGAATCACAGTGCGGATTCCATGCAGAGAGATCTACCGTCGACATGGTCTTCTCTCTGAGGCAGCTGGAGGAGAAATGCAGGGAGCAGAGGAAGCCACTCTATATTGCCTTCATCGACCTAACCAAGGCCTTCAACTTGGTGAGCAGGGATGGACTGTTCAAACTGCTCCACAAAATAGATTGTCCTCCACGGTTACTCAAGATGATCCAGTCTTTCCACAAAGACATGAGAGGAACCGTCCGATACGATGGCACATTATCAGATGCTTTCAGCATCAGGAGTGGTGTCAAACAAGGATGCGTCCTTGCTCCGACATTGTTCGGTATCTCTTCACATTCCTCCTTAAACACGCCTTTGGATCTTCAACAGAGGGCATCTTTTTGCACACAAGATCTGATGGAAAACTGTTTAATCTTGCAAGGCTGAAAGCTAAATCTAAGGTGTGGGAAGTCCTCATCAGAGATATGCTGTTCGTAGATGACGCTGCTGTCATGTCACACACAGAAGACCAGCTTCAGAAGCTGCTGGATCAGTTCTCCAAAACATGCAAGGACTTCGGGCTCTCCATCAGCCTAAAGGAGACAAACATACTGAGTCAGGATGTAGCTGAACCTCCATCAATCAGCATTGACAACTATATGTTAGCGGTTGTCTACGAGTTTGTTGACCTCGGGTCCACCATCACTGACACCCTGTCATTGGACACTGAGCTAAATAGGAGGATCGGAAAAACAGCCACAACTCTGTCCAGACTCAGCAAGAGAGTGTGGGATAACAACAAGCTGTACACTCACACCAAAATACAAGTCTACAGAGCCTGCATCCTCAGCAACCTCCTTTACGGCAGCGAGACTTGGACCCTGTACGCCCACCAGGAAAAGAGGCTGAACGTCTTCCACTTGCGCTGCCTCAGGTGCATCCTTGGAATATCGTGGAAGGATAGTGTCCAACACCGCTGTCCTTGAGCAAGCTGGAATCCCAACTATGCACGCCTTCCTCAGGCAGCAGCGGCTCTGCTGGCTTGGCCACGTCCACAGGATGAATGATGGAAGGATCCCAAAAGACATCCTGTATGGCGAGCTAGCCTCTTGCAAAAGACCTCCCGCATGCCCCCAGCTGCATTACAAAGATGTTTGCAAGAGAGACCTCAGGGAAGTAGACATCAAGCCAGACAGCTGGGAGGAGCTAGCAGAAAATCACAGCAGATGGAGGCAGGAACAATACAAGGGCCTTCAGAAGGGTGAGTTGAGGATCAGGCAGCTAGCAAAGGAGAAGCAAGCCCACAGAAAGCACAGCAAGGACCTGCCAGACACTCATTACATATACAACAGATACAGACTGTCACTCTCGTCTGGGTCTTCACAGTCACAGCCAACGCTGCAAATGAGGATGCCAAATGGAACTACGAAGGGCGCGTTCCATAGTCTACATAGACTGAAGGATGCTACTACTACTACTACTGTCTGGATCCTCTTCCTGGAGGGAACAGAGCCCTGGAACAGGGTTAGGAAGAGGTGGGTAGGTGAACATTAAAACCTTTGCAACATAGCACAATGTCACATATTACACATACTCACACATTTGCATTCTCACTATACTTGCTAGTATTTTGTATATGTCCATTGTACTGAATAGTTTAAGACAAGAAGGCTATGTCTACATGGGCACAAAGCTTTGAAATAGCCACATTTCGAAGATTACTAATGAGGCGCTGAATTGAATATTCAGCGCCTTATTAACACTAGGACGCTTCCGGCCACAGCACTTCGAAAACACTGCTTTCGAAAGCACACAGCTTGGCGCAGCTACACGGTGGCCGTTTTCGAAAGGACCCCACACCTTTCTAAATCCCCTTATCCCAAGGATTTCAAAAAGTGCGGGATCCTTTCGAAAAGGGCCGAAGTGTAGCCCCGCCGAGCCGCGTGCTTTCGAAAGCGACGCTTTCGAAGCGCCACGGCCAGAAGCGTCCTGATACTAATGAGGCGCTGAATATTCAGTTCAGCACCTCATTACTAATCTTTGAAATGGCCATTAGCATGGCTATTTTGAAGCTTTGTGCCCATGTAGATACAGCCAAAATGATAGAAAGTTTTTTTTCAATCACCTTTACATAGGCCCAGTTTTGTCTTTTATGTGATTCAAAATATATATCAATTGGTAACTTCATTAATCTGTTCATTAATCTAAATACATACAATTCATTAAACAGCTCTTGGAATATTCTTGGTATATGCATTTTTTTCCAGAAGAGCTGAATCCATTTTGTGGTGGAAATGGACCAATTTTTTCTCCCCAAATGGGACCATTACCAAGTTGAAATGGCCAGAGTTTTCCAGGGAAGGTGAGTTTTAAATAGAATTCAGAAGCACTGTATTTTCATGTTTGACCTGCAAAACTAGACATTTCATCCTAATCTCAATAATAAGGAAATGGTTAGGAAAAGTAAAAGATAATCAATATAATTTTGCTATTAAGTATTAACAAGAGCCTGAAACCTTCAAAAGATAATCATCATTAATATTTAGTACTCACATTTAATCTAGGTTGCCAGTTAAATAAAAAGCTTTTATAGCATGGAAATACCTATTCTAAAATAAATAAATAAATAAATAGCATCTTTACAAACATCAGGTCCTTCATGGCTTCATTTCATACTTGTCTTCTCACATCAGACACTACATACTTCAGTGGCCGTTTAGACCCCTTTCACTCCCTTTTCACCTTGACAATTTAAGCACAAGTCTTAAATTGAGAAACTGTGCTGATACCAAGCAGATTTATCTATGTATATATTAGTACCCCACTACTGGCTATTGAAGTCAATGGAAAGACTTGTAAGGACTTGGATAGGACCTTTAATTTCTACATTTATCTCCTTTCCATGGTGAAATGCATTTCAGTGCCAAACTGACAGGTGGTGTTACTGCCCTGATGTCTCTGCCTCCAATGCCACACCATGCCAGCAGTACCCTCAAATGCCCCTCACATCTGGCAACTCTTGTGATGAAATGGGCACTGTATGTTCCACATACCATTATAAAGAGTACAAGCATGGAGTGCCTCAGGTCTTTGCAATGTTGTCAGTAAATGCTGAGCCATTTAAGCATGTTGACTACCAGTGAGCTCTCAGATTGTGACAGGATTCCTGTTAATGACACAACTGGAAAAACAAAGAATATATTCGAAGTTTCAAAGTAAAATCCCATGAATCATGCTCTAACTGCCAATTTCTTCTTGGGTGGCTTAGTATGACTAACACTAGGAAATTGTTTCAGTGTGATAATCACTATTTGATTAGACTATGCTGAAATGCAATCACAGAGATGGGCACCCCCTGGGGCCACAATCTCTTTTTGCGGCTGCGAGTCGGTTGGGCACAAAAGAGTAGGTGTGCAAATTAGTAGGTACGGGTTGCAAATCCAGACCTCAGGATGAAGGAATAAAAGCAACATGATGCGAATCACGAGCTCTGCGTTTATTCTAATAAAACATGTAGACTATCTAGTGGATAGTACTTTTAATACAAAAAATCTTGTGAGCACGAGATTTATTTCCTGGCTGTGGGTTCTGCATGGCTGTGTGACTGAAAGGTATGTGTAGTGGAGCTCACAGAGCCCTCAGTAGCTGTGTGGTATGGACATGCCATGCTCCACCAACCTTTCACAAATCCTGCAAATTGGTTGGTCCAAAAGGAGACATATCTCTTCCCCTTCAAGCAGAGGCACTGCCTTGCCCTCTTCATAATCCGCAGTGCCTTATGTGGGGATGGAGGTGGAAAGTCTAGGAGAAGTGGCTGAGATGTTACAGACAGATGTGGTCACCCAGTCCTAAAGTTCTAGCTGGGATCCAAGTCCATTCAGTGGCAAGGTGGGGACTTGACTCATTACTATTCAAACCACTATACTTAATCAGAGGTATCATGGTCTGCACAGGAATGAACAAGTATGAAAGGCAGGAGATTCTGAGTTTGTAATCATGGCTTTGGTACTGGCTCACTGGTTAACCTATGCAGTCATTCTACCTCTGTGTTCTCACCTGCACCATAATATTTGCCACCAATTTTTCGGTAGTGTTGTTACTATCTACAGAGCCCTTTGAACAGGTGAGACCTGAGCAGTCTTTCTGTGCCACCTGTCCAGTTCTGATGTAACTCTACTGATTTCCTTGGAGAAGAGAATGAAGCTTGTGGAGGGCTATGTAAGAGCATTGAGATGCCTCTTGCAATCATTTCTAGAGGATAAATAGCTACAGTAATTTTAGGATCAAAATAGTTAGAGTGGCTCCATTATTCAAGGGGGGTTGGCATGGAAGTTTTTAGGTTAATTAGACAAGCACTATCTAGGGACTTCCAATTATGTCTCCGACAAAACTATATTTTCAGTGGATAGTGAAGAGCTCTTGAATAACATTTGGCCCTTTGAAGCATTTTCTTTAAACCTTTTAAATTCCTTTAGTCATTTTCATTTATGCCAAGATTTAAAAGGCGGGGTGGAGGCAGGAAGTGATATTTTCTGTCCTTTCATGGACAGTTTGTTCAAAAGAAAAGCAGCACAGACCTGTAGCAATTAAATTGCAAGATTCTCAGGGAAAGACAGCTCAGGTGGCTCAGGTAAATGGACATGATTGTTCAAGATGAGCTGACTATCTCATTATACAGCCCTGACTCTTAACCAGAGTTTCACAGGGCATCAATACTAAGAATCCTCCCCTCCCCTCCTTTCCACAAAAGTGGTCTAACTCTGAGACCCACTGAGAGGAGAAGGAAAGAAAAAGTCACTTTCTTGGTTAGGGAGAACCCAGCTCAATAACAGACTGGCAGATTTGTTGGAAGGCAGATGAGGGACACAACTATGGATGCAGACCAGTGGCCCAAGAAGTGTACATGGAAAGCCCTGATAGCCTAGGATACAGAAAAAGAATCCTCTGTAGGAGCAGATGAAGACATTTCAGATTCTGCTCTTGTGAAATGCAACGTTTGTCATTTGGGAGAGATATTTAGAGCTCAAGTCTTAAACTTTACAGGTCAGTGATTGGATAGTGTAACTAGCTCAAGCAGCCCTTAAAAAGTAAATGACTGTCCTATTACTTCTTCTCCTACCTTCAATGGGCAGAAGAATTCATCATTGCCTTTTTATAACAGGACTTAACTTGCATGAAGATGTATCAGGTCCCCACCCAGTTTTCTTTTTTCAAGACGAAACATGCCCAGCTTTTTAAATCTTTCCTCATAGGTCAGAAGTCTCAAAGGGGTAGCTGTTAGTCTGTAACTTCAGAAACAGCATGCAGTCCTGTAACACCTTACAGACTAACATATGTATTAGGTAAAACCCATATAATTCATGACATAATGCATTTGTTAGTTTTTAAAGTGCCACGGGACTGATTGTTGTTCTCATGTTAGGTTTTCCAAACCATTGAGCATTTATGTTTCTCTGTGCTGGACTTTCTCCAGTTCACCCACATTGTTTCTCAGATGTGCAACACAGAACTGGACAGAAGCCTCCAGAAGAAGTTTCACCAGTGCTGAACATAGTGGGACAATTACATGCCATGTTTTAGGTATGATACTCCTATTAATGCTCTACAGAATTTTAGCTATTTTCACACCTGTATCGCACTGTTGAGTCATATTCAATGTGTGATCCACTGTAACTTCCAAATCCTTTCAGCAGGAATACTGATTAGCCAGTTATTCCCCATTTTTATGTGTGCACAATAATTTCCTTTCTAAGCTTAACGTGTTCGATTTGTCTTTATTGGTTTTTTTCTTGTTGATTTCAGATCAGCTTTCCAATCTGTCCAAGTTACTTTGAATTCTAACCCTTTCCTCCAGATTGCTCACTAACCCTCCCAGTTTGGTTTCACCTTTAATTTTATAAGCAAACTCTCTGTTCAGGTATCCAAAATGTTAATGAAAATGTAGAATATTATTGGATGTAGGGCTAACCCCTGCTGGACCCCACTAAATGCTTGGTGACTTCTGTGAACTGAGTTACTGTTCTCAGTCTAGTTCCTAAAGGGCGGGTTACTACGTCCATATCACCAGCAGCAATAACATAACCCACACCCTACAGCTATATCTACCCATGTGCGAAATATCAAAATAAGCAGCCCTTTTTCTAAAGAGCAGGAGGAGCGTCCACACGCGTAATGCCGTCTTTTGAAAGAAAATCAAAAGAACAGGGCGCAGACATTGAAATCCAAACCCCGATCCCGTATCAGGAAGATCTGCCCCTTTTGAAATGCTAAGTCGAAAGAGTACACGTGTAGATGCTCCACAGTCCGCTTTTTCGAAGTACAGGTCTGCCATGGCGCCAGTCAGCTGGAGCGCGGGGCCACTTCAGCCAGCAGCAGTGGGGCTCTAGGATCCCTACCCCCAGCTGCCTTAAAGCTATACGCACGCAGGAAACCCGTGGCAGGAGGCTGAGAGTGTGCTAGAGGCAGCCTCTGCACGTGCTGCAGCCCCACACTCCAGCACCACAGCATGGCCAGCAGCCAGCCCCCCCACGCCAGCCCCATGGCCCTCTCTCCGAGCCCCCGCAGGGCTCCCAAGGGGAGAGAAAAAAGGTCCCCCTCCTGGACACAGCGGGAGCTGTGGGACCTCCTCGGCCTCTGGAAGGAGGAGGAGGTCCTGCGTGAGATGGGGGTCAAGCGGCACAATACCACTGCCTTTGGCTGCCTGGCTCAGGGCTTCCAGACCAGGGGCCACCTGGAGCATACTGTGGAGCCGGTATGATCCAAAGTAAAGGAGCTGCAGCAGGGTTATGCCTGGGCCAGGGACCAGGCAGGCCACTGCGGGGCAGCTCCAACCACATGCCACTTATTCCAGGAGCTCTGGGGCATCCTGGGGTCCCAGGACAGCTCCCCCCCCCGGCATTCCTGGACACATCCACCGAGGAGCTGCAGCCAGATGAGGAGGAGCAGCCCAGACCGGGGACCCAAGAGGTCGAGGGTACCACCGAGTGGTCGAGTGAGGGGGGACCTCACCATTGTCATCCCCTCCTGCTCCTCCAGCCGGGCAACTAGGAGCCAGACATCCCTGGATGTCACTGACAGACCCTGTGGTACGTACAGGGAGGGGCGCACACCTGCTCCACAGGGTGGGGCCGACGCAATGGCTAGTTGCCTGCACACAGGACTGGTGAACCCGGGCTGGACACAGGTCACCCCCCACAAGGGATGCAGCACCCCATGGTGGTGCACCAGCAATGCCCAGCACCCACCTTCAGTGGACAGCCCCGCAAGCTGCACGGGGTGGCGGCTGGTCAGTGCCAGACAGCAGCTGGGGCGTGCACACCACAGGCCAGGAAGGGACACCTGCATGAGAGACCTCTGGACGCACCCCCCAGGCTGGGAGGCGCAGCCCATGGGGGTGGTTCAGTGCCCCTTGGGGGGTCAGTGTCCTTTGGGGGCAGCAGGGGCCCCATAGGGTGGGCTCGCACGAGTGTGCTGCAGCCAGGTCCCCTCCATCTGGGGTACATTACTGACACACTCTCCTCCTCTCCACACAGCCACACCATCCGTGGGCTGGGAGAGCCCTGTGCCATCCCTCGCCCCTGAGAGCCCCCTCCAAAGCCCTCGGAGATGCACGGACACCACCCCATGCAGTTCGCCATCTGGGCCATGGCCAGAGGGCCCCCTGCTGTGCTGAGGAGGACCCAGCCAGCCAGCGCCAGGCCAAGGTGGCGAAGCAGCACCTGTGGCTCGCCTAAGCGGAGATGGAGTGGCGGAGGGCAGCCTGGGACAGGCTGCTGACCACACTGGAGGGCATTGGCCACAACCTCCGGGACCATGCAGCCAACTTTGCCTGCCTCCTGGCCCCCTCCGGCAGCTCCCCTTCTCTGAGCTTTCCCCCTCCACCCCCACTGGGCCCACTCTCTGGCCCTACCTGCTGGTTCTCCCTGCACCCTCTCATCCCCTCCAGGGACCCTGCACCAAGGGAGGCAGGGGCTCCAGGGGCCGACGGGCCTCATGGCCCTCCACCCCTACCCCAGAATGAGCGCCCTGCCCCCCTCCAAGTTAGGTTCTCACCGCCCTGCTCCAAGTTATGTTCCCACCCCCTGTACATAGTTAACGAGAATAATGTAGATAAATATTTATTTTTATGTTCACCACCCCGTGCTGTGCTCCTCAGGGGGTTGGTGGGTGGTGGATGTGTGGGTGCGGTGCTGGTGCGGGGGCAGGAATGGTGGGTGGCGGATGTGCGTGGGATGTGGGTGTGCATGCAGGTCAGAGGTGGCCCTCAGCAAAAGCCTGCCTGAGGGCCTCCCTGATGCGGTGGCCGTCCCAGTGGGCCTGGCACACGGGGGTGGCACCCAGCTGCTCACAGCTGGCACTGGCTGGAGGGCCCACCCCAGGGATATAGGCATCCCCCTTTCCTTCCACAACATTGTGGAAGACGCAACAGACACCCACCACCTACGGTACATTCAGGATCCTGAACTCCAGTCACGTGTGGAAGCACCTCCACCACCCCTTTAGGCACCCAAAGGCCTGCTCCACGACATTGTGAGCATGATTGAGGCGCTGATCGACTGCCTCCTGGGTGGGATTGAGGTGTCCCGTGTATGGCCTCATGATCCACAGCTGCAGGGGGTGTGCCACATTTGCCACCATGCAGAGCAGCATGGTGACATCCTCCACCACCGGGATCTCCCACTGGGGGAAGAACGTGCTGGCCCCCATGCGCCAGCAGAGGCGGAGTTCTGGAAGACCTGGGCATATGTGTATGGCCAGCCCAGCCCACGTAGATGTCGGTGAACCAGCCCCTCGCGTCCACCAGAGCTTGGAGCACCACCAAATGGTAGCCCTTCCTGTTGACCTACTGGCTGGCGCTGTGTGCTGGGGTGTGGATGGGGATGTGTGTGCCATCCAAAGCACAGATGCAGTTCAGAAAGCCCAGGTTCTGGAAGCTGGCAATGGTGTTGTCCAGATCCCCCAGGTGGACGACCTATACAGCAGCATCGCGTTGATGGCTCTGAACACCTGTGGGGGGTCGTGAGGAGGGGGACACATGCTCTAGTGCAAGTGTGGCGGTCGTCTCCCCACAGCCTCGGGCCCATTCTGCCCCCCTCACATACAGCCCCCACCATGTCCATCTCCCTACCCCCTCCGATCTGGTGCCTTGCAGTGGTGGTTTCTCCTCGCCCCAGCCTCCCCGCCCACTCGTGGGGGACACTTGACCCAGCCACACCTTACCTCCATAAGTACAGCCCTGATGGTGGCCTTGCCCACCCCAAACTGCTGTCCCACAGAGCAGTAGGAGTTCAGGATGGCCAGTTTGCAGATGACGATCGCAATCCATTTTTCCAGGGCGAGGGCTGGTGGCATGCAGGTGTCCTGGTGCCAGAGAACGTGGGCAAGCCAGTGGCAGATCTCACTGAAGGTCTGACTCAACATGCAGAAGTTCTGCAGCCACCTTTCCTTGCCCCACTCCCCTAGCACCAGGTGCTCCCACCAGTCGGTGCTGCTGGGGTGGGTCCAGAGGCATATGGGCACCCGAGGGGGTGGCAGCGGTGCCCCATATGGGGGAGCCCCACAGCCCCAGGGGGACCGCCCAGCTGCCCGATGAGATCAGGTGCAGCTGTGGCAATGGTGCACAGCACTGCCAGGAGGGTGTCCATAATGAGGGTGTCCTCCTGCAGGAGCTGTCACTGTGGGCTGGGAAAGGCTGGGCAGCACTCAGCTCGTGCGGAGTGGAGGGTGGAGGGAGGGGCCCTTTAAAGGGGCCGGTTGGGTGCAACCCTGGAAGGGCTTGTCGGCCTTGGGACCCTGTCCACGGTGTTCCCTGCTTCCTTTCTTTCGAAAGAGGGCTTGGAGCCGTGTGGACGCTCTCTTTCGAAAGACCTTGACAGCACTTAGAAAGAGTGGACCAAAATGCTGATGCACTAATGGCGTCAGGTGCTCCCTTTCATTGGCCGCTATTTCAACCGCTGAACTTCGCTTTTTGCCCTTTCAAAAGGGTGCTCACGTGTAGACCCAGCTTAGGTGACTAGTATCCGAGAGGTAGCCATATTAGTCTGTATCTTCAAAAACAATGAGAAGTCTTGTGACGCCTTACGGACTAACTGGTATTTTGGAGCATAAGCTTTCCTGGGCAAAGACCCACTTTGTCAGATGCGTGACTAGGTGATTGTTTCAACAGAGAAGCCAATGTAAGACTGGACAGAGAGACTTCATAAAATACTTGTTCTTAGAGGACCTGATCCAACTCCCATTCTCAACAGGAAGTTTTCAGTTTAGTTTATGAGCTTTCTATCAGGCCACTGCTGCTAAGGAAGTCTATCCAGAACAGTGTTAAAAGTATAGGGTTGGGAAGTTTTTATTGCTGCTCGCAGTCAACCTTCCTGTAGATAAGCAGAGGTATCTAGGCTCCTACTGCTGTCATTCTGGCACATAATACCAGAACTGCTTTTCTTTTTATTTAAAGACTCTCTGCAGGAAGTGTAAACACAGAAACAGCAAAGAGACAACTTCTGAGAGATGTTCATCGAAAATCCTCATGAGATTTTAATGCCACGGAAGTCAAACACTGACACTCTCCATTTGCTATGTATAATAGGATTAGGAGGCTGAAGTGATATAAAATAAAGTACTTTATGCCATCATTTTGTGCCGTCTAAGACCAATTTTCCTTCTTTTTTCTAGTTAATGTAGAATAACAATACACAGGGAGGGTAATGTGAGGTTTTGCAAAAATAACAGCTTTAAAATGAGACCTAGAATACATTTCAAAGTGACATGGAAATGAATGCACTAAAATATTTCATTTTATTTTAAAAAAAGCTGTGGTGAAGGATGTAATGATTTATCCTATAACTTTACCAGCTGTTTCCAGAACACCACCTACACTGATGTATTATTAACTTCCTCAAGGTGAGTGCCATGCAGAGAGCTACTGAATGTTATTGATGTTTTCAATTTTAAGGCTCGCTGGTCCAACTGACAGAAATATTTACTTCTTATTTTGATCTCACTTAGTTTTGTATACTTGTGACTGTCAATATACATCAACACAGGAGTCTTCTGCTATAAAAATACTCAGAAAAGATACTTAGAAATCAGTGTGAAACCTACAGATAATATACTTTTATTATGGAAAAATTGTTATTTTTCATGGGATTTGAATGAAGCGATGAAGTTACCACTCTTGATTCCAAATTAAGGAAAAAACTGAAAAGGGTAGATTCCACATACAGCAAAAGTATACTTGTTCTCCTGGTCCCATGAAACTATAAAGGAAACCTAGGTGTTGCCTTTTGAACCCTTTGGCAAACCAGAAATCTATTATCTGAACTTTTTATTAAATGTCACTTTTTAAAGATGCTCTTTTTTTTGACTTTGAGCACTGGTTGGCTGAAACAGTATGTCCTGTTAGTAACTTTATTGTACTCAATTATATCTTCTGTTTCAGAGGTGACTTGATATTCAGCTCACTTTAATACCGCCTTGATTGTCCCAGCCTTCTCACAGACATAAACTCAAAAGCTATGTCCATGATTTTTTGTGCCTTAAAGAAATACAGCTGCTGCCATTCTTTCCACTTCTCTTCATGCTAAAGTATGATGATGTTCTCAGCCAAAGTCTGGGACAACTCCAAATTACTTGCTTTCATAGAAACATGTATGCTACGGTCTGAGTAACCCCTCATTTGTGCTCAGAGAACACCAAGAAGACTTCTCTGAAGTAGCAATCTTGCTTGACAACTCAGCTTGCCTTACACCTTTCAAACCATGGCTCCAGATCCTACTCTGGCTCCTCAGTGAATGAAGCTTTTCAAAGTCTTTGTCATGATAGCAAAAATAACCATTGGGACCGGCTCTGTCTACCTAAGAAACAGCCTAGCGCTCTATGAACATGAACTCCCTTTGACAGCTGCGTTCCATTGGCTCCATGAAAGTGCTCAGTCATAGAGAGAGGCTTGTGAGAGGAGGAGATAGCTTTTATCTGAGCTGAACTTAAACTTCTGCCGGAGATCAGAACTACTACAGACTGCACCACATTCAGAAATAAGTGCAAAGCAATTTCTTTTACTTAGCTTCCCCCCAGTTGCTCTTCTCATAGTCACTCACATACAAGGAGACGGAAGGACAAAAGAATTAGTATGGGGATGAAACCCCTGCTTTCAAGCTACTCCAGTGGGGCAGAAGGGAGGAAGAGTGTTGAGGGTTTTGCTTTATTAACTTGGAAGGTAACTCAGATACTTCAGTACAAATAGATTGGGTAGATATTAGAGGACACCAAATGAAATTAATGGGCAGCAGGTTTGAAACAAATAAAAGGAAATTCTTCTTCACACAGTGCACAGTCAAAATGTGGAACTCCTGGCCAGAGGAGACAGTGAAAGCTAGGACTATAACAAGGTTTTAAGAAGAGCTAGATAAATTCATGGAGGGTAGGTCCCTTAATGGCCATTAGCCAGGATGGGTAAGGAATGGTGTCCCTAGCCTCTGTTTGTCAGAAGCTGGAGATGGATGGCAGGAGAGAGATCATTACCTGTTCGGTTCACTCCCTCTGGGGCACCTGGTATTGGCCACTGTTGGCAGACAGGATACTGGGCTGGATGGACCTTTGGTCTGACTCAGTATGGCTGTTCTTATGTTTTAATGTTCTTGGAAGTCAAGTACCCTCACTGTAATCTGTCTATTGTGGTCTCCCTGCAACTTACTAGATGGACAGTGATGGTGTCTTCTTCAGGTGCTTAGAGATACCAGGCACAGAGGGAGGTTCTGGCAGCTTACCCTTGTAATCAAAATAAAGAAGAATGATAGAAGAGCTCAATACTCATCTATCATGTTCCAAATTAACCACAAAGGGTTAGATTCACAAAGGGGACTTAGGCAATGCATCAACCAGCATTGCAGCCAATGGCAGAGCCACCTTTGGAGCCCAGAGGGTTTGATGGATCTGAACAGTGAGCAACTCCTGTCCCATGGGGCTGGGTGAGGCCTCCCACTTCAGGCCTTGTGACCTGGTAAATGGGATCACAGCACTAGTGTGGTTTGGTGCTGGTGCCCTTCCACCATGACAGAGGGTCAGCAAGGCCAAATCTAAGTGAATGGCATTGTAATGCAGCACACAGGGTCACAGGGAATGTCCAAATGGCTGAAGTGAGGAGCTGAACCAAGCCCCATGGGACAAGAGCTGCTTTTGCTGGGAGAAAGCAGGGCTGGCTCGCTCTGGAGGCCCTTATGACAAGGTGCATGTGTATAGTGAAAGGCTGCCAGATGGGTGGTCATACTCTTGCCCCTATTAGCTCTGCCACTGATTGCATCACCTAATTTTTAAATGCCCTACTGTTTAATGGAATTACAACCCAATGGGACACTCAGGCTCCCTAGGCAATGCACAAGGAGAGTCAGGTACCTGAAAAGAGTTTCACCAACACCAGAACACTGAATGGGGAGCCCCTTACACCACCCAGGAGCAAATGAAAGAGACACATGAATTAGGGCTTGTTCCTCAAAGGGAGATAGGCACCTGCAAGTGGGCCAGAGTGAGCTTCTTTTTTCACTCAGTGGTCTCAGCCACAAACTTCATGGGGTGTCAGGTATTTAAAGGCTGTCTCATAGTTTTTCATGAGAAGCTGAGAAGGAGGTTGTAGTGGCAGTGTAGGTGAAGTGCCGTTTTGCTGTGCAGGGTCATGACAGAGGCAGCTGAGCACATGCCAAGCTGCTAAAACTCTGGCATCTTGAGTGATGCACACTTAACCATCTACAGGGTTAGGTGGCACCTGGAAAGCAGTTTTGTGATGCTTAAATGCTGAATGTAGGCACCTAAGATGACAGTTAGGTGCCTGTACCCTTCTCCCCTTGTGCATCTAGCTCAAAGCATTCAGGATTATATTTTTCACAAAATGTTTATCTTAGTTTGTTGTCTTTTACTACTTTGTTTTTTAAACAAAAGAGGTTCCAATCCATTAGTGCCGTACTTGGCAGTGGTGAGACTGCAGCTGGGATGCTTTGTCCATTTCTGGTGTCCACAGTTCAAGAAGACAGTTGATAAATAGCAGAGAGCTCACTGAATGATTCAAGGATTAGAAAATATGCCTGACAGAGACAGACACAAAGAATTCCACCTATTTAGCTTGACAAAGAGAAGGCTAAGGGGTGATGATTACAATCTGGGCTTTTGGTGTTGAGTTTTTTATTTTATTTATTTTCCCTAGAAATGTATCAGTATTTATTATAACAACAAAACAGGTGAAAATCAGGGCAAAAACTTCTAACAATTTTTTCTGGGTGGACAGAATGACCAGGGAAAGGAGCATTCAGGAGATTAATGTTCTGAATTCCATTCATTACCATATTTTGGTGAAGAATTAAAACAAAACTCAAAACACAACATCAGCTCTGCATGGAAGAAAACAATGTGTCTAATCCCCAAATAAAACCTTCAATTTAAATAAACCATTTACTGTTGCAGTCTTAGAATTATTAGGCTATGAATATTTAATTCAATGACTGGGCCATTCCCTTTACAGTTCATAAGCTCAGCTTCATCCTTTTCTCATACTTTAGTTTATTTTTTTAACTTGCAAATATTTCCATGTGTTCTGAAAGGGATTCTGATACAGATTTTCATTTTCTTCCCTTGCTAGTATGTCAAAACTTTAAACCCGTTATCTGCTAATTGCTTGAAACATGTAGCAGGTGGGTGGGAGATTCTTGAGTACATTCAGATGCTCATGCCCTTCCAAGCTTCCGTGTGTATCTGCTTCCTTATTGTGTGTATCTTGCAGAGTAATACATAGCCTGCCTTCAATAGGCAGCTTTGCATATACAAATAGACCAGTGTATTACCATAATATACATATCTCATGTAGTGTGTTGTATTTTCCTAATAAAACAAGATACTTTTTATACATTTGCATGATACAAAAGTAGGGTGAAAATCAGAAGGAAAAAAACATGCTTAATAATACTTTTGCAAAACTTAGGACTTTTTTTCAGTAAAAACCCATTCAAACTGAAATCCGAGGGACTAATTATAGTTTGTTAGAACCCAGAAGGGGAACAAATATTTAATAATGGGCAATTCAGTGTAGCAGAGAAAAGTTTAAAATGGTGAAAAGCTAAATAAATTCAGACTGGAAACAATGTGCACATTTTAAAAAAGTGAAAGTAAACAACCGTTGGTAGATTGCCAGTCACTGGCAATTTTAAAACAAAATTGAATGTTTTCTAAAAGATCTGCTGTAGGAATTATTTTGGGACTCTTCTCTGCCCTGGGTTATAAAGGAGGTAAGACTAGATAATTACAACAGTTCCTTCTGGCCTTGGGATCAGAGAACCAGATCCCTTTCCCATTGACTTTAATGGTATTGGAACATGCCCCAAAACAGATTCTGGAAGCTCTCATTCCACCATTTCCTCTGCTCAGCAGCTGAGCACTCATCTAACACTATGCTCCCTTCCCTCCTGTCAATCGAAGACACACAAGTTTGCATAGCTCAACTTGACCTACTTAGACCTGCCTACCATAGTTTCTTTCACACAGTAGGTTGGCAGCTGATGCTCTCCCACTGATTCTCTCCCATCCCTACACTTCCCATCCCGGTGGAACACCACAGTTGACAGGGGAGCATTCAGAAGTCGATTTATTGCGCAAATGTGATAAATCAGCAGCCAGTGTATCAATCACTGCAGTGCCAATCCACAGTGTAATGGAGACGTGCTCACTATTAAATTGGCACAGCTGCAGACTGGCACAAATTACCAAATATTGCTTTTTACTAGGGCCCCCTAATCAAAAGGGAAAAGCTGAACATGAAAGGGGGGGTAGCTCAACGGTATAATCTTAAGGTTGAAACACCGACAATCACTGCCTGCTCAGTAAAATCCCAGCAGAGTCAGCTCAACCTTCCATCTGCCCAAGTTAGATCATTGAATATTTTTGTAGTAAACTGCATGTGGGCCGTATAGTTGACACTGTAACAACCGGGCCCTCCTATGCCTTATACAGTTGATAAAGAAGCCAAGCTATTTTCTCTCAGAAGGTTTGCCCTCATGCTGTGATGTCCTGTGTCCTCTTACAGGCACACCTGGAATGGCTAGAAAAATTCCATGAACACTATGGGCTTGTCTACACTAGCCCTCTTCTTCGAAGGGGGCATGGTAATCAGCCCAAGTGGGGAATAGGAATGAAGTGCTGCGATGCATATGCAGCACCTCATTAAGCCAATTTTCATCCCGTGAACTTTGAACTTAGCAACTTTGACGCGCCGTGGGCAGCTCAAAGTACCCACGCAACTTCGAAGTTCCCTTCTTCCCAAAACTTGTTGGGAGTAAGGGCACTTTGAAGTTGCACAGGTACTTTGAAGTGCCCGCGGCTACACAGCTTGCCGGCACCTCGAAGTTATCAACTGTTTATCTCCTATGCCATAAACTCACAGAGATCTGACCTTCCTTCAATTGCTCACTATATTCATAAGTGATGTGGCATGATCTCTGGCTGTGGCTGCAGAATGGACACAGACCTCCTCCAGTACACGTTGCTGTCAACCTCTCAGTCATTACACAAAGAGGAGCATGTCCTGGCTAACTGGTATGGCCTGCAGGACACCCTGCGATTCATGGATCTGCAGGACTGAGTTAGATCTGGGACCTTCACTACATGATGCCTAGTGAGCACGGTCACTGTGGCTGGCACAGCAGTCCTCAGTGGATAGTGTGGTTTTGATTGACAGATTGATTCGGATGCCTGACAAAATTCCCCCCTCCCCTACCAGATGGATGTGTGATGTAATGTATTCATTTTTTGCTGCTGTCCACCCAGATGTGGCTATGTTTCAAGGATATATTATAGCAGTGTGGATGTAATGTGATGATGACATCCATGTTACACATTTTGGAATCATGTAACAGCAACGAAGGGTCCTGTGGCACCTTATAGACTAACAGAAAAGTTTTGAGCAATGCCCCTCTGCTATATCCATCAGACAAACTGGACAGTCTCTACGTAAAAGAATAAACGCACACAGATCAGATATCAGAAATGGCAATATACAAAATCCCGTAGGAGAGCACTTCAATCTCCCAGGCCACACAGTAGCAGACTTAAAAGTAGCTATCCTACAGCAAGGAAATTTCAGGACCAGACTCCAAAGAGAAATTTCTGAGCTACTATTCATCTGCAAATTCGACGCCCTCAGCTCTGGCTTAAACAAAGACTGCGAATGGCTGGCTAAATACAGAAGCAGCTTCCCCTCCCTTGGTGTTCACACCTCCAGATCAACTGCTGGTAGTGAGCCTCACCCTTGCTGACTGAGCTAACCTTGTTATCCCCAGCCTTGCTCTGGCTTCTTTATACCTGGCCCTGCAGATTTCCAAGACCAGCATCTGATGAAGTGAGTCTGTGCTCACGAAAGCTCATGCTCCAAACTTTTCTGTTAGTCTATAAGGTGCCACAGGACCCTTCGTTGTTGTTACAGATCCAGACTAACACGGCTACCCCTCCGATATTTTGGAATCATGTGACTAATTGCATTTATTGTCCACCGTTGACCACCTCATCTGAGAACTGCTCATTAATCCATCTCAAGCTTCCGTCATTCCACAATCCTCAACAGCTTCAAACAGCTTTAAAAACAAAATCCTTTCCCTCACATACCGTCTCACTCTAGCCTGTGAGTACTGATGCTTTTTCAAATTAATATTGCTACCTTTTTAACTGTTTGATTTAATGGGGAAGCAAATGTATACTTTTCTCTCCTGTCATTCAAAAATGGATGAACTCATTTTGCCCAATACTATCCCTTCAGTCCAGAGACATTCAGGCTGAAAGTGAAAGTTTCACAACATTTTGAGTGACCAAAACTAGGAAGTTAGACAGAAATGCTTATGCAGCATTATCTATGCCAACAGAGTGATTCAGTTCTAATAAGTAATGTGGGTTCTGGATTTAACGTTCAGCTTCAGGTCTGAAAGTTCCCAAAACTGTGTTCTCATTGAGCCTCCCTGTTGAGGGAAAAGGTCCAGGTAGGGATCATCAAATTGTAGCAGTAAATGTGTGGTTTTGCAGGTGGTGTTGTAGAGAGGGCCTTGGATTCTTCAATAATGGGATGTTGTTCTAGGTAGCAGGATTGCAGGGAAGAGATGGGAACCACCCGATGAAGAGAAGGAAGAGCATCTTTGCAGACGGCCTTGCTAATCTACTGAGGAGGGCACATTAAACTAGGTTCCCTATGGGATGGTGGCCTAAGCCTTGAGGTAAATGGGGAAGTGAGATAAGGGAAAGAAACACGAGGAGGAGAGTGCAGCAGGGGAATTCTCCTGATTCATACTGAGAAAGCAGGCAAACAGCCAATTCTCTTAGGCGACGTCTGCACTACAGAGTTATGTCGTGACAACAGCTGTTAATTTGAAACAACTTTGCTAGTATCTATACTAGGCACACACGATTTCAAAATAAATCTGAAATAGTGGCCCACCACAAAATCCTTTGGAAAAAAGATAAGGCCCTGATGGGATTGGATTACTTCTGGAATAAAACTCGTCAACAATACTAGTCAATTTCAGAAAGTTTAATTGAATAAAAAGAATAAACTAGACTGTACAGAATATATACAAGATGCTGGCAATTTAGCACAGCTGCATACTTTTCTCAGCAAAGAGTCTACATGGCTTACCATGCGTGGCTGAGCTGCCTTCGCTGCCTTTTGATTGGCTTGGCTTTGTTTTCAAATGCAGGCTGACTCTCTGCTTCTGTGATTTCACAGTTGTGTAGAATCAGAATTAAATACAGACTTGTGATTGATTAAAAGCAAATACATACCGTCTCGGGAGGTGGCATTTTGTTTAATCCCGATGCTTACTCCAGACCTACTTCTCAGTGAGTTGCAGAACTGGTAAACGCCACACATTTTGCAAGCAGGTAATTTTGTCTACTTTCATTGGGATTTAAACACGAGGCCTGCCAGACAGAAAGACACAAAGCATCCTGCTGCTTCATTACTGCATTATTACAAATGGCTTAGCTACTTTGCCGTTCCTGCTGTTGTTCAATTAAAGTCAGCTGACTCTGTGCCCAACATGTCATTATTTTGATGCTTCGCCATCTCTCCCCCGCTCCGTTAATCCAAATGTCTGAAAGGCCAAAGACACTGCACAGCAGACACTACTTAACAATGCAAGGTTTTCCCCACCCTCACCCTCAGACCAGGAGCGTCATTTTGCATGTTTATTTATTTATTAATAAAATTGACTTTTACAGAAACTTCAGGACTCCTGCACTGCCCGATAATTGTATCTTTCTCAAATTAATAACCTACTCCAGAGAGTACAATTAGGAATGAGATGTGCAATTGAAGAAAAATGCCTGAATTTGTCTAGTTTTTCATTAAATAACTGAAAAAGCAATAGGCAACCCAATTATTAAAAAGCAGCTGGAATCCTGCTTGGACTTGCATTTCTACAGAAAGTATTGTCTCTGCTATGAACCACTGAGATGTATGAGGCCATTATTCTCGGTTTGCTTCACTTCTTCTTTCTTTTTTTTTTTTATTTTGTTACTTACTGCTGTCGGTTTTGCACCACTTGCCTAAGCTATATATTCTATTTTAATGTTAGTGTTCAGCTTAATTCAGATATAATTTTTACAGGTGGGTGGATAAAGGGTGAGAAGTCTGAATCACTTGACAATTGCTTACCTGCCGACTTGCACATATGCACAAGACAAAATGGGTTAATAACTAGAAGATGGACAAATGCTGTACAAAAATACATAAATAAATAAAACCTTCTTTATACTCACAGATGACAAAATTCACTTCCATGTAGTGGGTTAGCTCCAGGTTGCCGCATCACTAAATCCAACTCCAGCAGCCCCCATCGAATTCACTCAACCATACCAGGCATTAAGCATCCAAATGTTTGGTGTTGGCCCTGTGCAGAGACACAAACTTTCATCACAATTAAGCCTGATTACTGTAATGGCCATACAACAGAATTACCAGGAGTGTTATTCTCACTGTCTGGAATGCAGCAGTGTATTTGTTTATTGGTTTGACCACATAGGATCATATTATGTCTTGTATTTTATGCTTGTATTGTGTCACTATAAAGTGGCAAACTAATTTTTTCAGAGATATCTTGTTTTATTTTTAATATAATATTTCAGTATACACTATTGAACTTTATTTTAGTTGTATTGAATACCATGTGGTGCGAGGGTGCTTTAAAAATAAAACAATCATTGATTATTCTTATTCAATACCATAATAGACACATTTGTAATGAAAAGTAAAGCAGTCTCTGAAACTACTGCAGATGATAATACTGTGTGATCAATGGGCCTGGCCCTGATGTAAAATGGGACTTTTACCTGAAGAAGTGCATACATAGTAATAACTAGTTCTTATAAAAGGGCTTTCATTTGTAGAGCTCAAAGCACTTTACAAAGGAGGTCAGTACCACAATCCTCATTTCACAAATGGAGAAAGTGACTTGTCCAAGATCAGCCACCAGGACAGAGCTAGGAATTGAAGTCAAGTCTCCTGTATCCTACCCAGAACTCTATTCAGGATGCCACATAGCTTACAGTGTTGAAATATCCGTTTTGTTTTATTTGTTTGCTCCCTGGAAATTACACAGAATGACATAGGTACAAACCATAGGCCACATCTACACAGGCAGCTTCTGTTGACAAAACTGGGTTTTTGTCGACAAAATTTCCCAAGCGTCTACACAGTTAAAGTGCTCTGTCGAGAGTTTGTCGACAAAACTCAGCAGTTCAGTCAGCAGCGTTATCCCTGTTCTTGACCAGGAATAGTGCATCTGTTGGCAATGTTTTGTTGACAGAGTGCCTGTGTAGACACCTCTGTTGACAGAGTCAGCTTCCAGTTCCCTGGGCAGCCCTGTTTGCAGAGCTTCTGGTCAGCAGCTCTGTCAGTAGAGGGCAGGACAGTCTGTCTGCTCTCTGTTGACGGAGGGGCTAGCTACTGTAAGAGGATAATTCCCCCACAATTACTTTAAAGAGATGTTTTATTTAATGGACCCTACTGTAAGCGCAAGTTGGCCCGGAACATAAAAATTGATTTTATTCAATTTCAATACTCTCTAGAGAATCCTATATTATTTTGTATGCCACCATTCAAATGTAATTCTTCTTGGATAGGAATCATCACGTTTACCATTCTGTCACACAGAAAATTATTTTGTTAATTTGATATGGATGATGATTTGCGTATGCTTCACCAACTTCTTTGTTGTAAATGTTGGTGTTTTAACAGTTACTCTGACATCAACAGTTACTCTGACATCAACAAGTAAAGCAGCAGAAAGCAGCTCCTTAACAAGATGTTTAACCTTTATTAAACATAGGGAATGCAGTAAGATGAGTCAAAGCAACATAGTAAGCTAGCCAGCTATGAATTTCTATCAGTTCCCAGATAAATGCAGTTTTCAACAAGACAGACTTTATTTAGCATGAGGCTGGCAAGCAGAGAAACAAGGTTAGCCTTTCAATAACATATGGTATTAACTTCATGATAATAGTGATATATTGAAATGTCCAGGGCATTCTGTTATAAGCTGGGGACCTAAATTTGGTAACTTCTGGAAACTTGTAGATCTGCTGAAATTGTCAGGCTAAATCTACCGGGATTTTGTAATGAGCCATCTGTTGTAGTCCATAAATAATTCCGCTTCTGGACCTACTTTACAATTCCTGTATTTCATTCCTGTACTTCTGTGGGATGTAGTTTGAGTTGAAGATCAGCATCCCAGATCAGGCGCTCTAGGTAACAATTCCTGACTTTGCAACTGACTGTGTGCAACCTTGGGAAAATCCCTTACCTTTTCTGCAGCTCAGTTTTCGCATCTACAATACTGAAGTTATAGGTTGAAGGGAGCTATGAATATAACCAAGAAAGCTTTTCAAGCATATGTAGAGCTTCAGAAAGAAGTGCTTATTATTATAGGTGGGAATGATAGCATTGCCTAATAGCATGGTCATCTGACACCTCCTATTAAAAGATACTGTTTTCAAATCACTTCTAATTATACACATTTTTAACTATCTACGCTGAAATTTCTCATTCTGACTGTTGGCCTCAGGGTGAGTTTAGAAAAAATTCAGCCAAAATGGTTCAATTGTATCTAAGAATTAGGTCATTTTTCCCCACATGAAATTCTTGAAATCTTTATTTTAAATGCTCCACCACACACGTGCTTTGGAGCTGGTACTTGCATGTGGTGGAGAGATGGCTTTTGTGCCTCGGATCTGCCTTCTGCCAAGCTGTGCAAATCCACCCACATTTGGCCAAGTGATCAACCTTTGAAAAATTGCCATTCTCCCATGTTCACTACAGATTTGACAAAGTCTGACAGCTAAAAATCTCCAAAGAGTGTCTGCTTAATGAGCAGGCTTCATCCCCTTGCAGTTCCTAATGTTGACCAGAATGTGATGGCACCATCTCCTCAGACAGCGAGTATGCTGCAACCCAGGGATAAGATGTAAGAGGGCTCAGAAGAATGTTCCCTGTAATTGCTGCTTCAGGCAAGGCTGGACACTGAACCTGAAAGCAGGGAGCCTATAACCCCCAACCCCTGCTGGCACTCAGGCAGCATGGAGTACGAAGCCATCTGAGTTGAAGGCAGAGGTGAAGGTTGGACCAGAAGAAGTAAAGTAGTAGATTTGGACAAAGAGTCTGGTGAGACGATCTGGGGAAAGGGGAGGAACTGGGAGTTGGAGTTAGGAGACTGGGAGTGAACTTGGGGGATGTGGAATGGAAGCCAGTTGGCTGGGGCTCTGCTGCTATTAGACAGGAGGAAGCAAGGTGGAAGGAGAGACAGGTCTGAGGAGGAGCTGGGTTTAGGGACTGGAAGTAGCTGAGCAAAGAAGCTGGGACAAGAAGCATGGGAGGGGAGACAGATAGTGGATGATGGTCCCAAGCAGGAGATAGGACTGGGGGCTAAGAGGAGAGAGATGGATGGAATGACAGAATAGGGAACTGGGACTAGCTGGGGCAGGAGGCTGAGGACTGGGACTGGACAGATGAGAAGAAGGGGCCTGTGGAATGGAGCTGGGGGTAGGCGAGATACAAGACTGATGGAGGGGCAGGTAGTTGGAGGAGATGAGCTTAGGGGAAGCCAGCAAAAGGTCTGTGCCCACTAGAGACTACTGCTTTCTGGAGCCTGGAATGGCGCTATGGTTTCCTGAGTCTCACCCTACCTCTGCTGTTAGCAAACAGCTGTGAAGCCCTCTAAGGGGCCAGTGTGACCTGCCTATGAGGCCAAGACTGAGGAGCCTCACTCTCTGCTTGGGTGGGCAGAGCCAGACCAAGCTTACTCCACCTTCAGAAATAGAGGGGTGGAAGAGGAAGTAGAAAAGGCAGGTCCATAGCTCAGGCGGGGGGACCAGGGAAGGAGTCAGACATAGGCTTTTGGCTGATCCCTGTGGACTCTGACGTTGAGCCAGGGAAGAGGCCTGGAGACATGTGAGGCCCTAGACTGAGGAGCCAGAGCAGTCAGTGGCAAATACGTGGATGAGCCAAAGGAACTGGAGCTGGTGGGTCTACCAATGGCTAACTACCTGGACCTGAGGAGGCTGACAAAATGTAATTCATTTTTCCTCACATCACCTCTGAAAGACAGGAACGTGCTGTCATCCTCATTTTACAGATGGGGACTTGAGACAAAGAGACTAAAGGCCAAATTTTTAAAGATATTCAGGTACCTAATGATGCAGATAGGTATCTAGTGGGATTTTCAAAACCCTAACCAGGTTAGGCACCCAGCTTGCATTGAAATACATGGAAGTTAGATTCCTAATTGGTGTAGGTGCTTTTGAAAATCCTCTTGGCGCTCCTCTGTATCTGTAGATGCCTACATACCTTTAAAGATCCAACCCTCTGTGAGTTAGGGAGGAGCAGGGAATTGAACCTGTATCTCAGCTGGTCACACTAGTCACCAGACACACCTTCCTCTCTTCTCAGCCCCTACTTCTTGAAGAGAGCAGAAAGGACAAATACTGAGGAGACATTGTACAATATCCTGCCCTGTTTGATTTTTCCTTAAACTCTCTGTAATGAAATTTGGCCTACGGTAGCATTCAAAGAACCAAAGAGGCGAGAACCAAAGAGGTCAGGTGCTTTGAACCAGACTTTAAATGAAACTAAAGAATCTCTTTTTATCAGTCCAAAAGGAGAGGAATCTGCTCCCAACAGGAAAAACTAACTTGATTGAAGAGCAACACACAATAAAATACACAAGAGTGAGGCACATGGCCAGCTGCATTTTGATGAATAAAAAAGAAACAAAGACCCAAGGAAGAAGATAGCTTTGATCATGGGCAAGGTGAGCTATGTAGGAAACTGGTCATGCTTGGTGGCTGTTTACATTTTATATTCTGTAGGAAGTGCCTGTGTAAAAGATGCCTCTAAACTATTTATCAAATATTACGTTTCTTGTTCCACTCATCATTCTTGTCAACTGCAGTAATAAGAAGACATGGCAATAAATGACCCCATTAACTGGGCGAGCAAGGGTATGAACTCTTTTCTCTGGATTAAGGTTTCTTTTAAGGAGATGGGCTCTTATTTGTTAATTAAATGTCTACGGTCTCTTTAAAACATAAAGCCAGTGACAGACGACACTGCTGCAGGATAAACTACCCTTTAGCTCCACATTTGAGATTATCAACATAGAAAAACATTGAAAATTGGCTTCAAATCCTACAATAATAATGGGGGCCTGTTAGGATCCATATTCCCCTCCTCCTCCTACGATACAGAATATGGATTATCTCGTTATTAAGGACTTGTGCTGCATATCAAGACTTGCTTCAGTAAAGTGACATTTCTGCTTGCAGTACCTGTAGGAGAAGTGGTGTGAAGATGTACCGTCTCGTGGAAAGCATCAGTTCCTCAGGCAAACAGAACTACTTCCAGAGCTATTCAGTGCACAGGGGTGTATTACACTTGGCTCCATCCATTCAGATAGCACAGTGTCGGACGGGTAGCCGTGTTAGTCTAGATCTGTAACAGCAGTAAAGGGTCCTGTGGCACCTTATAGACTAACAGAAAAGTTTTGAGCATGAGCTTTCGTGAGCACAGACTCACTTCATCAGATGCTGGTCTTGGAAATCTGCAGGGCCAGGTATAAAGAAGCCAGAGCAAGGGTGGGGATAACAAGGTTAGCTCAGTCAGCAAGGGTGAGGCTTACTACCAGCAGTTGATCTGGAGGTGTGAACACCAAGGGAGGGGAAGCTGCTTCTGTATTTAGCCAGCCATTCGCAGTCTTTGTTTAAGCCAGAGCTGAGGGCGTCGAATTTGCAGATGAATTGTAGCTCAGAAATTTCTCTTTGGAGTCTGGTCCTGAAATTTCCTTGCTGTAGGATAGCTACTTTTAAGTCTGCTACTGTGTGGCCTGGGAGATTGAAGTGCTCTCCTATGGGTTTTTGTATATTGCCATTTCTGGTATCTGATTTGTGTGCGTTTATTCTTTTACGTAGAGACTGTCCAGTTTGTCCGATGGATATAGCAGAGGGGCATTGCTGGCACATGATGGCATAAATTATATTGGTAGATGTGCAGCTGAATGAACCCACGATGGTGTGGCTGATCTGGTTAGGTCCTGTAATGGTGTTGCAGGTGTAGATATGTGGGCACAGATGGCAACGAGGTTTGTTGCATGGACGGGTGCCTGAGTTAGAGTGACTGTGGTGCGGTGTATAGTTGCTGGTTAGGATTTGCTTCAGGTTGGCAGGTTGTCTGTGGGCAAGGACTGGTCTGCCTCCCAAGGCCTGTGAAAGTGGGGGATCATTGTCCAGGATGGGTTGTAAATCCCTGATGATGTGCTGTACAGGTTTTAGCTGAGGATTGCAGGTGATGGCTAGTGGTGTTCTGTTGGTTTCTCTCTTGGGCTTGTCCTGTAGTAAGTGGCTTTGTGGCACACATCTGGCTCTGTTGATCTGTTTTTTCACTTCCTCAGGTGGGTATTGCAGTTTCAAGAATGCTTCGTAGAGATCCTGTAGGTGTTTGTCTCTGTCGGAGGGGTTGGAGCAAATGCGGTTATATCTTAGTGCTTGGCTGTAGACAATGGATCATGTGGTGTGTCTGGGATGGAAGCTGGAGGCATGAAGGTAGGTGTAGCGGTCAGTGGGTTTACGGTACAGGGTGGTATTGATGTGGCCATCGTGTATTAGCTTCACTTCACTACTCTACAGAGGAAAAAGGACTGCAAGCTGTCTAAACTCCTGCCTGCCACACAGAGCCACAGCAGCGGTACCACTAACTCAGCCAGCAATATTGTGAATCTGTCCAACTACACACTCAGCTCAGCAGACAAGTCTGCTCTTTCTCGGGGGCTCTCTTTTTGCCCCACCACCCACATAAACATAATACAGTTATGCGGTGATCTGGAAGCCTACTTTTGCCGTCTCAGACTCAAAGAATACTTTCTACACAACACTGACCAGCACACCATTACACAGACACTCTCCCAGCAGCACAAGAAGAATAACTCCATGTGGACTCCTCCTGAGGGTAGAAATAACAGTCTGGACCTATATATAGAATGCTTCCGCCGATGTGCACAGGAAGAAATTGTGGAGAGACAGCATCATTTGCCTCACAACCTCAGTCGTGCAGAACGCAATGCCAGCCACAGCCTCAGAAACAACCCTGACATTATAATCAAAGAGGCAGATAAAGGAGGAGCTACTGTCATCATGAACAGGACTGACTACCAGAAGGAGGCTTCCAGAGAACTCTCCAATACCAAATTTTACAGGCTACTTTCCTCAGATCCCACCAAGGAATACACTAAGAAACTACACCATCTGCTCAGGAGACTCCCTACACAAGCACAAGAACAGATTTATACCAACACACCTCTAGAGCCCCGTCTGGGGCTATTCTACCTACTACTCAAGATCCACAAACATGGAAATCGTGGACGGCCCATCATCTCGGGCACTGGCACTCTCACTGAAGGACTGTCTGGTTATGTGGACTCTCTCCTCAGACCCTATGCCACCAGCACTCCCAGCTATCTCCGCGACACCACTGACTTCCTGAGAAAACTGCAAGACATTGATGACCTACCAGAAAACACTATCCTAGCCACCGTGGATGTAGAGGCTCTCTATACCAACATCCCACACAAAGATGGAATAAACGCTGTCCGGAACAGTATCCCTGATGATGCTACAGCACATCTGATGGCTGAGCTCTGCAACTTGATCCTCACACACAACTATTTCAGATTTGGTGACGATATATACCTTCAAATCAGCGGCACAGCTATGGGTACCCGCATGGCCCCTCAATATGCCAATATATTCATGGCTGACCTGGAACAGCTCTTCCTTAGCTGTCGTCCACTAACACCCCGTCTCTACTTACGCTACATTGATGACATCTTCATTATCTGGACCCATGGGAAGGAGACTCTGGAGGAATTCCACCGGGACTTCAACAACTTTCACCCCAACATCAACCTCCTCCTGGAACAGTCCACACAGGAGATCCACTTCCTGGACACCATGGTGCTAATACACGATGGCCACATCAATACCACCCTGTACCGTAAACCTACTGACCGCTACGCCTACCTTCATGCCTCCAGCTTCCATCCCAGACACACCACACGATGCATTGTCTACAGCCAAGCACTAAGATATAACCGCATTTGCTCCAACCCCTCCGACAGAGACAAACACCTACAGGATCTCTACGAAGCATTCTTGAAACTGCAATACCCACCTGAGGAAGTGAAAAAACAGATCAACAGAGCCAGACGTGTGCCACAAAGCCACTTACTACAGGACAAGCCCAAGAGAGAAACCAACAGAACACCACTAGCCATCACCTATAGTCCTCAGGTAAAACCTCTACAGCACATCATCAGGGATTTACAACCCGTCCTGGACAATGATCCCCCACTTTCACAGGCCTTGGGAGGCAGACCAGTCCTTGCCCACAGACAACCTGTCAACCTGAAGCAAATCCTAACCAGCAGCTATACACTGCACCACAGTCACTGTAACTCAGGGACCCATCCATGCAATAAACCTTGTTGCCAGCTCTGCCCACATATCTACACTAGCAACACCATTACAGGACCTAACCAGATCAGCCACACCATCGTGGGTTCATTCAGCTGCACATCTACCAATATAATTTATGCCATCATGTGCCAGCAATGCCCCTCTGCTATATCCATCGGACAAACTGGACAGTCTCTACGTAAAAGAATAAACGCACACAAATCAGACATCAGAAATGGCAATATACAAAAACCTGTAGGAGAACACTTCAATCTCCCAGGCCACACAGTAACAGACTTAAAAGTAGCTATCCTACAGCAAGGAAATTTCAGGACCAGACTCCAAAGAGAAATTTCTGAGCTACAATTCATCTGCAAATTCGACGCCCTCAGCTCTGGCTTAAACAAAGGCTGCGAATGGCTGGCTAAATACAGAAGCAGCTTCCCCTCCCTTGGTGTTCACACCTCCAGATCAACTGCTGGTAGTGAGCCTCACCCTTGCTGACTGAGCTAACCTTGTTATCCCCACCCTTGCTCTGGCTTCTTTATACCTGGCCCTGCAGATTTCCAAGACCAGCATCTGAAGAAGTGAGTCTGTGCTCACGAAAGCTCATGCTCAAAACTTTTCTGTCAGTCTATAAGGTTGCCACAGGACCCTTTGTTGCTGTTAAGATAGGAGAGTTTACTTCCCCTTATTTGATCTCCCCCACATGCCAAATGATCTGCTCCAAAGGGAGAGCAGGGAATGAGACATTCTTGTGCTTTCCAGAGCAAGGGCAATGGTAAAGAAGGAAGCCTAATGCCTGTCAACAAAGGAAGCAGTGGCTTCTTCCAGCCTCCTTTTGTCCAGCTGTGCACTGGGACCTCAGTCATTCCCCATAAGTCTGCAGACTAATGGGATTCTTCTTCTCCTCATTTTATTTTTTTTCTCTTTGAAGGATTGCTTGCCATTTCATTTTTACAGGACCCTCCAGCGGTTTGTGGACCACAGACTGAAAGTCACCAGAGATGATCCTTTTTACTGAACACTGTATGCACTGAAATACGCTGTGTAAAATCCTTAAGTCACAAAATGAATGGCTATCACCATTTTTAATTAAGACCTTCTGTTTTAATAATCCCTTTTGATATAGATCTCCTCTCCTTTAACTGTAGCAACGCATCAGTTTTCATAAAATCACAAGCCAGAGCAGTTGTGGACAAGAGTATGCCTCAGTTTTTTTTCTTTTTTTGTAAGGTTGGACCAACCCTGAACCCTGGCACGAACTCCTTTCAAAGCTGCACTGTGCACGTATGCTTATTTTGTGCAACTTTGACTTTGACTATGGAAGCTTAATTCCATATATGATCCCAGCCTACATTATACCACCTTTTGTAGCAGTAATGTTAAGCAAATGCTAATTAAATTGGCCAAGAGAAAAGAAATATTTACCAAATTCCTTAATTCCAGCCGAAAGCTACTCCTGTCTCCACAAACTACTTCCGCCATCTTCCTGTGAAATTCAAAAAGCCAAGTAGCCACACTAACGATTACCTCCCTCTGTTGTAGTTACACTCATTCATTCTGGAAACAAACAAAAAAATGCCACAATATATTCATGTCATAGCAATAACAACACATAAGAAGAAAAACATGATGAGTACAGTTTATGAGCAGACCATAAGGTTAAGTGCATCTACATGAAACCACAGAATAATTTCAAATGAGCTTGTTCATTTTAATCAGTGTATTCACAAACAATTTGCAAAAGCAAAAGAGCAAAATTTGTTTCATAAGTAATTCACCCAACTCTGTTTCTACTCTGTTTTTGCCTGAATATTTAATTTCAGAAGACACACTTGATTCTACAACATTATATTTAAAGGTTCTGGTTACAGGAAAATAGATACAGCCTCAGCAGACTAGTCTAAAAAAAGACCTTATTTATATAATCTTTCTGTGGACATATTCTATGTAGGTTCTGTCATTTTGACAGAGGAGGAGAAAACTGGTCCAATAATACTTGTTCTAATTTTAGCACGTGTTAAATTATATTTAATAATCTGAAGCAAGATCAGTCACTATTAAAATGGGCATTTGATCATTTAGTCTTCCTGTTCAGAATTCTGCAGATACAGAGGGATGACAGACCTAAGCGTTACTTCAGTTCTCATAAAAATCAAGAGTTTTGCCTAGGCACTGCAAGCAACAATAGAATGCAAAGCATTGTGGGCAATGGCCCTAACTAGAATGTTAACAAATCCAAAGATTGCACTTGTTGTGGCTTTGCATGGCTCTTCAACAAATTATAGCCATCAAGGATTGTTGTGATAACCTTGCCTTCCTCCCCCCTGCCATCATTTTGGTTTAACTTCACTTATGATTGTTAGACCTAGGTATAGATCCAGAGATGATGCAACAATTGGTATGGGTGGTGGGGATGCTGAGAGTCACTGACTCAAACTGTAAACCCTGTAAATGGTAAATTCCACTTCAAACTGGAGATGCAGAAGCAGCCACAGCACCCTAGTTCCAGCACCTGTGTCTAGATTTAATATGGATCTTTCAGGTAAATATTATTGAATGTCTGACGTTTTTTACATTAAGCTGTTAACCTCAGGGGTAATTTAATGTTGCATTTCAGAACGCAGTCATATTATGCTTTGCTTGAATTAAAGACAGTTCAGTCCTTATTCTCCACCCACTGAAGTCAAGAGAGTAACTAGTATAAATGAGAGGAGAATCAGGCCCAGTAGTTTGTGGTTCAGATACACCCACTGGTGTGGTACTCAATTGTCACATATTGAGCTATTATCCTTGCTATTTTCAACTCTTGCATTTTCCCTAGGGTGACCATATCTCCTTGTCACAAATCCAGAATAGGGAGACATGGGGGGGCAGGGGGGAGGGGCAGCTCCTCCCAGCTCCACCAAGCCCCAGGGAGCCGGGAAGGAGGTGGCAACCACAGGCCCTTCCCAAGCCCCAGGGAAGCGGCAGCCTCCAGCACTCTAAAATTTGATAATTTGAGGCAACAGCATACCGATGGTTCCATTTAAAATTACTTAAAATCTTGCATTCTAATAACCAGATACTGCATACTACTCAGGGAAAATGCCATGACATTAAAATGATGTTCAGAGAAGTGTACCTGTTTTCTTCCATAAAAGCCTACTCACGCTTTGCCAGAGTCTATCCTCAATTTTGAATAAATAACCTGTTGTTGCTTCTGGCATTTTCATGGATTTACATAAAAAACAGAGTGTGGAGTTCCCATTTTACTTTCTTCCTGCACAGGACTTTTGGTTTCACACGCAAACATGTTGCATTTTGTTTTTTGCACTTTATCATGCAGTTTCAAGCCCTAACTCAGCCAAGTGAATGCTTGAGTCTACCCTTCTTCAAGAAAGCACTGAAGCAGGTACTTAAGTGATTCATTGAAGACCACGAGAGCTTTCCATTGACTTCAGCTGCTCAAAGTCCTTTCCTGGATTAGGGTATGAAAGGAAATTTTTCATCATAATACAACAGAGTTTCAGATGCATACTTAGCTAGTATCGTGTTTTGCATCTTATATTCTTTTGCCTCCTCCTTTTCAGTCTCTTCTGTTTCTTTTTGTTCTACTACACAGGCTTTCCTTTTGATTTTCTTTTTCTGACTTGTGCATCTCCTCAGCCTCCACCGCCCTGTACCTCTCTCCTGTCATCTCTCCAGATCAGGTAACTGGGATCTTTATCCCCAGTCTTTGATTTAACAGCTCTGGTGGAATTATTCATGCTGCACAAAGCTAAGCACTGTGATAAGCTAATAAGAATTTGTATAGCTTTTCCTAGATCTTAATATTTCCCTGCTGATAAATAGTTGCTTCTGAAACCCTTAAAACACTACTGCACCATTTGTAATGGTTACCTCCATTTTCTTTTGAATAAGATTTAGACTGGCAGTCTTGAGAAGCTGCAGTATGAGCAGATTTCCTAGATAATTCACAGTCCCCCATATCTCCTTTTAGTATTGCTATTGCTGCCATTTTAGTAAGTAATCTAATGCACTTTTAATAGACTGAGCAGATAAACATTCTTGTTAAGTGCTTATCCATAAATTAGTTGGTAACTGTTGTCCCTAGAGTTTTAAGGCATTACTGAACATAAGAATTTCCTAACTTAGAAAGTCTGTGCCACAGATGTGACCCAGAGTCCAGTGGAATACCTGTCAGCCTATTAAGCTATGTCTCATAGGTAGTCCATCGTGTCTGGCGTTGACATCTTGAGCTGACACAGGCTCATCAGTTGTGGACTTGCATGTGGCTGAGGAGGCCAAGCTTTGAGCAGCATGGGCGTTCACAGTGGGGGCAAGGGAATTGTCCTGGCTCTGTTGGTGCAGCTGCTGCTGTTGCTTTCTTCCTCTCGCGAGTATCAATGAGGCGTACATGTTGCTGCTCTTCAAAGTTTTCATGCGCGTGTCAAAGAACATCTTGGAGTTCTTGGTGTCAGCGTAGCATTGGACATCATCAGCTTTATTCTCCCACCACTCATCTTGCATTTTGCGAAGTGCCATTTGCACCTGGCTCTGAAGGTGTCTGAAATGATCACATTTGGAGATTGAGGACTGATTGTTTTGCCATAGCAGAAATGCATTCTGTTTTTCCTCTAAGATCTTCATGATGGTCTCGTTATTTTCATCAGACCAGTCTTGGTGAACTCTCTTTTTCAGTCTTAGTGTTGACTTGGCTGACTCCATCAGTCAGAGGTCCATGGGGTGTCAGCACTTTGTCAAGGCAGGCTGCGAATTTCTCACAATGACCAGTACGTTGTAGCTTCTTGATGTTGAAGGAGGGTCTGACAACCCTGAGCTTCTTGCGGTGCAGTGGTGTGATGTGCAGCATAAGGACTGATCTGACGAGTCTATGATCAGTCCAGCACTCAGCTCTCCACATTGCCCTGGTGATCTTAACATCTTGAATGTCCCCCCTGTGACTGATGACATAGTCAATCAGGTGCCACTGTTTTAATCTCAGGTGCATCCATGTGGTCTTGTACTTATCGGCTTGCCTGAAGAGAGCGTTGGTAATCGTCAGGTTGTTTTCTGCACACAAGCTCAGCAGAAGGCGGCCATTGGCATTCATGTTACCAGAACCATGATGCCCCAGAACCCCTTTCCAGGTCCTACAGTCCTTGCCGATCCTGGCGTTGAAGTCACCCAACAGGAGAAGCTTGTCATTAGGAGGAGCTGCTTTCACAAGATGGTCAAGGTCCTCATAGAAACTTTCTTCTGCTTTGTTGCTGCTAGAAAGTGTGGGGGTGTAAGTGCTGATGACTGCAACATGGCGAGAGGTGTTGAGGGGGAAGTGGAGCTTAATTAGATGCTCACTGATGCAAGTTGGTAGGTCAGGAAGCTGGTGCAGAAGTGATGTCTTGACAGCAAGTCCCACTCCATGGATTCTGTCTTCATTTTCTGGCCTGCCTTTCCAGAAGAAGGTGTAATCTCCTTTTGGTTCACAGATGGATCCTTCCTCTACCAGTCTGGTCTTGCTCAGGGCAGCTTTGTCAATATTCTAACATGCCAGTTCTCTTACTGTGAGGGCCATTCTTCTCTCAGGTCTCATAGCATTCTCCCTGTCCAAGAGGGTGCGAACGTTCCATGCTGCAAATATTATCTTTCTTTTCACTGTTTTTTGACCTCTGTGAGGGTAAAACTGCCAGCTGTGGCATGCTGGCCATTTTGGTTGGGACGAGCAATTTTTGGGACACCTTTTCTAGTCCCCTCCCTGTAGCCAGACAAAGTCTCCCCCTTACAAGCCAGCTTGCTCGCTGCACCCCGCCCCCACTGAGAAGCACACAGGGCACGGAAACGGCTGCTGACAGCACAGTCTTTGATGCCCTCATTGAGGCCCCGATGTGCTAGCTTATCGTGACCCTGAGAAGCAGAAAGTACAGCTAGAAGGCTAACAGGCCAAACTGTCAACAAGGGGGGGGGGACCCTCAAGAAATCACCCCAGCTGGCATTGATCGATATGATGCACACACACACAACCATCCCAGAAGGGGAAGTGCCCCGCCCACACAAAAGAATGTCCTGTACTCTCAAATTGCTTATCTTCTGTCTTACAAGTGCAAATTAAGTAAGAAATGCCCTTGTAACAAACTGGCGTCACAAAAGACAGACCAGTATGATCTGGCACCATAGATAAGAAAGAGAATACGTAACCCAAAGGGGTATAAAAGATGGGCCCAGCAGAACTCTAACTCTGAGTCCATTCCACCAACTACCTGCTGGTCGGGTCAGGTGATTGCCTTCCGAGGTCCACAACTGGGGACGCCCAACCTCGTATTCGTCTTTCCGCGGAATTGAGTGACCGATCCGGCTTGGCTACGCTGGTATCGAGAGATGCAGAGAGGGTAAGATACACCCATGCTAGGTCTCCGACTTTTTTGTGCACAGCTAAAGAATTAGAGCTCTGTAACTAGATGTCATTGTGTCAAGATATCGTGTTAGATGGTAACAGATATCTTTGTATTGGATTGTAACGTAACTTGTTAACACCTGTACTTTGCTAGCATATAAGAAGTAAACAATAGCCTTTGTAACCGCACGCTTATAACTGTAGCTTAATAAACTTGTAACTAGTTAAGCTCTGAGCCTGACTGCTGTTAACCCTTTTGTCACTGCAACACAGCCGGCACAACAAAAAGAACTTTAACCGTTTGGTTACTACAGCCTGGCCGTGGGTGAGAGTGCTAGGAGCTGCCTGCTCTAACAGTAAAAAAACTGGGTTGTTTAGGACCCAGGGGAGTACCTCACCGCACATTACCCGGCCACCGGCTAACACTCCCTCATTTTGAAGGTGAGCAGTGGTGTTCCTAAAAGGGCCTGCTCAGTCGCCTGGGATGCTGCTGAACTCTTCTGTCATCCTGGGGTCAGAGTCGAGTGACCAAAGTCCACAGGCTGCCTATGTGCAGATTTGGAGCTACGACTCCCATTGGTCACCTCCACCTCTCACTTCACCCCTCTGCCATTGCCGCAGGACTTTGAGGTAGACAGAAGTGATAAGAATGTGCAAAGAACCTGTGCGGGAGAATGTTTAAAGCAGAAAAGCCGTTGTACAGGGGCAGTTCCTCTCTCTCCACCTCAGAAGCCTGGTTTTAGTGGTGCAAAAAGTCGTCATGGCTGGGACTTCCTAGGCTGCAGTGGATGGCCATGTCGTCTTTGGTGCCTTGTCACGCCTTTCGCTCTCCACAGAGCGTTGCAGAACCGCCTTCCTGGTCATTGGATCCACAGGCTATGGAGGTTATGTCTACACACTGTCCTAACCTCAAAATAAACAAAACAATTTGCACTATGCAAATTGCATATCTTATTTTGTGCAGATTTCAAAACAGCATTTTGTCTAAGCAGTACGACATGCCGAAATAAAGCCTAATTTTGAGGCATCCCTGTATTAATCCTGTGATG
Source organism: Carettochelys insculpta (assembly GCF_033958435.1). Taxonomy (NCBI): domain Eukaryota; kingdom Metazoa; phylum Chordata; order Testudines; family Carettochelyidae; genus Carettochelys; species Carettochelys insculpta. Next base: position 267,606,450 of record NC_134137.1, on the reverse strand, counting down.
AGGTGTACAAAGATTCTGGAACAGTACACCCATTATCCAAAAACCTGTTTCAAGGCAACGGGCACATTTCTTAGATGTGGGCAGCTATTTTGGGAAACTGTCTTCTTTTTTTGAGGACTAAACACGTCCAGCTTTATTAACCTTTCCTCACAGGTCAGATTTTCTGAGCATTTTTATTATCTTTGTTGTTGTCATTTGGATGCTCTTCAGTGCAGCTGGCTCTTTCCTAAATTGTTGCATCCAGGATTTGACACATTACTCCAGCTGAAAGCTCATCAGTGCTGAGTAGAGCAGATCTGTTAGGTCCCATGTCTTTCAGATAGCACTCTTGTGAATGCACCTTAAAATGACATTAGCCTTTTTTTTTTCCTGACTGCATGACATTGGTGATTTGTGTTCAATCTGTGATCCAATATAATGCCCAGAATTTTTTCATAAGTATTACCACCTTGTCTTGCCACCTCCCCAGCTAATAAATCTCCATTTGGAAATTATGCATTTAATTTCTGCATCCTAGATGTAGTGCTTTGCACTTATCTTTATCGAATCTCATCTTGTTATTTTCAGACCAACTCTCCAATATGTCAAGATTGTTTTGAACTCTAATGCTATCCTCTAAAGTAGGTGGAACATAAGGGATTCCTTGCTAAAATCCACCTTAAAGCTTCCTTTGTAGTTAAACTCGTTTTTCCAGTTTTTCTATTTGAAGTTTGACTTGGGATTAGACTGTGGAGGAGGATCTTGCTTCAGGATCTCCATATATTGAAATCTCTCATAAACAACCTCCACCATAAACTTCAAGGAGTTGCTATAAGGCTTTTTATTCAGCTCACATTTTTCTCTGACCAACTTGTTTTCCCTTTGCTACCAGCTTCACATTTCTGGATTATGTTTGCTTGTTTCATAATTTGGTTGTCACTCTGTTGTCAGAGCAGTTGATTTTTTTGTGAGTCATTGGATCTAGTTATATTTTAAACTTGGTTCAACACCATGTTTAAAAACTGTTGATAGAATAAACATAGAAAAGTTAAAGTGACTGATTTAGCTTTCCCTAGCAGTTGGATGCATGAGAATAACTTCAAATGTAAACATTGGAAAACAGTAACAATTCACTAGTTGTTGATGTTTGCTAATTCCAGCCTCATAGAAGCTTTAAAGATCATTTTTATCCCAACCTGTTTGACCATTAATGAGAAGCTGGATAGGATCACATGTGTAATGCAACACAACCCTGTTGTGATAGTTGCTTCATCAAAACATCAGGGACAATGTCCTCAATGTTGTTTGCTCAACTCTTGGGAAAAAGGTTGATTTTAAAAATTAACCAGGGGATTTAGTAACAAATTATGGAGCCTTATGGGCCAGCCAATATTTTCAGCTGCTGGAGCAGCAACAGGACAAATGTAGTACAGAGCCAAGCACAGTTCTGGTGTGTTATTTTCTCAGTTACAGACATTTAACTTTTTGGATCCTGTCAGTTGAAAAGCAAGGCTATGTCTACCCGACTGCTGGGATCATGGCTTAGTTACCCACATATACATCTAGGGGATTCAGGGGGATTGTACTTGGGCTGGTGGCTAACCTGTGTGTATAGGATTTGCTGCTATTTTTAGTGTGCCAGCTTGAGCATATATAGTGTCTGCCTACCTGTGCTAGAGTGTATACCCCCAGCTGCAGTCACATGTGGTATCCAAGCTGTTTAGTAGCAAACCCTTAAGGTGGGTGGGTTCTTTTTTGACACGAGAAAACTTAACCTGTAGAGACAGGTTCACCAACGTGATGTTCAACAAACTTCATTGGACTTACACTAGTAATTAATTTAGCCCATTATTTATATCTCCCACAATTCATTGAGCAATGCACACTCAAGCTTTCTGCCAGCAGAATTTACATCCAGTGTAGCCAGAGTTTCTACGTCCCCAGTGGCTGCTCAATGCCAGATTTGCCCTACAATCTTCTTTAACCGTAAATCTTCTTTTTAGCTGTGATTCTTCTTTGACTTTTCATTATACCCAACTCTGGAGCCATTTTGATTCCCTTCACTGGTGCCATTTTATTCATCTACTTGTTTTGAAATCACAGTAACTTTCCTTTGCATAGCCAAGTGATTTAATTTGTCTTTTGCATGACTATACAGAGACTACTTTTAAAATCAGATTGAAAACTACGACTCGAGCTCGGATTTATGGAGCTGTGCCTCTATGTACTGGTTCAATCACCTCTCATTTTTCCATGTCCTTTCATTTCTTTCCTGTTTCCTTGCACTGAATAGTAATCTTTCTGTTGGTTGTGTCCTCAGATTAATGCCTAACATGAAAAAGTAGTTTGCATGCAGTCTTCCAATTCCTCAGAGCAATACTCGTAGTTTGTCACTTGCTCTTTCAATTCATTAATTGTTCTGTGGGTCAGCTGTCAATAACCTACATTTGTCTGGCCAAAACATATGTAAATTGCCAGATTCTTTATCTCTTTTACTGCTGTCTCCTCTTTCTACAGGAATCTTTGTATTAATTCTCAAGAACTGTGACATATATGGTCCACACACCTGCCAAATGTCTAGTATCTTGTTCATCTCCAGTTACTACACAAAGGTTCCCACTCACAAGCAAACACAAGTTCTTCAATCCATGGAAATATAATTCTAGATTTTATTTCAATAAAATCAAATAATTGATGCCTCAGCACCCTCTCCCCCATGTAGTACATGGCAAATAGTATAATACAGTGCTCAGAGCCATTTGTTTTCATGCTGAATAACTCCTGGACTTAATCCATTTTGCTTGCAAATGAATCTTTGTTTGTATGACTATTTGGGAAATGGTGGCTCTTCATGGGAATCCCTTCATTAGCATAGTGATGCATGTATATGTGCATGAACAAGACAATTTTTTCTGTTCATTATTCTCTATTCATTATTTGCTTTTTTCCTGTTTAAACAGTTCAGCAAGCCATTCAGAAACAGAAACAATACCTTGTGTCTCAAATGACCAGTCAGACCCACAAATAATGAACAATCAACATAAACAATTTGAACAAACCTTGGGCTAAAATTTGTTTGCATAAACTGTTAGTCAAACAATTACAAATGACAAACACATTCTTCAAAATCAAAATTGGTATGTGTTAATTCACGGAAAATACTAAATTAATCAGATAAATTATTCACAAGGAATAACTCAGCCATGAAATTCATTGTTGACAAACACAAGGTAATGCACATTGGAATAATTTGAAATAGTCATACACATTGTTGCGTTCTAAATTAACTGTAACCACCAAGGAAAAACACTGAACGTGATTGTGGATAACTCAGCAAAACTGCTGTTCAGTGCACAGCAGTGGTCAGAAAACTAATCTTAGGGGCTGGGTCTACACGAGCCCCTTCCTTTCAGAAGGGGCCTGTTAATGAGTGGGTTTGAAATATGCTAATCAGGCACTCCCATGAATATTCAGTGCCTCATTAGCATAATGGCAGCCTCTGCAATCCAGAAGTGAGGCTTTCAAATCTCGCGCCACCCGTGGAGACGGGACCTTCTGAAAGGACACCCCAGTTTTTGAAAGCCCTTCTTCTTATCTGGTGTTAGGAAAAAGGGCTTTCAACAACTGTGGGGTCCTTTCAGAAGTTCCCCATCTCCATGGGCGGTGTGCGATTCAAAAACCACACTTGCAAATTGCTGCGGCCACCATTAGCACTTTTCGAACCCACTCATTAACATGCCTCTTCCAAAAGGAAGGGGCTCATGCAGACACAGGAGCTGGGTCTACACATGAGCGCCCTTTTGAAAGGTCAAAAATTGAAATTCAGCAGTCAAAATAGCAGCCATCGAAAGGGAGCGCCCGCTGCCATTTTTGGATTGGCATTTCGATCTGCTCTTTCAAAGTGTCATTGACGTCTTTCTAAAGAGAGTGTCCACACTGCTCCAAGCCCTCTTTTGAAAGAAGGGAGGCGGGAAATGCCACAGACGGGGTCCCATGGCTGACAAGCCCTTCCGGGGTTGCAGCCAGCCACTCCCTTTAAAGGGCCAATCCCTCTGTCCTCCCCTCTGCACAAGCCAAGTGCTGCCCAGCCTGTCCCAGCCCAGCAGAGCCCACCCGTGCCCACAATGGAGGCACAGTGAAAGCTCCTGTGGGAGGACACCCTTATCATGGGCACCCTGTTGACAGTGCTGTGCACCATTGTTGCAGCTGCACTCATTCTCATTGGGTGGCTGGGCAGTCCCCCTGGAGCCGTGGGGCTTCCCCACTCGGGGCACCACCAGGTGCCCCCCTGGATGCCCTGATGCCTCTGAATCCAGCCCAGCAGCACCGACCGGTAGGAGCGCTTGGTGCTGGGGGAGTGGGGTGAGGAAAGGTGACTGCAGAACTTCCACGTGTCGAGGCAGACCTTCGAGATCGGCCACTGGCTCTTCCCCGCAATCTGGCACCAGGACACCTGCATGAGGACAGCCCTCACCCTGGAGAAACGGTCACAATGGCCATCTGGAAGCTGGGCACCCCAGACTCCTACCACTCTGTGGGACAGCAGTCCAGGGTGGGCAAGGCCACCCTTGGGGCTATACTTATGGAGGTAAGGTGGGGCTGGGTCACGTGTCCTCCATGGATGGGAGCAGGGGCTGGAGTGAGGGGAAACCACCACTGCAAATGGCCGGATGGGGCAGGGGCTGGATGGGAAGGGGGCAGCATGGGGCCGAGGCGGGGGGAGACAGCCACCACACCTGCACTAGAGCATGTGTCCCCCTCCCCCCACCCCTTCAGGTCTTCAGATCCATCAACGCGATGCTGCTCCACATGCTCATCCTCCTGGGCAATCTGGACAACACTGTCGCCGGCTTCCAGGACCTGGGCTTTCCGAGCTGCATCGGTGCTTTGGATGGCATGCATATCCCCATCCACACCCCACCACACAGTGCCAGCCAGTACATCACCAGGAAAGGCTATGATTTGGTGGTGCTCCAGGCCCTGATGGACTTGAGGGGCTGATTCACTGGCAGCTATGTGGGCTGAGCCAGCCACACCTATAATGCCCGGGTCTTCTGGAACTCTGGCCTCTGCTGGCGCGTGGGGGCCGGAACGTTCGGCCCCAGTGGGAGATCCCACTCGTGGAGGACATCACCATGCTGCTCCGCATGGTCGCAGATGCGGCATATCCCCTGCAGCCATGGCTCATTAGGCCATAAACGGGACACCTTGACCCCACACGGGAGGTGTTCAATCAGTGCCTCAACCACGCCCGCAATGTCATGGAGCGGGTTTTTGGGCACCTAAAGGGGTGGTGGAGGTGCCTCCACACATGGCTATGGGGGGGACCCTCAATGTGCCCCAGGTGGTGGGTGCCTGCTGCGTCCACCCACACAAACATAATACAATTCTGCGGTGATATGGAAGCCTACTTTCGCTGTCTCAGACTCAAAGCATACTTTCAACACAACATTGACCAGCCCACCGTTACAGACACCCTCCTAGCAGCACAAGAAGAATAACCTCACGTGGACTCCTCTTGAGGGTAGAAATAACAGTCTGGACCTATATATAGAATGCTTTTGCCGACACGCACAGGCAGAAATTGTGGAGAGACAGCATCATTTGCCTCACAACCTCAGTCGTGCAGAACGCAATGCCAGCCACAGCCTCAGAAACAACCCTGGCATTATAATCAAAGAGGCAGATAAAGGAGGAGCTACTGTCATCATGAACAGGTCTGACTACCAGAAGGAGGCTTCCAGAGAACTCTCCAATACCAAATTTTACAGGCTACTTTCCTCAGATCCCACCAAGGAATACACAAAGAAACTACACCATCTGCTCAGGAGACTCCCTACACAAGCACAAGAACAGATTTATACCAACACACCTCTAGAGCCCCGTCCGGGGCTATTCTACCTACTACCCAAGATCCACAAACCTGGAAATCCTGGACGCCCCATCATCTCAGGCACTGGCACTCTCACTAAAGGACTGTCTGGTGATGTGGACTCTCTCCTCAGACCCTATGCCACCAGCACTCCCAGCTATCTCCGCGACAACACTGACTTCTTGAGAAAACTGCAATACATTGACAACTTACCAGAAAACACTATCCTAGCCACCATGGATGTAGAGGCTCTCTACACCAACATCCCACACAAAGATGGAATAAATACTGTCCAGAACAGAATCCCTGATGATGCTACAGCACATCTGATGGCTGACCTCTGTAACTTGATCCTCACACACAACTATTTCAGATTTGGCGACGACATATACCTTCAAATCAGCGGCACAGGTATGGGTACCCGCATGGCCCCTCAATATGCCAATATTTTCATGGCTGACCTGGAACAGCGCTTCCTTAGCTTTCGTCCACTAACACCCCATCTCTACTTACGCTACATTGATGACATCTTCATCATCTGGACCCATGGGAAGGAGACTCTGGAGGAATTCCACCGGGACTTCAACAACTTTCACCCCAACATCAACCTCTGCCTGGAACAGTCCACACAGGAGATCCACTTCCTGGACACCACGGTGCTAATACACGATGGCCACATCAATACCACCCTGTGCCGTAAACCTACTGACTGCTACGCCTACCTTCATGCCTCCAGCTTCCATCCCAGACACACCACATGGTCCATTTTCTACAGCCAAGCACTAAGATATAACCGCATTTGCTCCAACCCCTCCGACAGAGAAAAATACCTACCGGATCTCTACCGAGCATTCTTGAAACTGCAATACCCACCTGAGGAAGTGAAAAAACAGATCAACAGAGCCAGATGTGTGCCACAAAGCCACTTACTACAGGACAAGCCCAAGAGAGAAACCAACAGAACACCACTAACCATCACCTACAGTCCTCAGCTAAAACCTCTATAGCACATCATCAGGGATTTACAACCCATCCTGGACAATGATCCCCCACTTTCACAGGCCTTGGGAGGCAGATCAGTCCTTGCGCACAGACAACCTGCCAACCTGAAGCAAATCCTAACCAGCAACTATACACTGCACCACAGTCACTGTAACTCAGGGACCCATCCACGCAACAAACCTCGTTGCCAGCTCTGCCCACATATCTACACTAGCAACACCATTACAGGACCTAACCAGATCAGCCACACCATCGTGGGTTCATTCAGCTGCACATCTACCAATATAATTTGTGCCATCATGTGCCAGCAATGCCCCTCTGCTATATCCATTGGACAAACTGGACAGTCTCTACGTAAAAGAATAAACGCACACAAATCAGACATCAGAAATGGCAATATACAAAAACCCGTCGGAGAGCACTTCAATCTCCCAGGCCACACAGTAGCAGACTTAAAAGTATCTATCCTACAGCAAAGAAATTTCAGGACCAGACTCCAAAGAGAAATTTCTGAGCTACAATTCATCTGCAAATTCGATGCCCTCAGCTCCGGCTTAAACAAAGGCTGCGAATGGCTGGCTAAATACAGAAGCAGCTTCCCCTCCCTTGGTGTTCACACCTCCAGATCAACTGCTGGTAGTAAGCCTCACCCTTGCTGACTGAGCTAACCTTGTTATCCCCACCCTTGCTCTGGTTGATTTATACCTGGCCCTGCATATTTCCAAGACCAGCATCTGATGAAGTGAGTCTGTGCTCACGAAAGCTCATGCTCCAAACTTTTCTGTTAGTCTATAAGGTGCCACAGGACCCTTTGTTGCTGTTACGGATCCAGACTAACACAGCTACCCCTCAGCTACTCTTCAATGTTGTGGAGGGAAAGGGGGATGCCTATGTCCCCAGGGGAGGCCCTCTGGTCACGCCAGCTGTGAGCAGCTGGGCTCTGTCTCCATCCGCCAGGCCCACCAGGATGGCCACTGCATAAGGGAGGCCCTTAGGCAGGCGTTTGCTGACAGCCACCTCTGACCCGCATGCACACCCACATCCCACACACATCTTCCATCCACCGTCCCCGCCACTCCCACCCCTACCGGCACTGCACCCACACATCCACCATGCACCCTCCCCCTGAGGAGCAAAGCATGGAGTGGTGAACATTAAAACAAACACTTATCTACAATATTCTTATTAAATATGTGCTGGGGGTGGGAACCTAACTTGGAGGGGAGCGTGGCACTCATTTCAGGGGTTGGGGGGGTGGGTTGTGAGCCCTATTGGCCCTGGAGCCCCTTGCTCCCCAGGTGCAGGGTCCCTAGTGGGGAAGAGAGGGTGCAGGTAGCACTGGCAGGTAATGGCAGAGAGTGGTCCTGGTGGGGGCAGAGGGGGCAGGCTCAGTGGGGAAGAGCTGCTGCGGGGGCCAGGAGGCAGGCAATGGTGGCTGCATAGTCCTGGACGGTGTGGCCAATGCCCTCGAGTGTGGTCAACAGCCTCTCCCAGGCTGCCCTCCGCCACTCCATGTCAGCCTGAGCGAGCCTCAGGTGCTACTTGGCCACCTCGGCCTGGCGCTGGCTGGCTAGGTCCTCCTCAGCCCAGCAGGGGGCCCTCTGGCCACAGCCCTGATGGTGCACTGCGTGGGGTGGTATCCAGGTGTCCCCAAGGGCTGCGGGGAGGCTCTCAGGGATGAGGAATGGCACAGGGCTCTCCCGGCCCACAGATAGTTAGGCTGTGTGAAGAGGAGGACAGAATGTCAGTAATGTGCCCCGGATGGAGGGGACCTGGCTGTGGCCCACCTGCCCGAGCCCACCCCATGGGGCTCCTGCCCCCACAAAGGACACTGACCCACACAAGGGGCACTGACCCACCCCCCACAGGCTGGGCCTCCCAGCCTGGGGGTGCATCCAGGGATCTCTCATGCATGTGGCCCTTCCTGACCTGTGGTGTGCAGGCCCCAGGTGCTGTCCAGCACTGACCAGCCTCTGCCCCTCTGCAGCTTGCGGTGCTGTCCACTGAAGGCGGGTGCTGGGCATTGCTGGTGTGCCACCGCGGGGTGCTGCATCACATGCGGGGGCTGGCCTGTGCAGCCCGACACCACCGGTCCTGTGTGCAGGTGACTAACCATTGCATCACCCTCACCCTAAGGAGCAGGTGTGCACCCCTCCCTGTATGTACCAGAGGGTCCCTTGGCAACATCCATGGATGTCCGGCTCCCAGTCACCTGGCTGGAGGAGCAGGAGGGGATGATGATGGTGAAGTCCCCCTCCTCACTCAAACCCTTGGTGGTCCTCTCGCCCTTCTGGGTCCCCAGTCCAGGCTGCTCCTCCTCCTCCAGCTGCAGTTCTGACAGATGTATCCAGGAATGCTGGGGGTGGGGAGCTGTCCTGGGGCCTCAGAGCTCCCAGAAGAAGGGGCTTGTGGCTGGAGCTGCCCCGGAGTGGTTGGCCTGGTCCCTGGCACACGCAGAGCCCTGCCACAGCTCCTTTATCTTGGAGCGTACCTGCTCCGTGGTATGCTCCGGGTGTCTCCTGGTGCTGAGGCCCTGCACCACGAGGCCGAAGGCAGCGGCATTGTGCTGCTTCACCCCCATCTCGTGCATGACCTCCTCCTCGTACCACAAGCCAAAGTGGTCCCGCAGATCCCTCTGTGTCCCTTTTTTTCTTCTCCCCCTGGGAGCCCTGCAGGGGCTCAGGGGGGTGTGGGGCTCGCAGGGGGGCTCACTGCTGGCCATGCTGCAGCGCTGGAGCGTGGGGCTGGAGCACATGTACAGGCTTCTTCCTTCACACTTTCAGCTTCCTGCCACGGGTTTCCTGCGTGCATGCGGCTATAAGGCAGCCAAACGCAAGGACCATAGAGCCTTGCTGCTGCAGGCTGGAGCATGCTCCAGCCGACTGGCACCATGGCAGACCTGTATTGTGAAAAAGCGGACTGTGGAGCATCTACACGTGTACTTTTTTGATTTAGTATTTAAAAAGGGGCCAATCTTCCTGATCTGGGATCGAGGTTTGGATTTCCATGTCTGCGTCCCGTCCTTTTGATTTCCTTTCAAAAGATGGTTTTACTTGTGTGGATGCTCCTCCCACTCTTTCAAAAAAGGGCCACTTATTTCGATATTTTGTGTATGTGTAGACACAGCTAGGGAGATTGAATAAAGACTGTGGGAAAATAACACTGAAGGTATCATAGAGTGATCCCATAAATTGATGGTATTATCTCAGCTGTAACACTGGATTCAATTCTGGTCAACCTATATAAGAAAAGATATAAAACAAGGATACTTTGCAGACATGGATGACCAAACAAAAAAAAATGGTGCTGGAGGTACAGAAGCCCAGATCTCCAAAGATATTTAGTCTCTTAATTCTGAAAACTCCAGAAAACAGGGATGGGTGACTAAATATGTTTGAGATTCTGGGCCAGAGAAACTTCCAGATGAGAAGAGATTGACATTTGGCTCAGTGCCATTTAGCGAAGAGATGCGTGAGAAAAGACATTCTAGACCTGATACAGAAAAGGTAAATCCGGGTCCCTATGTCTTCTCTTTCCATAATGCAAGAATGAGAGGGCATTCAATAAGAGAGAAACATTTAAAATATGTGTGAGAAAATATGTCCTTTGACAGCCAGTCTGTAGAATTTACTGCCACAATATAGCACTTAGAGCAAGAGGACAGTAGAGTTTTAAAGAAGGAATTGACATTTATAGATGGATACACACAGAGGATGAAGATCCATTACAATATGGCAGTTACAGAAACCTTCATGCTTCAGAGTACAAACAAACCCAAATTATGAGGGTTAGTAAAAAGCATCTATGACAAATTATTCTGTCCGCTGTGGAATTTTTGCATTTTTAATGTCTACGAGCAAAGAAAGGCTAATGGTGTTAATGGGACACTGCTGTGATCCTGTATGACAATTCTTATGTTCCTGGCTCTGTACAAGAGACCAACACACCCAGTATATCTAAGAAAGAGCAACACTCAGGGAGTATCAGAGAGGTACCATATTGCAGTAAGGCAAACCTGTGATGGAAGGCACATCAACATGTGTGGACTGGATCTTCTGGTGGGAATACGCTTGTGTACATGAATGTGACATAACTGGAATATGCTTTATGTGAAAAACTAAATGATGAGATATCAGAAATGTTATGGTAGAGATCAACCTGTAAGAAATGGCTACTGTCTCTACAACAGCTTGTGGCTATCTCACCTGATACGTGCATCTCAGAGCTAGAAGGGACTGTGGGAGGTCATTGAGCCCAGTCTGCTGCCCTCTTAGCAGGACCAAGCACCATCCCACACAGGATTTTTTTCAATCTACTTGCCCCAGACCCCTAAATGGCCTCCTCAAGGACTGACCTCACAATCCTGGGTTTAGTGGGGGCTAATGCACAAACCCCTGAGCTATGATGCTGGCATTGATCTTGCTTTCTGTACTTTACCAGAAGAGAAGGAGCAGGGCCAGGCGCATGGGGGAGGCAGGGGGAGGATGAGAAATCAAACCTGGAACAAACAATTCCTGCTTTATGCAAATTCTATTTAAAAGTAGGTAGTGAGATAATTCTGGTTGCCAGGTCTCCTGTGGAGTCTCATCCAAGATGACTGCTGGGAATAACTAAAACAGAACTAGGGGAAGGGACTGGGCCCAGGCTGGAAGGGTGCCTGGATTGTGAAGATGATTATTAGAACAATTTTAAGACTTTTTAATGTGTGACTAATTCCCTTTGAAAATTAAGCATAGTTTGCTTGTTCTGTTTCATTTTGCTTAGTAATAAACTTTGTTCTGGTTGCTATCGTTTTATTTAATACAATCAATCACTTTTGTTTATTAATAAACTCACTGTAAATAATTATTACCTGGAAAAGGAGTCTCTGCATCTCTCTTTACATTGAGAAATAGGAGAATTTACATGAGCTTTATCTGTGGTTCAGCTCCCAGGGGGGCTGTGTACTTGAGTGCTGGGAAAAGGTCTCACAGCATGCTGCGGTTTTGAGGGTGTTGCCCTCTCCTTTTGTCTCGGGTGAAGCAAGCTGGAGGGCTGGGCTCAATAGGATTCTCAGGCTTTCAGAGAGCTGTTAAAGTCTGAGTGGCGTCTCAGCACAACAGGTGACGATCCTGAGAGGGTCCCAACCCATCACACTGTTATTTACAAAAATATCTGTGGCACAAAATACATCAGATTTTTGTTAGAGTGAACCAGTTAATGGATTCAGAACAAATGCATTAATCCAGGGTTTCCCACCGGTAGTACAAAAAAGGGTTTCAAGGGGTGTACAGCAGAAAATAAATGATTAAAACTCAGGAGACAAGCACTGGGATGGCACTGGGAGAGGGGTTACGCCAATAAGACCAAAGTCCCGAAAGGGATACGCAAATATTTTAAGTCTGGGAAACACTGCATTAATCCAATCCATTGCACACAGCTACTGAACAAAAATATAGGGTGTTGTTGTGGGAGGAGCACAGGCTTATGTCCCAGTTTACAGAGTTTTTGGCTGAAAATCCATCACATTATGAGCATAATTAATAATAATAATAGGTGGTGGTGGTGATTTTCTGAATTTGCACAAGACTAGTTCTAGAATGTTGGTTCTATAAAGAAGGTTCTAGATTTCTTGCCTAACATTTAGCAGTACAGTAAAAGCTGTGTTATCTGGGATTTGGATAAATGGGGCAATCAGGACCGATAACTACGGGGCTGGCTGCCCTGCTGAGGCCAGCAGCAGAAAGGCTGGTGGAGTGGGGCCAGTGGCCCTGCCCAAAAACTGGCATATCTGATTATCTGGCAACCCCTATTCCCCTGAAGAGTTGGATAATTAAGCTTTTATCTGTAGTATGCTTTTATTGCAAATATATTAGTTTTGGTTCAATGACATATATAGGCTGTAGTTGTGAACATGTTCAAGAAATGCACAAGCTTATTTACTTGGTACTCTATACTCAGAACAATTCATTGTTGAGAAACATTTAGGAATTACTTCAGACTGAGTGTGATCTTTGCTGGCTACCTGGTCAAAGTCCCTGTTTGGTCCTTGGGGGTGAAAGGCCAGTTGCCAGGAAACACCAAAATATGAATGAACCTTGAAGCAGAAGCTTTCAACACCCACTAGAACATATGCTTTTTACAGTCTATTGTTGTTGTATAAACAGAATCCTGGACTGTGTTGCAAGTCCCAGTGCTTTTATATTACCAAAACAACAGCTGTCCTTCATATCCATAACTCCTCTGACAGGAGCAAATTTTGATTTGTCTTTAAAAGACAGCTGCTCTTTTGTTTTTTCCTTACCCAGTTTCCAAGAATTCTGACATGTAAACATCATTGCTATCACCTGTACATCAGTCTTCATGTATATTTGGATTTCACTGTCATTTGCAGACTGTTGCTGCACTGATTGTTATGAGCAAGCTGATACGCTATTCATGTGCCCCATTTTCATTTCACGGGTGCATAATGTTGACTCAAAACCCACTATATTCTCAGCTGGTAGGCTAGATGCTATAAATAATCACATTATTAGCTCAGTGTCAAAACTACGTCCTCCGCATGCTTGAAACCCTGTATTGTAGCTAACATTTGATGAGGACCAGCCAGAATTCCCTTCCATGGTCATTACTGATGCTCATTAAGCTCAATAGGGGTCTTTGCCCTCAGTTCAGTGGGCAATGAATCGCACCTTCATTGGGTGGAGGAGGAGTCATTGTTGAGGGATTGAAAGGCAGTTAAAATCGTATTATAAATGTATTTAACCATTCAAAATGCACACAGATCCCACTGGGATTTAAGAGGCACTGTTAGGCACTTATCTATACCATTAGGCACACCAATCACCTTGCAAATCTATCCTTGTCTGCCACTGCATTTCAAGTCACAACTGTGACATGAGTCACAAACTTGGATCTTCCACATGGAAAGTGAATCAAAATATAATTACAACAAGAGTACTCAAAAAGGCAAACAAAGAGTATTCATAGCTTTCCTCTTTAAGTGATACACAGAAATTAACACTCCCAACATCCTGGTGAGGTAACTAGTATTATCCTATGATCTCTATTTTGAAAATGAGAAAACGAAACACAAAGGTTAAATAACTTCTGCAAAATCATGTAGTTCAAATATAGCAGTGTTTCTTAACATATATTTTGTGGAGCACTGGTGTTCCAGGAACAACTCGTAGGTGTACCGTGAGCGGCTGACACTTTTTTGATATCATACACTAATGATATATATTTTCTGTTATTAAAATCAGATACAAAGTTACTACTTCCTTGCTACCATTCCTCCTTAAATTACTTCATTTTGTTTCTTCTGTGTATGTTGCTGTTTGGGATTTTTTTGTCTGAGAACAATTTTTGAAGAAACTTTTCATAGGTGTTATGTATAAAAATATTGTTCAGTGTTCTGTGGTCTCAAAAAGGTTAAAGCATCCTGCAGTATATTCCTAATCTGCAGTCCTGTACTGAGGCCCAATAGTCAACACTTCCCTTTCCCATTAAGTTTAATCTAGGTTCTTTGTCCTCATGGAAATATTACTTGTTTCAACTTTCCCTTCATTTTACATAGTCTTTGCATATGTACCTCTTGCATAACTAAAAATGTAATTAAATATTCTACCTCTGGACATCTTCACGAACTCCCCAAGCTGCTAAATAAACGTTTGAGAACAGAGAACAAATGATTCTGAATAAGCAAATCCCCTTGTTTTGCTCATAGTTGTTTAAAACAATTTACACCACAGTTGCTGCACTAATTAGAGGCTCCAGTTTTGAAACTTGCAAAGTTGAAAACAGTCATCAATCTATGTATTACAAAAATAAACAAGCTGCCTGGCTATATTCCATCATTAGAAACATGTGTTTCTTTTTCTTGCTCTGTGTGCAACCCATACTCCTTTTCTTTATGGAATAGTCTGATTTTTTTCTGCAGTTTTGTGCAAATGTAGTTCAATGATTCCTAGTCATTTACAGCCAAAGGACCCTATTATTCTTCAGTGTAGGACACGAGAAACTCCATGCATTTCACAATTTCAGTTTTCTCTGAACAGTAAAATGAGAAAAGAGGAGGAAAGAATGGGAGCATGGATTGACTCCCCACATGTGATTGGGTATACCTGCCCCACCTAGGCATATTATGAACTCCCTCAACCCTGCTGGGCATGCTCCAGCTGGAACCACAGTATAAGAGGGAGCTCAGAATAGGCTGAAGAGGGATGCGAGAGAATGTGTGTTGCAGGCTCCTGCCTGGAAGCTGTCAGAATCTCAAACATCAGAGACCAGGTGTGACAAGACCCAGGCAAATATCTAGCTTTCCACAGAAGCCCACAAGGAGAAGTAGCTCTTGGGCCCCTCCCGCCAGGTACCCTGGAGAACCAGCGGATATTCGGACTACAGAGAAGGAAGACAGGGTAGGAAGTAGCCCAGGGAAAGCAGACGGGTATCCAATTGCAGTACTGGAAACAGAGTCAGCATATTCGGGGGCCATTTCTGCTGATGCAGTGACAAGTATGCTCCTTAATGAAAGGGACCTGGGCTGGGACCTTGTGCAGAAAGGAAGGCCAAGTCCTCCTAGTCTAGTTACTGTTGCACCCCTAGGCAGCAGACCTCTTAGACCACCAGGCCATCTGCCCTATGGTGATGGATGGTCCTAAGGGCTCTGACTGCTAGGCATCACTGCTCGGCTCAGAAGAGCATTCCCATTGACTCAGGCAATTAGGCCCTACCACCCTGAACTGAAGGGTGACCCACCTGGCTTTGGCCACTGACCACATTGCTTTGTGATGAAGGGCAATCCTATTGACTCTGGTCATTAGGCTATGCTGACTGGAATCTAAAGATGTCCTTTCTCGCCATGAGGTCTCACTGTCTTGGGGAGAAGGCTAGCAACTTAGACTCTGGCCATTGAACCCTGAGCTCTGGGACCCTCAGAATGCCTCTGCACATTGAAATTGGCAGTCGTTTGCACTTAACTGCAGGGACATAATTCTCTAATGGGTGATGGGGTATACTTGCCTCAAGACACTGGCAGGGGGATCAATCCCCAAGACCATGAATCTCCTGAGGTCCACATCGAACTTCATTCACATTGGTCCTGGCTTCTTCTCCCATTTCGTGGGGGCAGGGAAGCTCTGCAGATGAGTAGTCAGCATTAGCCTTTCAATAACATTTCATGGGGTTGATTAGGGCAGGAGGGAGCATTGTTCTTCAGCACAGTCATCCCACTGGCTTCATGACTTCCTCAGAAGTCTCAGAATTCTCCCCTATATATGGCAGAGCTCTAATCATGCGGCTTCATTGCAGAGTAAGTCATGTTGGGTTGGATGGGTAGGCTCACTGCTAAGGAGGTAGCAGCCCTTCCCTTCCACACTCCCTCTGTCTTGAGGGCTACAAGTATGTACCCAAGATCCACAGTGCACTTGTATAGCCAGCATCCAGGCCCACATCAATGTGTCTTCACTGCTAGTTTTAGTTATGTTAGCTAGACAAAAGCCAGCGTGGTTATACTAAACCATGCTACAATCAGAACTGAAGTCTCAGCATGCACTTGGAGGCAAAGAAGATCATAAGCCCTCAAAATTCTTTCATGCATTCAGTATGGAATTCATTTTACTTCCAACACTAGCTAATGTGATTATTCTCACTGTCATAACCATTACACATTAATTTACAAAACCATCACCAAAAAGAGAGATACAGAATGTTGTCATCCAGAAAATGCCCAGCTGTAATGTATTCCAATGTCAACTATGTCGTCTTTATAAAGTGTCAAATAGGGCGCTGCATTAGAATCTTTAATCTCTTTCAGAATGTCATTTGGCTGCGTGCTGCCCTGTAAAATCACTGTCAAAATTTAGACATTCTCTTTCCTATGGGCTTTATATGCTGTGAGCATTCCACACCAAACTTGATTTCAGAAAGCTGTTTCAAAAATAATCATGAATGAGATCAATATGATAACACAACTGAACAATGTGAAGGGCACAGATGGGCGAACTAAGCCTAAAGAACATGCCTGATTAAAATAAAACAACTGCTCTTTTAGGAAGGTATTTCTTATTGGACTGTAATGCACTTGTCCAAATTGTCCTTTTTTATATTGTTAACCTACCCCCCCGGCATCCATTGTTGCGTTCAAAATATAGCATTTGAGTTATTTGTTGAAAATCAAAAGGAAGAACAGACATTTAAAACTTTGCAGACACGTTGGGCCAGATTCATCCATGATGCAAATCAGTTGGAGATAGAACAGAAAATATTTTAGCCTTATTGTCTCTGGCCTCTGTTAATTTTAATCATTTGTGCCAGATAGGCAGTTAGGCTACAGACTAGTTGCTCCAACACAATGAGATTCACTTCATTACCTTTATTGCTTCACCAGTTAAAATGTCTTTCCCAACCCATCATCAAGCAATGAAAATGAGCTGTGGTCTCATCCAATCTCACAAGCTAAGCAAGTTAGGAGCTGGGATATACTTGGAAAAGGACTTCCAAAGAACTGGGTGCTTCAGGAAATTATTCTGGTTACTTGATGGGTAATACTTTCCCCTCTTAAGTCAGGAATGGACCAGAGTCATAGGCCATGTCTACACGTGCACGCTACTTCGAAGTAGCGGCGCCAACTTCGAAATAGCGCCCGTCACAGCTACATGTGTTGGGCGCTATTTCGAAGTTGAAATCGACGTTAGGTGGCAAGACGTCGAAGTCGCTAACCCCATGAGGGGATGGGAATAGCACCCTACTTCGAAGTTGAACGTCGAAGTAGGGACCGTGTAGTCGTTGCGCGTCCCGCAACATCGAAATAGCGGGGTCCGCCATGGCAGCCATCAGCTGAGGGGTTGAGAGACGCTCTCTCTCCAGCCCCTGCGGGGCTCTATGGTCACCGTGGGCAGCAGCCCTTAGCCCAGGGCTTCTGGCTGCTGCTGCTGCCACAGCTGGGGATCCATGCTGCATGCACAGGGTCTGCAACCAGTTGTCGGCTCTGTGGC
The DNA here is from genome assembly GCF_033958435.1 of Carettochelys insculpta. NCBI lineage: Eukaryota > Metazoa > Chordata > Testudines > Carettochelyidae > Carettochelys > Carettochelys insculpta. Next base: position 267,588,621 of record NC_134137.1, on the reverse strand, counting down.
TCTTGTGTTGTTTAGTGCAACTGTGTCTGGGAGGGGCCCTTTAAGGGAGTGGCTTGCTGTTGAGTCTGCCCTGTGACCCTGTCTGCAGCTGTTCCTGTCACCCTTATTTCGATGTGTGCTACTTTGGCGCGTAGACGTTCCCTCGCAGCGCCTATTTCGATGTGGTGCTGCCCAACGTCGAAGTTGAATGTTGACGTTGCCAGCCCTGGAGGACGTGTAGACGTTATTCATCGAAATAGACTATTTCGATGTTGCTACATCGAAATAAGCTATTTCGATGTAGCGTGCACGTGTAGACGTAGCCATAGCATAGCAACAGGGTAATATGCTGTTAAAAAAACCAAAAAACCAAACAAAAACAAAACAAAACAAAATCCTGATTAATTATTAAAGGAAAAGATCCCTGGCCCTTTTCACAAAACCAGCGAGGTTAACCCTGACCAGGAAAAAAGCCAGTTCTGATACTTAACCAGAGCTCTGAGAAAGAGTTGCAGCAGAATTGAAGACAATCACAATTTTCCCCCTTGTCACACCTCTAGAAAATCTTCCATGCATTCAAGCAGTACAGTGCTTACATCAATATCCTTACTATTAGAGAAAACATTGTCAAATATGGATACAATTTTTCATTGCTCCAACTGGATCAGCACATAAAGCACAGTGCATTATTAAGTTCTGATCTGAGATAATTGGAGTGCTCACCTGGATGACAACTACCAGAGAGGTAGCTGAGTTAGTCTGTATCTTCAAAAACAACAAGTCCTGACTAACAGATATTTTGGAGCATAAGCTTTCATGGTCAAAGGCCACTTCATTAGATGCATGAACAGGGGTTCCAGAGGAGAGTCTAAATTTATAGGGTCATGAAAAGGAGGGAGTCCCAATCCAGAGGAGGTCCAGAGTTAACAAGGTCAGTTCAGTCAAGGAGGATGTGGCCCATTATCAGTAGCTAATGTGGAGGTGTGAACCTCAAGAGAGGAGAAACTGCTCTTATAATTGGCCAGCCACTCCCAGACTCTGTTTAATCCTTGGTTGATGGTGTGCAATTTGCAAATAAATTGTAGCTCTGCAGTTTCTCTTTGGAGTTTGTTTTTTAAGCTTTTTGTTGCAGGATGGCTACTTTTAAATATGTTACTGAGTGTCCGGGGAGACTGAAGTGTTCTCCTACAGGTTTTTGTATGTTACCATCGCTTATATCTGATTTGTGTGCATTTATCCTTTTAGGTAGAGACTGTCCAGTTTGGCCAATATATAATGCAGAGAGGCATTGCTGGGTCATGAAGACATATATTACATTAGTAGATATGCAGGTGAATGAGCCCCTGATGGTCTGGTTGATGTGGTTAGGTCCTGTGATGGTGTCGCTGGTGTAAAGAGGTGAGCAGAGTTGGCAGTGAGGCTTGTTGAAGGGATTGGTTCCTGGCTTAGAGTTACTGTGGTGTGGTCTATAGTTGCTAGCAAGACTTTGTTTCAGGTTGGCAGGTTGCCTGTAGGCAAGGATTGGATGAACTCCCCCTATGTGATTACTGCAGTTTCTGTAGCAGTCTACAGATGGTCAAGTGGATCAGAAAAAGCCACTTTGACTAAATTTCTCAGAGGGAAAACTTACTGTTGTCCTCTCTGAACTAGATCAGAAATATAATTCCATTGCAATTAGTTAGCATAGTGTTCAGGGAACAGCTATTTGAACACATTTTATATTAAAACAATACTCTTCCCTGCTTTATATGCCATTTTACAACAGGAAGCTATCTATGCCCATACATCGGTTCTCTTGTGGTATTGACCACCTGTTGTCTCAGTTTGAAGGGGGAGCCTGCACTCCCTTACTGCTTTGTTTAATACTCTATAGTCAAGAAATGATCTATGTACTATATTAGAAATGATGATCCAGAGTCTTCATTGCCTTGCACCTCACATAGATATTTACACATGGGCAAAGTGTGAATAGTGTGCTAGCACCACAGTGACATAATGGCATTTAACGCCCTCCACAAGTGTAAAAAATGACACAAGATGCAAGGCAAAGTGATCCTTAATCAAGGGCTAAGCAAGGAGCAAGGCTGCAAGTTCACCACTTTGGCTGTGTCTACACTACAAAAATAAATTCGAAGTTGCTTACTTTGAAGTACAACTTCGAAATAAGCAACTTTGAAGTACAACATCCACATACATCCAACTTCAAAGTTAAACTTGGAAATAGGGCACTACTCCATTGCTGGGAATGGAGTAAGGACTTTGAAGTTGCGCTCCCTACTTCAAAGTTAATTTCAAAGTAAGGGAAAATGTGTGTAGACTCTTCTGGCTACTTCAAAGTAGTGCCTAACTTTGAAGTTAACTTCAAAGTTAGTTCCTAGTGTAGATGCACCCTTTGTTTCCTTGGCATTGGTCACTCCCTCCATCTACCAGTAGGCTGTTCTGCCTTAGAACCTCAGCAGTCTGCTGCCCAAAAATTAACGATTTATTCCCCAAATGTAACTAGGTGCATAGTCATCTGAACCACGCACTGTGGCAATAGTGGCTCCTAAAGAGGCTGTTGCTACATTTGTGCCTCGTTTGGACAGGCTGATTTTAATAATGTGTCAACTGATGTGGCACTAGGAGCATGGTGGAGGCTCTGAGTGACAATAACAGACAGGAGCAGGAGTGTGCTAATGAGGAATGATAACCAGAGCCAGGAGGAGATTATAAGCCTACATACTATGTCAGGACAAGGACCCTATTTACTTGGAAAACCAAGAAGCTGTAACAGCATCAACCACGCTGTGATGGGATGCCCAACCCACACAGGACTGCAAAGAGCTCAGATGGCCACTTAACTCCACAAGCTGCACCTGGAGGAGAAGCCAAGGAGCAGGTACTAATGGGAAGCAGGAACAGGTGGGACGTACATAAAGCCAGGTATCTGGCAAAAGAAGCAGCTGCCCAGGCAGAGGGAAAAGGAAGAAGAGTTTTGAGCTGGTACACCAAGGGGGAGGATGGGAATCATGTGTTGTAGGAAGCAGTTCTGGGAAGGGTAGTGAGGTCTGGCGAGGAAAGCCCACTGCTGGGTTGAAGGTCCCTGAATTGGAACCTGGGGTAGAGAGTGGCCCTAGCTTCCCCTACTAGCCTCCTGAAGAGTGGCACCATCAGAGCAGTGCTGGAGAAGACTGCATGAGACGTTGTGTGCAGGAGGACTTTGGATAACCCCCCTAGAAGAGACATCATGTGGTGACCTGGCCAGAGGGCTGAGTCACAAATAGGAAGTTGCAGTGCCTGGACTGGGAGCAGGTTGCAGATGGAGATGAAGGGAGCACTGCTTCTATGAGAGAGAGGGACACATCACCTGGCAGAGTTAATCCCCAGGATGGCAAGAAACAAGTGGAACAAGCAGTGGGCACAGGCTGTGACACACACAAAGCTTCCATTACTCCCACTGCTGCAGTGATAACTCTTTGCTGGCAGTCTGCTGTGTTGGTGGCATCCCTTATTGCTTGCTGCCATTTGGCATCTACAGTACAGGGATGTAAGGCCTGTCCTCCCTCTTCCAGAGCAAGGTGTGTGGTTCACCTACTGTTCAGTAAGGTTTATGTTGGCAGCGCTGTGGATCTGCTTAGGACCAACGCTAAGGATTTCACCTTTCACATGTTGAAGCCACGTTGTGTGTGCACCTACGTCTCTCCTTTCTCATCTTGCTAATTCTGCCTGGTTTTGGGATGCAGCTGCAGCCCTGCTTGGGAATTCTACAGCATGATATTGCCAGTTTATATAAGGCTTGACTTGCTTGAATTCCCCATTGTTGCTTAACGCTAAGATGACACAAAACATAAACCACCCTTACATTTATAGATGTTCTTATTTAATGACCTATTAGGAGTATGGATCAGAAGCATCTCTTAATAGATTTGTGAATCATTTGTCAGACCTTGGACATGGCATACTGGAATGCACTCAGGCTTGAAAAAGGATTGGGAGGAGGCGGGTGATGGTGAATAATTAGATGAACCTTGAACTGATAGTGAGATGTTGTGGCCAAGAGGGTAGATGTGATCCTTGGCTTTATGAACAGGGAAGTATTGAATAGGTGCAAGGAGGTGATTTCACCTCTATTTGGCGCTGATATGACAGCTCCTGGAATACTGTGTTCGGTTCCAGTGCTTACATTTTAAGAAGGAGATCACTACCAGTTCAGAGGGGAGCCATGAAAATGATTTAAAGGAGTACAAAACACGGTGTATAGGGACTGAGCTTCTTGAGTCTATTTATTCATCTTAACCAAGAAAAGATTAAGAGTTAACTTGATCACAATGTATCAATATCTACAGGAAGAATATATCTGGTATAGGCCTCTTTAGTTTAAAAGACAATGATGCAATAAGATCCAATGGCTGGAAGCTTGTGTTCAGAAACATCAGACTGGGAATAAGCTGCATTTTTTAACAGTGAGGATAATTAATCATTGGAACAATTTACCATGGTGAAATCTTTACTGGCAATTTTAGAATCAAAATGAGATTTTTTTCCACAATGAAACTGGCTCTAGTTTAAACTGGAATTAATTAAGGGAAGTTCTATGACCTATGCTGTGATATGCAGTGGGGCCAACCACAGGCCTTGGGGCAAGGTGGGAGGAGGGGCCCAGTTCTGCACACACAGGGGTGGGGTCAAGGGAAGTCCACCCTTTATTGCCCCCACCCCCAGCTGCTTGGAGCAGTGGGCCATGGTTCTTGAATGGGGCCCAGGGCTTTACCCTCCCACCCCTATCATCAGCAGGCCTGATGCTATATGCAAGCTCCTTTCTGGCCATATAATGGCCAACATAAAGCAGGGGAGGTTGAACCAAGTTTGCAGCATTATCTAGCAGGTCATGCAGTGCATGTAACCCACTGCTTATCCTCAAGAAGATCGTAGTTGTAACTGACCAGCTCCTCCCTCTGTTAGACTTGTGACATCAACAGATCCAAAGTGATACCTGTGGTGTAAGCTTCTTGAAGGAAAAATTAGATTCAGAAAAGTTGGGAGACTCGTGGGGAGAAAGGGAAGGGCTCTCTGGGACTTTTGGAAGGAGAGATGCTGTATGAATGTAAGAAGTTGTATAACCATGAGTCATTTTGAGAATGGGTATCACATTCGGCATTCGTAACAGTACAGAACACTGCCCTTCTACCTCTGATGTAAGCATCATTCATTTATTCAGAGCAGTAAAGGCTGAGTTGTCATACCAGAGAATTTTGCTCTCAGAACCCATGAGACATCACACCCTGTTATGAGTCTGGAGCATTGTATTTGTAATCATACTGAAGTAATAAGGTGCGACTAGCAGTGCATTGCTAGGCAATTATAGTATACCCCTGGCAATGTTGTGGGTCATGCAGCTGAAACCCAAATGTCTTTAACCTCTCAAAACTGCAGTAAACACCCTGAAATTCACTCCCTGGAGTATGTTATTGTTGTGAGAAAATGGTTTACTTATTTTTATCTGTCTCTTCCAACACTGTAACAATAGGTTTCATCACAGCCATTACTGACAACTAAATCAGAAAGCTCCATTTATGTAGAGACTCCTAGATCCATTACTCTCTACAAAAGGACCTAAATTTTCCAAGAATCATTCATATTGTTATTTATCTAAACCGCAGTACTTACCTTCCTTTTCCCTGGGTTCTGCAGCTTTTACACTACTGTGAACTGTTGCAGTTAATTCTGATCACTGCAGTGCTAAATAACTTGTAATGAAGGAGGGTTGAGCAGTCTGACACGATGTGGCAGGAAGTGCAATTTTATGCCATCTATGAGGCAGATGTTGGAAGCTCTTAAAAATCAAATAAAGCAACTTTTGGAAATATTAGTTAAGAGATTGTAAAAACAGGAGCCTAGCTGCACGTTTTCTTAGATAAACTCTTTTCGGCTAGCAAGCAAAACATGACATTTAGGCTATGTCTACACTAGCCCCTTCCTTTCAAAAGGACCCCCTGGACTTTGAAAGCCCCTTCTTCCTGTTTGATTTTAGGAAGACTGGGCTTTTGAATGGCCCCTGCCTACACAGATTGTGCGCAATTTGAAAGTGGCACTTTTGAATCATGCACGGCTGCCATCATGCTAACGAGGCGCTGCATATACATGGCAGCGCTTCATTAGCATCTTCCCAACCTGCTCATTACCATGCCCCTTCCAAAATGAAGGGGCTAGTGTAGAAGTAGCTTTACTTCCACTGAAAGCTTTGTCCACGTATCTTCTCTGGAAATACCATCACTGGACCTAACCAGGTTACTCACAGAATCACGGGCACTTTCTCATGCTCCTCTACTAACATCATATATGCCATCATGTGCCAACAATGCCCAGATGCTTTGTATATTGGACAGACTTCTAACTCCCTTAGACAAAGGGTCAACGGGCACAAAACAGACATCAAAACACTCCAGATCCACAAACCAGTTAGTCAACATTTTAATGGAATGGGGCATTCTGTCAATGACCTCAAGGTACGTGTGTTACTGAAAAGGAATTATCACTCCATTTTAGAAAGAGAAGTGGACGAACTGACATTTATATTCAAATTCGGCACATTAACACATGGTTTAAATCGTGATGGGAACTTTCTGAGTCACTATAGGGGCTCGTCTGCATACTTGGCTCAATCTAATTCTTGATCTTCCCCCCCACCCCTCCACTCTCTGATTTGCTCACCTTGATTATCTGTTTCTGATTTGTCCTCCTTGCTTACTGTTTTTGGTTCTCTGTGCCTTAAATACTGAGTCTGTTCTGGTCTGGCTATGGTCTGAAGAAGTGGGTCTGTCCCACGAAAGCTTACCTAATAAACTATTTTGCTAGTCTTTAAAGTGCTACTTGACTGCTTTTTGTTTTGATAGTGTATAGACTAGCACGGCTTACTCTCTGTTACTATTCCACTGAAAAGCTACGTCTACACGGGTATGTTACATCGAAATAGCTTATTTCAATACAGCAAAATTGAAATAAGCTATTTCAATTAATAGCGTCTACATGTCCTCCAGGGCTGGTGCCATCGACGTTCAATGTCGGCGTTGGGCAGCACTACATCGAAGTAGGCACTGCAGGGGAGCTTCTACACACCAAAGTGGCCCACATCAAAATAAGGGTGCCAGGAACAGCTGCAGACAGGGTCACAGGGCGGACTAGCACTTCCAGGGCAACAGCAAGCCGCTCCCTTTAAGGGCCCCTCCCAGAAACACTTGCACTAAAGAGCACAAGATCCACAGAGCCGACAACTGGCTGCAGACCCTGTGCATGCAGCATGGATCTCCAGCTTCAGCAGCAGCAGCCAGAAGCCCTGGGCTAAGGGCTGCTGCATACAGTGACCATAGAGCCCCGCAGGGGCTGGAGAGAGCGTCTCTCAACCCCTCAGCTGATGGCCACCATGGCAGACCCCGCTATTTCGATGTTGCAGGATGCGGATCGTCTACACATGCCCTACTTCGACGTTCAACATCGAAGTAGGGTGCTATTCCCATCTCCTGTTGGGGATAGCAACTTCGACATCTTGCCGCCTTACGTCGATTTCAACTTCGAAATAGTGCTCACCACGTGTAGACATGGCGGGCGCTATTTCGAAGTTGGCACGGCTACTTCGAAGTAGCTGGCTCGTGTAGACGTGGCTAAAAGCAAGTAAATAGCAGTGATCCTGGGATAGAAGGCAGGAGTGATTCAAGTGAAGCTAGGAAAAGAATATACCCATTAGTAGAGCTGGGAGAAAAGCGAAGTTTGTGTATGGGCACACACAGGTGCATGCTGGGAGAGAATTCACTCCCTGCCCACTTTTCTGGAAATAGTTGTGCAAGCTCCAACTAACATACTAACACGCAGACTGGTGTCTGTATGTACAAAGTGTGTTTGTTCTAGAAGTGCTTGCCTGAAGGCAGGAAGTGATTCTGGGTATTCGGCTGAAGACACCTGAAATAGGGAAGACTCTCAGGTTTTTCTAAAAAACCACTTAGGCCCCTCTGTAAAAAGGAGCCTCGGACTGTTACTGGGATGATCCTGTGTGCTTCAATCTTGCTCTAGAGACTACAACTCCCATGAGGCTTTGGGAAGGAAAGGAGGCTTTTGGCTAGGCTGGAAAGAAAAGATGGTGGTCTCCTGTTGTGGGAGAGTTAAGGCTGATGGAACAGTCTGCCTCCAGGCAAGTGTGAAGCTTTCTCCCAGATAGGAACTCCTTTGTGGAGCTGCAGCCTGCTGATGAGAGACCCTGCAAGGAAGGAAGTTTAGCTGTGCCCATTAAAGGGCTGCAGAAGCCCGCTCTAGGTCGGAGGGGTGGGTTAGCTTGTTCCCCTGCCTAGACTGACACACACAACCCTCAGCAAGCTGTCCACAACCCAGTGAATAACAGCTGCACACCAACGCAAGCAAATAACTGGAACTTTGATCATGAAAGTGTGTACACTCTGGGGTGGGAGAACTGATGTTTCCATGTTCATTGTTAATTGATTTTATTCATGTTTAGTCTGTACCCCTGTTTCCTTAAGTTGTTAAGTAAAGGTGTGTGTTGATTCTAATGTGATCTATTAGATATGTACTATTTATAACTGCTGCTTGGGAGTTAAACTGGGATTACAACTGGAATAAGTTTCCTGGAGGTTTCCAAAGGCACACCGGTAAGTGTGTACAGGGGCCAGCCAGGTACAGGCACCACCATGTTAGGGAAGTTTAGAAATCAGGGATGGAAAGGGGCTTCCCAACTATCCAACATCATCACAGGGACACTCAGGACCTCCCTTAATATCCCGGGTAACCCAGAGATGAAAGAAAAGGGAAAACAAGGCACCCCTAATGATATGTTACTTTAGCAATCTTAAGTACCTGACTATATAGGCTGCATTTGTTTGGCAGTGAAGGACTTAATGAGACAGGAAGAGATTAAGAGAATGTTTTGAAATCACATTTTAAAACAAACCAACCATTGGCATAAGCAGTGGAGAGGAGGAGAGGAGGATATTCAAGCAGCTAGAAAGCCCCTTACCTATTGATACTTGCTGGCCAGTTCTTAAATTCATAGTAGGATTTCCAATGTTATGCTAGTAAAATGATATATTGAACACTTCTGCATCATCCTGTGATTAGACAACAACCTACATCATATCATATCATACATCATATACAGAAACTAAGCCACTCTGCACTGGACAGGGAAAGATGGCTGGAAAGAGTGAGAGAGGCACCAGACACCAACGGGTGCTGAGTCCACAGTTATTGATGATGATGATACATCATCTCCTATGTACAGTCAGGTCAGAGTCCTTGATCTCCTGCCTTTATTCAGTCAACACACCCAAACTAGAGATTATTAAAGGTTCCCTTGCCTGTACACCAACAGAAAGACATGGCTGGATGACAAAATTAAATTCATGGTACCCAGCCTACACCTACTCTCTATTTTCTTCTTGTAGGTTAAAAATGTCTTTGTAGCAGAACCCTTTTCTCCCATTGCTGCTATTCTGAGCACATTGCTTGTTCACTGCTTGTGCTGACTTGTCCGTTATGAAGGTTACCAGAGCCAAGAAGACATGCCTGTAGTTAACACAGCAGGGGAAGAGATCCTGTGACTGGTTTCCACCAAGGTAGCGATAAAGTCCCAAACCTGTGATAGCTACCACACACTTTCCAACATGTGTTGCTCACTTTCCTCCCAGGCATTGATGCATCATAATTATGAATATTTGGGTGAGATCTTTGGGAGAAGTGTGGGAGAAAGTTGATGTTAATCTGCTGTCATGGGCTATACTTGCTCTCTGAACCAAGTTATACTCAGAACAAAAAGGGTGGTGCAGAGCAGGGAGCTAGTTTTAGCTGCCTGATCTCACACTGCCGTAGTGTTGTCTCCTGCCCTGAGACAATAGCTACTCTATTTTAAGACAGCTAGGAAAGATACCTCGGCATATGTCCACACCACACTTAAGCTGCGTCTACACGTGCACGCTACTTCGAAGTAGCGGCACCAACTTCGAAATAGCGCCCGTCGCGTCTACACGCGTCGGGCGCTATTTCGAAGTTAACTTCGACGTTAGGCAGCGAGACGTCGAAGTCGCTAACCTCATGAGGAGATAGGAATAGCGCCCTACTTCGACGTTCAACGTCGAAGTAGGGACCGTGTAGACGATCTGCGTCCCGCAACGTCGAAATTGCTGGGTCCTCCATGGCGGCCATCAGCTGGGGGGTTGAGAGACGCTCTCTCTCCAGCCCCTGCGGGGCTCTATGGTCACCGTGGGCAGCAGCCCTTAGCCCAGGGCTTCTGGCTGCTTCTGCGGCAGCTGGGGATCTATGCTGAATGCACAGGGTCTGCAACCAGTTGTCAGCTCTGTGTATCTTGTGTTGTTTAGTGCAACTGTGTCTGGGAGGGGCCCTTTAAGGGAGCGGCTTGCTGTTGAGTCCGCCCTGTGACCCTGTCTGCAGCTGTGCCTGGCATCCCTATTTCGATGTGTGCTACTTTGACGTGTAGACGTTCCCTCGCTGCGCCTATTTCGATGTTGGGCTGAGCAACGTCGAAGTTGAACATCAACGTTGCCGGCCCTGGAGGACGTTTAGACGTTATTCATCGAAATAGACTATTTCGATGTCGCAACATCGAAATAAGCTATTTCGATGTTGGCTGCACATGTAGACGTAGCCTTAGACTCCTGTACATGTAGACGTAGCCTTAGACTCCTGTAGCCTTAGACTCCTGTAGACTCCTGTAGACTCCTGTAGCCTTAGACTCCTGTAGACTCCAAGCCAGCTGACCCAGGTTATGGGATTTGAGCCATGAGGCCATTTAACTGCAGGGTAGACCAGTGGTTCCCAACCTTTTCAGTAGGACGGCACACTTCAGTGAGACAAACAATTCCACAGTACACCCACTTTTTACAGCTGAACTGATTGCTCATAAATGTCACATTTACTTACATGTACTCTGGTTACAGTCTTACTAGAGAGGTTTGCAACACAGAAGTGTGTACAACAAGCTAAACAAGGATCAAATGTATTAATGTTTCAGATCCACCACAGAATACACTTGTCATAGACAGCAAGAATGGGCACGTTTTCAAAATCTGCTCCACGTCATCCTAAGTATGTTGAGTAAACAAGTAACCACTGAAAACAGGTTCCCCTCCCTACCAGCCCATTGGGGCCAGGGTGCAGCATTTAAACTGTGTCCCAACTCCAACAGGCTTCCCGACCCCTTGCCACAGCAGGGTGTGAAGGCAGGCTCCCTGCCAGCTCATTCAGGCTGGGAAGCAGCATTTCAGCTGCCTCCAGGAGGAATAGGGTTCTGCAGGGTCTGCATTTCCCCTCACAGTGGCACACTGATTGAAATCCACTGGTGTAGACATTCGAACTCAGGCTGGAGCCAGAGCTCTAGGACTGTCCCAGAGTTTAGGCTGCTTCCCAAGCCCAAATGAATACGCTCATCCCTCATTTAATGAGTGCTCTATTTACAAGTACTCGCGAAAACAAGGGACACATATACTTAAAATTGTTCACTATGCGAGTGAAATTTCCCGCTTTTACGAGCCAGCTGTAGGGTCCCTGGCTGGGGGCGGGGAGACCCACAGGTCCCATTCCCAACACTCCCCCTGTGACAACTCCCCACGCAACCCCCCCGCCAGCCTGCTCCCAAACCCAAACCCATCCCCTTCCATTCTGAACCCCTGCCCTCTGCACCGTGCCCCCCCACCCCAGGTACCTCTATTGCAGCCAGGAAGAACAAGTCACCACCTCCTCCACCTAAGCCGCCTGCAGGATTTAACCCCCCAATGCCCCCAGTCTGTAACCCCCCCCCAACTCCATGTTCACTTACTTTTCAAAAGCAGCACCACCTACTGCCACTCTGAGCACTTGGAACCAATCAGAGTCTTTTACAAGTATTTTAATAGGAATCTAGTGTCCCTCTTACAAGTTTTCACCTACGAGAAAAAAGTTAGGAACTAATTGTGCTCGTACAGTGAGGGATGAGTGTACACTACAACTGAACAGCCCATTAAGGGGACATGCGTTAGCTGACAATGACTGTGGGCTAAGAATGGAATTCCCCCATTCCACTTCTTCCCCTGTCACCCTGGCATGGAGGTGGGGATGAGTGTGCTATGTGCAGATTTCCAGCCAGCGTAAAGGTGGCAGTCTACTGAATTTCAAAACAATAGATAAGCCAATATAAACCATGACTTGTTTGCAGACAATTAATCAAAAGGGAAAGGACTCTGCCGAATTATTTGCTGTTATGTCTTATCTATATAAACAGCATCATGCACTACTGTTTTACTAGCTGTTTGCTTGTTTACTTGTCCTGTGCTGGACGTTAAATTATGCACTGGAACTTAATTATGTTTGCATATGCTGAAATAGATGTGACCATTCTAGCATCACAAAAACAAAAGCATTTTATTATGAAACATGTTTCATTTTAATGGATAAATGTATTCCTAGAGTGTAGGAAAATTGCTCACCATCATCTCTCTAGAGCACAAAAGTAGTTTAGCGAATTGTCTTGTTTTCATAAATTTTTGCATGAATGTTGATCTTGGTATGAACTTGGAAATGCATTGAGGATGATATAAATTGTCATAGCAATGTTTAAGTCAATGGAGCTATGACAATCTACGGCAGCTACACATGTGGCCCACTGAATTTCATTATTTTATAATACGATTTTTATAATTCTCAGTATTTCCATTGCAACTGTGGAATAACTCAGGGATCACGCATTGGCCAGAAGGATGTGTCCAAATTCTACCAGCCAGATACCTATTACAGTAAAACAAAGGTTCACTTGCTGATTAAAATGAGTGTGAATAGTGGATTTGCTGTCATTTCAAGTCTTTAAATTGTTATTTGGAAATGTCTGTAACTCAGACAGACTCAATGGGCCTATTACAGCCATGGGTGGGTGAGGTTTGGTGGCCTGTGATTTGGAAGAGGCCAGTCTAGATGATCATGATGGTTGTGTCTTGCTTTAAAGTCTTTGGCTATGCCTACACTACGAGATAATATCAATTTTAAGTCATTTAGTCCGATTTTTACCAAGTGTCTGTCTTCACTATAAATTCCATTAGCTTGATTTGTGGTGCATTATAATTGACATAATATCTATATCCTAACATCGTAGTAATCAGACAGGTGCAGCATTCAGTTCGAATGAAGGGTAGTGAGGAAGTGCCATGTCTTTAAATCAAATTCATTAGCCTCCAGACATGTTCCATATGTGCCCCACAATTCCCCACAGTTCTCCACTCTGGCCTTTTTCATCTCCACTGCTCTCAGGTGGGGAGGAATTAAACACGAAGACCATTTCAGTTCAGCACCTGGAAGCTCGTGGCTGTAGGGTCATGAGAGGCTGAAAAATCTTCCTTTTGTCTACTAGTAGCACATCTCTGGGGTGTTTTCTGTGTTTTCTCCTGCTAGCTGCCTTACTTTTCTGTGCTGCCTGGTGCAAGCGACTGCCCCGCCCCCCACCACCACACCATGTATCAGCTAGCCTATGGGTGGAGGTCATGCTTGTCTAATAGGACAACAAACTCCTTTTGAACCATTTACATGTTGTCCTGCCCCCCACATCTGCTCCCTGCTCTCCTCAAGAGGCACCACACAGTCTGGAACTTTCCCTCACCCTCGTCACATGGCAGCTAGTCTGTGGGTGGGGGTCATGCTTGGATGAGAAACTTCTTTTCAGCCACTTACATCTTGTCCTGACCCCCACATCCCCTTCCTTCCCTCCTCCCGAAGGTGTCACGCAGTCTGGAACTTTCCTGTGCCCAGCCGCATCATGTGGCTTGACCCTGACCCAATAAAAGGACGTGCTGCGCAAGGTGCCAGGCAGCTTGCATGCGGTGAGGATCCTGTAGCCGGCCAGGGGAAGTCTCCCTGGTCAGTCATGATTTTTGGGCAATAGAAGAAAATACTCTATCACTAGAGTGGCTGTCCTGTCAGAGGAAATCTTTGTGTGGGCTTTATCCAAAGGCCAAGGGGCTGGCTGTAGCAGGGGGTCTTTTAGCCACCCAGGAGAAGTCTCCCTCGGCAGACACAATTTTCAGGGCTGGCTGTCTTTTAGCCACCCCAAGCTGTAACTGTCTCAGTGATTCATTGCAGTTTCAGTGTAGTGCCTGTGTCTACTTAAATAAATTCTTGTTCTAAGGGTCTTCTTTTTCAGGAGGTCTAAATCCAGATGCAGGGGGTGGGTCCTGCCCCGAGGCTGGAGGGATGGCTGTAATCAGGGGTCTTATAGCCACCTAAGGGAAGTCTTCCTGGGTGGTCACAATTTTCTGGTGCTAGCTGTAATCAGAGGTCTCTTGTCCACCCAGAGGAAGTCTCCCTGGGCAGTCATGATTTTCGGGGATGGCTGTAGTTGTGGTCTTTTTACAAAGGCCATTCAAGGCAATGTACTAGCTCTACAATTACCACAGTTCTCCAAGTGAGGCTTGCAGTGATGATTATTCTTGTTCTGAGGGTCTGCACCTTTCACCCAGTCCAGGAGGAACCCCCCTTTTGGTGCCCTGGGCTGGCTGGCTCTTGGGCCTTTGAGACAAAAGTATCAATCTGAAGATCTTCTTTACCAGGAGGTCTAAATCCAGACCCAAGCCTGCAAAGATCCAGTGCTTTGCATTCTGTTTTGCAAACCTGTCAGTTGGGAAACCCAAAATCTTTTTTCTAACCATTCCTAACTGCTTTACTGCCCCTCCCCTCTCCTCAATTATAAAAGGTACATCTCTTATACAGGCAAGCCAGACCCCTCCTGGAAAAAGGGATGTTTGTTTAACACAGCAGCAGAGTGAGGGAAATGAAATGCAGGAAATGAAATGTGGGAAGATGTCATCAGATACCCACAGTCAATTGCAGGGCATTTTCTTCCCCATGCCGCATCAGTGAAAATAACCAGAATGCTATGGGGCTCAGGAAACTGTGGGATAGGTTCCCACAATACACTGCTGAAGCAGTCACTTTAAGCTACTTGTGTGTGGATGCAATAAGTCGATTTTGTGGGAGCGTGTGGGAATGTGAGGATGCTGAAAATTGAATTGATAAAACCCAGTTTTAGTTCGTAGTGTAGATGCAGACTTTGAGAGTCAACAAATTACTTGAGCATGGGCCCAACTTTCAACACTGGAATAGTCCTTGTGAAGGCCAATGGAATCATTTACATATTTAAGCAGCTAGTGGGATCAGGATCTTTGTACCCAATTCATATTTCAAATGCTTAATATTCAAGTATTGCTTAGGTTGTATTTTTCATTCTACTGTTTACTTGCTTCCCTGATCCCCTCCAATTCTAGGTTTTTTACCAGTTTTTCACAACATGACATATCAAGGATCAGATCCCAAATGTTTCAGAAACAAAAAAGTTGCCCAGAAAAGTGCGTGGGAGTGGATCTGTAAAATTAGCCAAGTTAGAAAGGTTAGCCTTTTCACTGGCCAAGATAAACAAGAAATGATTGGAAGAGCTGGGAAAAAGTGACAATATTTGTTACCTGCTTGTACCTTTTTCCTACCTTTAAAACTGTTACAGGAGTCATAGATCTGCTGCACTGGGGCAAGAAGTTAAGGGTTAAATTAAAAGACTGAGGTTTGTTTGAGGGAGACTCAGGTAATCTTGATTGAACCACATCTCTTTTCCATCATGTGTTTTTTTCATTAATAGAACAAATCAAAGCATATTTTGACCATTTTTTTTCTAAAAAGTTTGAGAGTTAATTAAATCTGAGTCACATGGCTCTCCATCAAGGCAAGTGAAACTTAGTGGTTTAAAGTTGTTTTCCTTCGAATGCTTGTGATTGCTTGATTCCAAAAATCAGCTTGAAAAGAGAAGGTTTCAGATAAATTAAAACTAATTTATCCATTGCACTGATTGTTTATTCAGGAAAAACAATCATTGAGTTTATTTTATTGATTTAAATAAAATGAAAATAGGCCACAATCTGGACTGGCCATAAAACTCACAGGACTGGCAATAAAACTAAAGATATGAATTATAAACTATTTAGCTATTTTGGTTCCAGTTTGCATATAGACACACACACTCCTTAAGAAAGGGAGAATTTCATTCATCAATTAATCTTAAGACTGCCACCACACTTGCAAAAATCATGGCTGATTAACATGACAAAATTAGACAAAAATATGTTCCCAAAATAGTGAAATTTTCATAATATTGCAGTTTCTTTGGCTATGTCTATACTTGCCCCCTTTTTCAAAGGGGGCATAGTAATCGGGGTGATGGGAGATTACTAATGAAGTGCTGCAATGAACATGAATATGCAGTACTTCATTAGGCAAATTCTGCCCCATGGCAACTTCAAAGCATCAGGCTTTGAAGTGCTGGCACGCCTATAGCTGTGGGCACTTTGAAGTGCCCGCACTACTTCAAAGTACCTTTACTCTTAAAAATTTGGGGGAGTAAAGGCACTTCGAAGTGCCCGCAGCTACATGGCATGCCAGCATTTCAAAGTTTGACTCTTCGAATTTGCCACAGGGGGAAGAATTTGCCTAATGAAGTGCTGCATATGCATAATGCATAATAATCTCCCATCACCCTGATTACCCTGCCCCCTTTGAAGAAGGGGGCTAATGTAGAACCAACCTCTATGTTGAGCTAACAAAACCAAACTCTTATGCCTATCATCTCTTCCTTGCAAATACTTTAGACATGTTTTCTGTTTAGGAGGATTTATATACTGAAGTCACTGATAGGACATCAATTTTGGGGGGACTTGTTAAGGGGAATGATATTTTATTAAAACCATTTCAGAAGTGGTGGCACTTTGCAACTAGCAGCTGTAAATAGTACAGCAGTACATTTAAAGAACATTAGTATCATTCCATTTGGGGTGCCACTCTAAACCCTGAGTAAAATTATCCAAGATAATGAAATACAATCCTTGTATGGAAACATTCTTCAACATGGCCTTTGGTGTCATAGAATCCATCTTGTCCTAATTAGAGACTAGTATCAGAGGGGTAGACATGTTAGTCTGGATCTGCAAAAGCAACAAGGGGTCCTGTGGCACCTTATAGACTAACAGAAATGTATGAGCATAAGCTTTCATGGGCAAAGACCCACTTCATCAGCTTATGCTCATACATTTCTGTTAGTCTATAAGGTGCCACAGGACCCCTCATTGCTTTTAATTAAAGACTGTAACCCATAATTCAGGAACTTGTACATTTTCCATCCAGTGTCTAGTTTGTGTGGCAATCCTTTTTGCTAATGTCCATGTTCACCAGTCTCCATAACAAATGATTTTCCTTGAATTCTTTTTGCACTTGTTATTTTTCCTCTGATCCTAGCTCTGCAATCATAGAATCACAGAGTTGGAAGGGACCTCAAAAAGTCATCAAGTCCAACCCGCTGCCCCAGGCAGGATCATCCCCAACTAAGTCATCCCAGCCATGATTATGTCAAGCTGGGACTTAAAAACCTCTATGGATGGAGATTCAACCACTTCCCTAGGCAACGCATTCCAGTGCTTCACCACCTTCATGGTGAAGTAGTTTTTCCTAATATCTAACCTACACCCTTCCTTCTGTAACTTCAGACCATTACCCCTTCCTCTGCTGTCCAAACATAAATTCCTCATTAATATTCAAACTATCTCCAACTTCAGCAATTTGTCTCAGACCCCTTTTTTTCTTCAATGTTTACAGACACTGCTTTCCTAGCCTTTCCAGATGTTTCTTAACCATCCTGTTTACAGTACAATACTAAAAACTGAGAATTAATATGGACCAATTCTGGTCTAAAGTTCCTCAGACAAGTAACTGGAATTGTTTCTTCCACCATTTCTTACATAGCTTGGTGTTCTCTGTGTTTTCTTTTGTTGGGGGAAGGGGGTGTAGCACAGTTTTCTACATTGCTCTGTGAATTTGGACAGCCTGTGTCAGGGTATGATAGTAGTCTGGAAAGGTTTAAGGGGTTCCTTACAACCATGTGGTTGGTCCCTGTAGAAAGCTGACCATTTATGGTTTATGTGTCTCTGGCTACGTCTACACGTGAAGCCAACATCGAAATAGGCTATTTCGATGAATAACGTCTACACGTCCTCCAGGGCTGGCAACGTCAACGTTCAACTTCGACGTTGCACGGCACCACATCGAAATAGGCGCTGCGAGGGTACGTCTACACGCCAAAGTAGCACACATCGAAATAAGGGTGCCAGGCACAGCTGCAGACAGCGTCACAGGGCGGACTCAACAGCAAGCCGCTCCCTTAAAGGGCCCCTCCCAGACACAGTTGCACTAAACAACACAAGATCCACAGAGCCGACAACTGGTTGCAGACCCTGTGCCTGCAGCATGGATCCCCAGCTGCCGCAGCAGCAGCCAGAAGCCCTGGGCTAAGGGCTGCTGCCCATGGTGACCATAGAGCCCCGCAGGGGCTGGAGAGAGAGCATCTCTCAACCCCCCAGCTGATGGCCACCATGGAGGACCCAGCAATTTCGACGTTGCGGGACGCGGATCGTCTACACGGTCCCTACTTCGACGTTGAACGTCGAAGTAGGGCGCTATTCCGATCCCCTCATGAGGTTAGCGACTTCGACGTCTCGCTGCCTAACGTCGAAGTTAACTTCGAAATAGCGCCCGACGCGTGTAGCCGCGACGGGCGCTATTTCGAAGTTAGTGCCGCTACTTCGAAGTAGCGTGCACGTGTAGACACAGCTTCTGTGTCATATTCTGGATTGCAATCCAGGATGGGTGCGTTGTCTTGTAACCCCATGACGGTATGGCTGATGTGATTAGGTCCTATAATGGTGTCACTATGGTAGATATGTGGATAAATTTGGCAATGGGGTTTGTTGCAGGAATTGGTTACTGGATTAGTGTTCTATTGTGGGGTGTGTAGTACAATCACCATCATGAAAGGCTTGTTCACCTGCACATCTGCTAATGTGATATAGTCCATCATGTGCCAGCAGTGCCCCTCTGCCATGTACATGGGCCATATCGGACTGTCTCTACATAAAAGAGTAAATGTACACAAATCAGACATCAAGAACGATAACATACAAGATACAATTGGAGAGCAGTTTAACCTCCCTAGACACAGAGTAACAGACTTGAATGCTTCCATGTTTGAGGGGAAAAAAATTCAAAAATACTGCAGTATGAAACTCCTGAGCTGGAATTCATATTTAAATTTGACACCATAAGAATGAGTGTGAAAAGAGAATGGGAATGGTTAGCTCCTTACCTTAAGTAATTTTCCTCTATAAGGTATTTACCCCTTCTTACCGCTGTTGGAAGTGAGCTACACCCACCCTGAAGGATTTGCCTTATTAATACTGATGCAACACTTCCATCTCTGTATGTATGCATATGTCCCAGCCATCTGACTGAGTGAGCTGCAGCCAGTGAAACCTTATGAACCTGTTAGTCTTTCAGATGCCATGGTGCTCCTTGCTGAGTGTGTTAAGCAAGTCTGGGTCAGCAGCTATTATTCCAGCAGCCTGCTTGTCACATCTCAGCTACATCCTCTTTTCAAGATCTATCAGTTTGGTTACAGCTGATAGCAAGATGACCTCCAATGCTCCCCAGTCCCAGATTTCCCCAAAACATTGTGCACTGCAATGTACAACCATATCTTGGACCATTCAGAATCATAATAAGTTTGGTTTGAGCCTCTGAAGAGATGATGTGCAGCTTATCATTTTCCCTCGAGTAAGCAATCACTTTGATTCAAACATGGCACAGGGCTGGTTTAGATTAAAAGTAAAACATTATTAACAAAAGGCAACTGGGGTTTAAGTGATACCAAGTAGCAGCAATAAAGCTACAGAAACACACTTAAAAGATTCTTTCTAATGCTAAAACTTTAACAAGCTATTCTCTAGGTAGTGAGTAAATTTCTTGCCACGCATTTCTTCCAGCAAGAGGGCCGACAAACCTTTTGATTAGGATCTCTCTTCCTAAAGTATCTTCTTAGGAGAGAGATAACTGGGTTCTTTACTCCTCTCATTTATAGTTCAAAGAAGCTTTGTTTTTTTTTCCTGAAGGTTATCCCCAAAATACAGTTCATTCAAGCTATGGCAAAGGAGACATGGAACCTGCTGGTGAAAGAAGTTCTATGCTACTTTATTGTCCTGCTGGCATTTGCTAAAATGCAAACTGACCTGATCATGCTCTCTGAAACGCAAACTTGACGTGTGATTGCTAATTAACCCTGGCGCCTGGTTGAGAGCATTGACTTGTTCTTTGTGTAGGGGAAGAAAAACCAAGAGTTTACTCCTTCCCCAGTCTTGTCTGGTAAACATATTTAAATTCCATATTGCCTTCCTATTTGCATAGTGTCTTGTGTGTTTACTGTACAAATAAACAGGCAAGCATATTAATGATCTTTTATTAGCTTTCCAATGGTACCTTACATGATGCATATTGAAAACAGTTTATGAACCTAAAGAATAAGGACACACTGAACTGGTCAAGCCAGCTGAAACTCATTACAGATACCTGTGAACTCTTTCCCTTGCAGCGGGATGTTGTAGGGTCACATGATGTAACCAGTTTGACTCTGTTTTGCACTTTTCCTTTTCTAAGGAGTGTGTTTGATGGAAGGGCCTCCATTTTGAAGAGCAGTTTCTATTCAATATGGCTGCTTTTACAGAATGAGTTGAATCACTATGTGTTCACTTAAGAAGATTACATTTGTTTTCTCATTTAGTTTTTTCCCCTTAATCTAATATTAAAGTTACTGAGGCTGAAAATATATAATTGATTGGCAGATAAAGGAAAACAGAACTCCACTGAGTCAATAAGCAGGAGGTGGCATGGGACTCATCTGATTACTGCCCACCAAATACCTCCTGACAGCCCAAGACCAAAGAGGTAGACATTAGAACTGGTTGAGAAATTTTCAGCAAAATTGCTTGTCACTGGAAAAATGTTGAGTCATGAAAACAAACAGTTGGTAAGACAAGTTCAGCTTTGACAAATTGTTACAAAAGATTTTTTTTCAGGTTAAATGACTGTGTCATGAAATGTAAGTTAATGTGTGGTTTGAAAACAAACAAACAGCAACAACAACCACAGCCACTGACCAAAGCCACACTTTGTATATGTGAAAAATATATCCCCAGTTTGGGATAGGGTTTTTTTTTTGGTCATACCTCAAATTCCCATGGGATGGAAAAACAACTTTCCAACTGCAATTGCATTTTATGTGAATG
This sequence comes from Carettochelys insculpta, assembly GCF_033958435.1. NCBI lineage: Eukaryota > Metazoa > Chordata > Testudines > Carettochelyidae > Carettochelys > Carettochelys insculpta. The sequence goes on along the minus strand of NC_134137.1, from coordinate 267,567,481 downwards.
ATACCTCTTTTTTCTAAACTCCTTAGGCAACATTAATAAGGGCCTTGTGTGAACATCAATGAAATTCATTAGAGAGACTACAGTAGGCTTCCATGAGGTTTATACAGCCTTATGGGATTGGAAATTAAACAGTAGCTGGGGGTCTGGCAACTCAAAAGGACAACATGCCCAATTCACATAGTACTAGTGGCCTGTGATCGCTCTCAACTCTAAATGTTTATTTCTTTGGAGTGAATGTGAGCTCACTTGTGGAAAAAATAATGACTCTACTTTTAAATTCAGACAAATGCACAACACAGAGGACAGTTATGAAAAATGGCTGGCTCCCACACAAATAATTAGGTCTGATTGATGAGGCGCTGCATTCCTTAGTGGAAGTGCTTCCCACACTTGCACTACCACTGATTCTGCAGTGCACCTCAGTGAACTAGCTGTTGCATTCTCTATTCATACGTGTTAATCCCACCCATTGCACAGAAAATAATAAACCATGGGCTACGTCTACGCTAGAGAGGTTTGTAGACAAAACTCTTGGAGCATCTACACACAAAGTGTGTTTTGTCAACAGAAACTGTCTACAGTAAAGCTGTAGAGACGCTCCAGGGGGCTCATTTGTCGACAGAGCAGATGGAAAGATTGATCTGCTTTTATGTGTAGATGCGACCTGTCAACAGAAGTTTTGTTGGAACATCTCTTCCGACAATAAGTTGTGTAGACAGATGCTTCTAGTGTAGACATAGCCTTGGAGCACTACTTGTGTCCAACTTGATAAAGAACAAGAAAAGAGCATATCAACAGTCTGTACGTGCAGTGCACTATGAATGGTATTGTTTGCTGAGGTATCCTTTTAAAGATGGTTCGCAAAATTCTCACTAGTAACCACAGTCTATATACCCCAATAATAATCCTGAAATGTTTCCTTGCAACAAGCTCCGTTGCAAACTTTGCCCACACATCTATTCTGGAGATGCCATCACTGAACTTAACCATGTTAATTATAGAATCACAGGCACATTCTACTGTTCCTTAACTAACATCATATATGCCATTATGTGCCAACAATGCCCACACACCATGTATACAGGACAGACTGCAAACACTCTTTGACAAAGAATGAATGGACATAGAACAGACATCAAAAAACTCCAAATACGCAAATCAGTCAGCCAGCATTTTAATGGAGTGGGTCATTCTGTTAAAGAACTGAAAGTTTGTGTTGTACTGAAAAGGGACTTTAACAACTGTCTACAGAGGGAATGCTCAGGACTAACATTCATTTTCAAATTCAACACATTAACACATGGTTTGAACAGGGATAGCAATTACCTGACCCATTATAAGGACTCCTTGATGTTCTATCTAACTCTTAACTCCCCACCCCATGCCAGCCCCCACCCCCATCTCTCTGTTCTTCTGATTTGCCAACCTTGATAACAATTTTTCTGATTTGTCAACCTTGATAACAATTTTTAGACCTCTGTGCTTTATCTATTGAGTCTGTTCTGGTAAGGCTGTACATCTGGAGAAGTGGGGTTGTCCCACAAAAAGCTCATCACCTAATAAATTATTTTGTTAGTCTTAAAGTGCTACATGACTGCTTGTTTGTTTTGATAGAACACGGACTAACATGGCTATCTCTCTGTCACCACTCAACATCCTATATTAATGATCCACTCTAAACTGCAGTGTTTTATGTGAAGTAAGATAATGGAATGCAACTATATTACTTCAACAAACAGAGAAAAAGTATCAAAAGGAATAACATGGTAGTAACTCTATAGTAATATACTTGTTCTTGACAAGGAGTATTGATTGCTGGGGTGTTTCACATTTGTTATGCACTAATGCACTGAACAAAAAGTAACAGCTCTGAAGTAATTACATAGAAATTGACAGTATATTCGTCTGTGTTTTGGGTTATTTCACTGCACTGGTATTTTCATAAATTACAGCATGTCACTTTAGGTGTACATAAAATTTAAATCATTTACAGCAACAACTGATTATTAAAAATTAGAATGTAGGGAATTGTTTGTAAAATATGGGGTAGAAGGTTCAGTACAAGTTTTGTATGACAGTAAATTACTAAAAGCAAGGGATTTTTGTATTGGATGCTGATGGGTTTTCAAGTGAATTGACTGCCAGGTTCAATTCCTCTATTTACTGCAGAACAGACGCACTGATCTGCAAATGTGTGGCATGCTACTCTAAAACGATCACTTCCTATGCTGAAAAAGCAGCTTGTCCGTTCATCCCCTCGCTTCTCTGAGGTAACCAATGAGGGAGAAAATCAGTGCCCATTCAGATGTGGATATCTCTGACAGACACTCAGAACTATACTGAAATTAGTTCAGCTAATTTGCCTATTTCACTAAAAAGTCATGTGATTGCAAGTTCTATTTCTTATGCTAACCTGAACCAGAATGGAACAGCTGATCTCAGGATACAACACTCCTTCCTCCCACTACCAAACCTGAACTATCCATCCACCTGGCATATTTCAGTACACGTGTGATGCAGGACCCCCTTATTGTTTTGGAAACATGGTATTGAATTTGAATATGCGTAACTCAAATATGCTTTATGCAAAATGGGGAATGTAGACTATCCTTGGAGAACTTGTAGGCCCTGAATGTGCATATTCTGTTTATGTGAGTGTATCTCTTGCATACGAAGTCAGAATTATGAAATATAAGATGATTTATATATCTAGATGTGCTAATGAAGGCCATTAGTAGTACTCAAGGAACTTAATAATGCAGTGCGCAAACCAATGATTTGTCAATAGTCTTGTTTTTTCTATGAAGCTGGATTGTGATTGGTCCTACAAAGCATGTGACCATGTCACCTGGTGCAGGAATCCATTTTGAATTTTGTACTTATCCACAGGGGTGGAGAGAATTTAACAAAGACTTCCTACCCTGGGGAAATTCCATATATGGAATAAGAAGCAAAGTATGATTGTCTTCATCTGGCTTCACAAACTGCTCCCGACCCTGAGAAGATGCAGGAAAAGACCTGGAAACAAAAATCCAAAAAGGACAGGGGTGTGCAGAAGTCCCAGACTCAAATCAGAAGAAAAAGATTAGCTCTGGACAGAAAGGAACTTTATCTGAAATAACACCCAGGGTGAGAAATTGTGGTTTGTAACAACTTCTCTTAGGCTGTGTCTAGACTAGCCCCGAACTTCAAGAGGGGCGTGTTAATTAGGGTGTTGGGAGATTACTAATGAATTGCTGTGGTGCAGATGCAGCACTTCATTGGGCTAAATCTCCCCCGCGGCAACTTGCAAGCATGAAACTTCGAAGTGCTGGCTTGCGTGTAGCCACGGGTCAGCCGCAGGTACTTTGAAGTGCCCACGATCCTTCAAAGTCCCTCTTCTCCTCAAAAGATTTAGCCTAATGAAGTGCTGCATCTGCACCACAGCACTTCATTAGTAATCTCCCAACACCCTAATTACCATGTCCCCTTCGAAGTTCAGGGCTAGTTTAGACACAGCCTTAGTGTATTAGACTTAGCTGGTGTGTTTTATTTTATTTTGCTTAGTAACTTACTTGCTCTGTCTGTCATTATTTGCAATCACTTAAATCCTACTTTTTGTACTTATTAAAATCACTTTTTTATTATCTAATCTAGTGTAAATAATTATCTGGGGAGAGAAAATTCTGCATATCTCTTTTTCATTATTAAAAGGAGTGACAACTTATGAGTTCACTTGATATAAACTGAATGCACAAAGGAAAGGCCAAGACAATGAAGAGCAACCAGTTCAGCAACAACACTATGACATTGGGAGGAGATGGCCTAGAAGATATGGAGCAGTTTGCCTACGTGGGGAGTATTATGGGCAGAGATGGAAGAACAGACAAGGATATCATTGCCAGGATAGGAAAGCAACAGCTGCATTCAAGACTCTCCATCCCATATGGCGTTTACAAATAATATTTGCACAGATGAAACTGCAGTTCAACACAAATATGAAGAGTGTGCTCTGGTATGGATGTGAGACCTGGTGCACTAAAAAGTCTTCAAATCACAAGCTACACACAATCATAAACAGACGCCTGCGGTACAACTTTCACATCAAATGGCAAGGCTTGATCACAAATGAGGAGCTTTGGAACAGAGCAGGACAAGAACCATTGGATGTCACAGAGAAGGATTTGGTTTCTTTGATCATGGGATTCTCTTTTGTGATCATGGGATTCACCTAATGAAGAGAGGAAAGAGCATCTTTGCGAGCAGGTTTGCAAACCTAGCGAGAAGGGCTTTAAACTAGCTTTGTTGGGGGACAGTGAAACAACCCCTGAGGTAAGTGGGGAAGGAGGAGGGAAAAATCAAGTAGGTTTCCTGGGTGAAAAGGAGAAAGTGGGCCAATCAGCCACTTCTCTAAAATGGTAATACACAAATTCCAGAAGTCTGGGGAACAAACAGGAAGAACTAGAGGCCCTGGCATAGTCAAAGAAGTATGAAGTGGTTGGAATAACAGACTTGGTGGGATGCTTTGCATAACTGGAGCACGGTCATGGAAGGTTATGAACTATTTAGGAAGGACAGACAGGGGAGAAAAGAAGGATGAATTGTGCTCTATGTGAGGGAGTAGTATGATTGCTCAGAGCTCCAGTATAAGGAGATAGAAAACCAGTTGAGTGTCTTTGGGTTAAACTTAAAGGAGGAAGTAACAGAGGTGATGTTGCAGCTGGTGTCTGCTATAGGCCGCCAGATCAGGGAGATGAGGTACATGAGGATCTCTTCAGACAGCTAAGTGAAGCTTCCAAATAACAGGCCCTGGTTCTCATGGGAAACTTTAATCATTTGGACATTTGCTGGGAGATCAATACAGCGGCACATTAGACAATCCAGGAAGTTTTTGGAGAATGTTGGGGATAACTTTTTGGTACAAATGCTGAAGGAACCAACCAGGGGCCGTGCACAACTTGACTTGTTGCTCACAAACAGTGAAGACAAAAGGAAGAAGGGTGAGCAGTAACATACAGACCCTTGATATCAAAAGAGCAGACTTACATCTCACTGAAAGAACTGATGGGCAGGGTCCCCTGGGGAATGAAGATGAAGGGGGAAAGAGTTCAAGAGAACTGGCAGTATTTTAAAGAAGTCTTACTGAAGGCACAGGAACAAACCATCCCACTGCATAGTAAGAAATGCAAACATGGTAGGCAACTGGCTTGGCTTAACAGGGAAATCCTTGGTCAGCTTAAACTCAAAAAGGATGTGTATAAGAAATGGAAACGTGGACAGTTGATTAAGGAGGAGTATAAACATATGGCTGGAGACTGCCAGGCAGTAATAAGGAAAGCGAAAGCACAATTGGAACAGCAGCTGGCATGGAATGTGAAGGGTAACAAGAACGGTTTCTACAGGCATGTTAACAATAAGCAAAGGTGTGGGGCCATTACTGGATGAGAGAGGTAACCTAGTGACAGATGATGTAAGAAAAGCTGAAGTACTCAATGCTATTTTTGCTTTCATCTTCACAGACAAAGACAGCTTCCACACTACGGTGCTAGACCATGCAGTATGTGAAAGTGGAGGGCAGCCTTCTGTGGGGAAGGAACGAGCTATCTAGAGAAACGAGATGTACACAGATCCATGGATTTGAATTTAATGCGCCCAAGGGTACAGAGGCAATTGGCAGATGTCATTGCCAAACCTTTAGCCATTATCTTTGAAGACTCTTGGAGATCAAGAGAGATCCCCAGATTACTGGAAAAAGGCAAATGTAGGGAAACAAGGAAAGAAGGACAAGCCAGGGAACTATAGACAGGTCAGCCTTACCTCAGTCCCTGGGAAAATAATGGAGGGGATCCTCAAAGAATCCATTTTGAAGGACTTGGAAGAGGGGAAAGTGGTCAAAAGTAGCCAACATGGATTCATGAAGGGCAAGTTGTGCCTGATCAATTTGATTAGCTTCTATGAAGAGGTAACAGGCTCTGTTGACGTGGGAAAGTCAGTGGATGTGATCTACCTTGACTTCAGCAAACCTTTTCAGACAGCCGTCCACAACGTTCTTGCCCGTAAGTTAAGGAAATATGGATTGGATCCATGGACTATAAGATGGATAGAAAACTGGCTTGACAGTCGGACCCAACGGGTAGTGGTTAATGGCTCAATATCTGGATGGTGGTCGGTTTCAAGCAGAGAGCTGCAAGGCTCAGTTCTGGGGCCGTTGTTGTTCAATATCTTTATTAATGACCTGGATGAGGGACTGGATTGCACCCTCAGCAAGTTTTGTGGATAACACTAAGCTAGAGGGAAAGGTAGATATATTGGAGGGTAGAGATAGGATACAGAGTGACCTGGATAAATTGGAGGATTGGGCCAAAAGAAATCAGATGCAGTTCAACAAGGAGAAGTGTAGAGTCCTGCACCTGGGGCAGAAGAATCCCAAGCATTGTTATAAGCTGGAGACTGACTGGCTAAGCAGCCATACAGGGGAAAGGGACCTAGGGGTTTGATGGATGAAAGGCTGGATATGAATAAATAGTGTGCCCTTTTGGCCAACAAGGGTAATGGCATATTAGTGTGCGTTAGGAGGAGCATTTCAAGCAGATCTAGAGGAGTGGGTGATCCCCTCTATTCGGCACTGGTGAGGCCACATCTGGAGTATTGTATTCAGTGTTGGGCCCCCCAGTATAAATAAGATGTGGATGTGCTGGAACCAGTTCAGCAGAGTTAAGGGGCTGGAGCACATTACTTACGAGTAGAGGCTGAGGGATTTGGGCTTGTTTAGTTCACAGAAGAGAAGACTGAAGGGTGACTTAATAGCAGCCTTCAACTTCCTGAAGGGGAGGTCTAAAGAGGATAGTGAGAAACTGTTCTCAGTGGTGTCGATAGCAGAACAAGGAGCAATAGTTTGAAGTTACAGAAGGAGAGGAGTAGTTCGGAGATTAGGAAAAACTACTTCACCAGGAGGTTGGTGAAGCAGTGGAATGCTATGCCTAGAGCGGTGGTGGATTCTGCATCCCTAGAGGTTTTTAAGTCCTGGCTGGGATGACTTAGATGGGATTGATCCTGCTTCAAGAAGGGGGCTGGACTAGATGACCTCCTGAGGTCCCTTTCATCCCTATGATTCTATGATTCAATAAGAAAGTGTGGATGGCTAGGCTACACTTGCAGAAAGCCATCATCCAGCATAGTCCATCTATTTCTAACATGGAACCTGCAAGGAAATGAGAAAGAAGACTTTGGACAACATGGAGAAAATCCACTGAGATTGAAGTACAACAGCTGGGATACTCCTGGAGTCAACTAGAAGTTTTGTCCAGAGACAGAGTTAAGTGGCAGGGGCTTGTAGATGATCTGTGCTCCACTCGAAGTACAATGGTTTAAGTCAAGTAAGTTATAGTGAGTGAATTTATGTGGGTTTTTGGTCCCATCAGAGTTGTGTCAGGTCCCTCTGTTTGAGCATTCCCAGAGCTGAGCTGTTCTTGGTTTCTATGTTACTCTGCTGGAGCCTGTTACACCAACTCTGTATCTTTGCAGGGGGTTGGGGATGTGGAACCAAAGGCTCTGGATCACCAAGCCAGGGTAGGAGGGCACCACAGAAGGCAGTTGGGTGGGCTCAGTGGTGTGATCAACCCATCAGGTCTTAAGGGGATCTCTGTGACACAACCCATGACAACATGTTTTCTGGCCAAGCAGGGAGTAGGAAGAGGAAACTCTAAAAGGCTTTTTCCCCCCAAGTCAAAAAGAAACTAACACATTATTTTAAATTTATGAGTATCTTCAGCTGTTCCATTTGTACTTAATTAGTGGCTCAATGAGCTTACAGCCAGGAAAACGGAAGCTTTCTTCTACAGAATTTGGCATTGCTATTACCCAAAGAAGAAAATAATCTTTTAATTAAGACAGCAGATATGCTACAGAGAATTCATTCAAAAGACAATTTCAGTATTGAACCCTCCCCAAAACCCATAATGTTTTTTGTCTCATGATGGTCAAATCAAACATGTTTTGTTTTGTTTCTATTTACATAAGTTCAGATGTTGATCCAAACACTAGCCTGATCTCTGGCATCTGTCAAATTAGGCCAGGAATGTTGGGCACGGTATTCTACCTTCTAACCTGTGTTACAGTCAGTGATGATTTCATGTTCATAACTTGCAGGCATGGTTTGGTTCTTTATTAGGAGAAAGATTCAGTTGAACTTTCTGGGGCTTCTCTGATTCCGTTAGGCCCAGCACTCTTGCAGAAACAACACTTTTGTTATATTTTATCTATCAAGAAGTGCTGGCAAAAGAGAAAGTTCAGATAACTTTTAAGTTACTCATCTTTTGTGAACCTCAGAAAATAGTTGAATCCAGGTTCAATGTTGAGTAAAGGTGTGGGGCATTTTTATTTTCTACCCATCTGTTCACCCATCCCTACACAATTAGAGCCCTGTGTGGATAGAAATCTCTACCTACATATGTAGATATCCATAGATAGATATCAGGATCCTCAGGGCTCTACTCCCAAGAGCAATTGTGGCCAATGTAGAGGAGCATGATCCTGTCACACCCTGGAGCCAGCACACCACACCAGCAGACTCTCCTAGCAGCATACCTGCACTACCATCAATGGGGCTGTAGAATCTCAGACAGGAGACACCATAGGCGGGGGCAGTGGCGGGGGTGGGGAAGATGATGGCGCACTGCTGGGAGGAGCTGTTGTTGCAGGAGGCAAGCTCCTGGGAGTGATGGGACTGCTCTCTATTGACTGCAGTGGCTCTTGGTAGTGGAGCCCTGCCAATCTGTGGATCCCGATGCCTTTGTGCAGATATCCGCATCCATGGCTAGAGATATCTATCTGAGGAGGGCTCTCTGCATAATCAATCACAACGAAATACAAATCGGGTGATCAGCTTCTGAGACATCAGATTATAGGTAGTTCTGTGCAACCTATCCTCTCAGCATCAGTGTTTTCCCCATGAATTCATGGTGGCTGAGTGCTAACACTAAAATGTCACCATGAATGAATTCAGATAGTGTGAGCTGATGTAATGAGAAAGGGTAATTATACCAGAGTGGATGAATAAGTGTCCTGCATTGCATGCTGCTGGTTGAGATATGTTTTTATTTTTCTCTGATGGCCACCTCTGTATGTATGCCATTCTTTGTGTTCCCTGGGGTATATTTTTGTAACAATGTCAATACTCTGCAAAGGTCATTTTTTTTTCCTGTTGAGTAGATTTTATAGTCAATTTTGAGAACAGTTTAACTCTCCATTAACTGTTGCCAATTTACAAGAAACTTGTGTAGAAGAAAAACATAATTTAATGCTACATCACCCTGGAAGGTTAAACAAACCCAGTCGTAGCAGCCTCGCTAAGGGGAACTGCAAACCAGGGAGACTGCAATTATTTTTTTAAATAAATTCAATTAAACAGATACATTTAGCTTCCCCAAAAGGGTGGTGTATATGCCTAGAGTTTGAAAAGGTATTTAGACTAAAACAGGTTCCCACTTAGGGACAGGCACCAGATTGCACAAACAAATCTCTCAAGCCTTAGCCCAAAGAGTTCACAAAGCAAGGGTTTTGAGATGAGGCATTTGGTGAATATATAAATAAAGTGGGTGGTGAAAAATGTAATAATGTCTTTCAGATCATCTGACTTCAACAGCTCTTGATCATGAGCCTCTATCACCTGTGAGCTACAGGAGCAACTTGCAGAAAAGGCAGTCGCAGTCACATATGTGGACTTCCAACACAGCTCTGTGGTGGTATGCAAAGGTTCAAGTGAGCAGTGGCACTCTAGGGCCCATTCCCCAAGCTGCTCTATGCCTTCTACAGCAGCATGCTAAGACGCATCAAGATCACATCGACCTTCACCCCAGGATGGTCCTGTCTCTAGAAATCCCTGAGACCTCAACCCATACCCAGGTTCTGGAGAGCCTCTTTACCTCATGCATGTTCAATTGTAGTTCATATTTTTCAGTTAGTTTGCATGGCTCACCAATAAAGGAGGGTGGGTCAAAGGAAGCACGCTTGTCAAAAGAGCATGTTCCAAATTCCAAGGCTGAAAGTCATTTCTGCAAAACTGATATTTTTGCTCAGTTTTTTTTTCCTTTATTTCTCTTGTTCCAATGAACCACTACACAAATGAAAATGCAGTCAAAGTGATGGGGAGATATACTTCTGAAACTTCTTGTATTCCACTAGCATAATACATCATTGGAGAGACAGCCAACAGGAAGATAAAACTAGGCAATCTGAAAGATATGCCAAAATAAGACCAATTAGATGCAGATTTTGTACCCTGAACACTCAGCTCTGTTTATTTAGCAGCAATACTGCAGCAAGCCAGAGCTGAAGCCACATGCTTATGATTGCTACCATCCCTATGCCAAATAATCCTGCTGAAAGCAACATTCTTTGAGAATGGTGATGGCACAAGAAGGGTTTGTGGAGTCCCTGCTCATTCCCAGCTCCATTCTACCAATGGGTTTCCTATGGCCAACAGAGCTAATGCAAGTCCCCAGAACTATTAATATGTGCAGCCAATTAGAGCATTCACATTTTAGAAGTGCAGCTGATGCTTCATGGAAAATGTAATATATCTGAACCTCTTTAACCTCGAGAAATAAGCTATGACGGATTACGGAATTTTCTAGACCATGTGTTTCTACCATAATGAAGGGTTAACAAAGTCTATTACTAAAGCTTTCGCTTGTGTATACCATTATAGAGTACTGTACCTGCACAACATGCCCTAAGATAAGTCTTTAATACACTGTATTTAAAAAGCTACAAAGGGTCCTGTGGCACCTTATAGACTAACAGAAAAGTTTTGAGCATGAGCTTTTGTGAGCACAGACTCACTTCATCAGATGCTGGTCTTGGAAATCTGCAGGGCCAGGAATAAATAAGCCAGAGCAAGGGTGGGGATAACAAGGTTAGCTCAGTCAGCAAGGGTGGGGCTTACTACCAGCAGTTGATCTGGAGGTGTGAACACCAAGGGAGGGGAAGCTGCTTCTGTATTTAGCCAGCCATTCACAGTATTTGTTTAAGTCAGAGCTGAGGGCGTCGAATTTGCAGATGAATTGTAGCTCAGAAATTTCTCTTTGGAGTCTGGTCCTGAAATTTCTTTGCTGTAGGATAGCTACTTTAAGTCTCCTAAGCCGTGTCTACATGTGCACGCGACTTCGAAGTAGCGGCACTAACTTCGAAATAGCACCCGTCACGGCTACACATGTTGGGCGCTATTTCGATGTTAACATCGACATTAGGCGGCAAGACGTCGAAACCGCTAACCACATGAGGGGATGGGAATAGCGCCCTACTTCGAACTTGAATGTCGAAGTAGGGCATGTGTACACGATCTGCGTCCCGCAACATCGAAATAGCGGGGTCCGCCATGGCGGCCATCAGCTGAGGGGTTGAGAGACGCTCTCTCTCCAGCCCCTGCGGGGCTCTATGGTCATCGTGTGCAGCAGCCCTTAGCCCAGGGCTTCTGGCTGCTGCTGCCACAGCTGGGGATCCATGCTGCATGCACAGGGTCTGCAACCAGTTGTCGGCTCTGTGGATCTTGTGTTATTTAGTGCAACTGTGTCTGGGAGGGGCCCTTTAAGGGAGCGGCTTGCTGTTGAGTCCGCCCTGTGACCCTGTCTGCAGCTGTGCCTGGCACCCTTATTTCGATGTGTGCTACTTTGGCGTGTAGACGTTCCCTCGCAGTGCCTATTTCGATGTGGTGCTGCGCAACGTTGATGTTGAACGTCGATGTTGCCAGCCCTGGAGGATGTGTAGACGTTATTCATCGAAATAGCCTATTTCGATGTCGCTACATCGAAATAAGCTACTTCAATGTAGGCTTCACGTGTAGACGTAGCTGTACTGTGTGTCCTGGGAGATTGAAGTGCTCTCCTACGGGTTTTTGTATATTGCCATTTCTGATATCTGATTTGTGTGCGTTTATTCTTTTACGTAGAGACTGTCCAGTTTGTCCGATGGATATAGCAGAGGGGCATTGCTGGCACATGATGGCATAAATTATATTGGTAGACGTGCAGCTGAATGAACCCACGATGGTGTGGCTGATCTGGTTAGTTCCTGTAATGGTGTTGCTGGTGTAGATATGTGGGCAGAGCTGGCAACGAGGTTTGTTGCGTGGATGGGTCCCTGAGTTAGAGTGACTGTGGTGCGGTGTATAGTTGCTGGTTAGGATTTGCTTCAGGTTGGCAGGTTGTCTGTGGGCAAGGACTGGTCTGCCTCCCAAGGCCTGTGAAAGTAGGGGATCATTGTCCAGGATGGGTTGTAAATCCCTGATGATCCACTGAAAAGTTTTTAGCTGAGGACTTTAGGTGATGGCTAGTGGTGTTCTGTTGGTTTCTCTCTTGGGCTTGTCCTGTAGTAAGTGGCTTTGTGGCACACGTCTGGCTCTGTTGATCTGTTTTTTCACTTCCTCAGGTGGGTATTGCAGTTTCAAGAATGCTTCGTAGAGATCCAGTAGGTGTTTGTCTCTGTCGGAGGGGTTGGAGCAAATGCGGTTATATCTTAGTGCTTGGCTGTAGACAATGGATCGTGTGGTGTGTCTGGGATGGAAGCTGGAGGCATGAAGGTAGGCGTAGCGGTCAGTAGGTTTACAGTACAGGGTGGTATTTATGTGTCCATCGTGTATTAGCACCGTGGTGTCCAGGAAGTGGATCTCCTTTGTGGACTGTTCCAGGCAGAGGTTGATGTTGGGGTGAAAGTTGTTGAAGTCCCGGTGGAATTCCTCCAGAGTCTCCTTCCCATGGGTCCAGATGATGAAGATGTCATCAATGTAGTGTAAGTAGAGACGGGGTGTTAGTGGACGACAGCTAAGGAAGCGCTGTTCCAGGTCAGCCATGAAAATATTGGCATATTGAGGGGCCATGCGGGTACCCATAGCTGTGACGCTGATTTGAAGGTATATATCATTGCCAAATCTGAAATAGTTGTGTGTGAGGATAAAGTTACAGAGCTCAGCCATCAGATGTGCTGTAGCATCATCAGGGATACTGTTCTGGACAGCATTTATTCCATCTTTGTGTGGGATGTTGGTATAGAGAACCTCTACATCCATGGTGGCTAGGATAGTGTTTTCTGGTAGGTCATCAATGTCTTGCAGCTTTCTCAGGAAGTCAGTGGTGTCTCGGAGATATCTGGGAGTGCTGGTGGCATAGGGTCTGAGGAGAGAGTCCACATAACCAGACAGTCCTTCAGTGAGAGTGCCAGGCATGCATGGCAGGTGGGAGTGTGTGGGGGGGTGCTGGGTTTGGGAGGGAGGAAGAGTACAGAAGCACTCTGGGTGGGAGGGACAGTATGTGAGGGGAGATTGGGGTGGAGGGTCTTGGCATGGGAGGGAGGCTCTTACCTGGCACTCTGCTTCCAGGGGCACACCTTGCTCCGCACTTCCTGTCATTCTCAGGAACAATCCCCACTCCTCTCTACTCCAATTGGCTGGAAATGGTGGCCAACGGGAGCAGGGAGGAAACGTCTCCACTTTGCTGTGTGGACATTTCCCCAGTTGGGTAAGCGCAGTGGAGGAGCAGCAGTGTACAGAGCTGCTTCCTCCTCTCCCTGTCAGGCAGAACCAGTGGGTTGGATCCAGTTTGCGGCTTGCCTGGGTTCAGCCCATGAGGCTTGGGGCTCTTCCACAGTGCAGCAGGAAGCTGGTGTGGGCCCTTGGGAGAAGTCAAAACCCCAGGTGTTCCTGGACCACAGATACCCAGAAACCCAGTTGTGTCACTATTCATATTTTTCTGCCTTCTCCTCTAAGGCTTGGAGCAATTTACTTTTCAGAAAAATAAAACTTGGTCAACATCACCACACTGATATTTGCATGTTGTGCTTATTGTATGATTTGTGCTGCACTTGCAGCTGGAAGAACCTGAGGAACTAGGGTACTATTGTGCTAGACAGAGTACAAACAAAACAAAAATAAAGCCGCAGCCAAAGGAGTTTACAATCCAGGAAACATATAGCAGTTGTAATAACACAGGACAGTTTGCATCCAAGTAGCTTACTTAAGCCTTATGACAGTCCTCTGAGGTAGGTAACTGCTAACAAAGATGCACTGAGACTTTTCCAAGTTCAACCAGCACATCAGTGGCAGAGCTGGAACCCAACACCAAGATTCCTAATTCCATGATTCTTAGGTTACATCCTGGTCCCAGCAGTCCCATTCTGGCAATCTTCACTAGTCACCTGATTATTGCCTCCACGTACATGACTCTCCAGTGGTAGGACTTGTATAACAACTGTCTCCCTCTTCTTAGTCCTCAGGGAACCTAGGCAGGGTCCACTGAACCCCAGCTGCCATAATGTCCCCTTAAGGCCATGGACACATATGAGTAAATGGGGATATGCTGAAGTCCGTTTTAATAAACATCAGGGACTGAACTGATCCCCAGTCAGACCCAGAACCAAGAAAGCCTAAGGTTACCTTTGCCCCCATTCTTTTCTGGCTCTGAGCACTGCTAGGCCTGACCACAGAAACCTAGTCTCAGTCTTCTTCTAAACAAAAATATTTGAGAACATGCTTTCCCTAAGGGATAATCTGCTCTGTTTCCACTGTACCTGCAATTGTATTCCTTTGATTGTGATATGACATATGTTTCCACAACAACCAATTGGGGAAAGAACTATAGAAAATGTAAACTACAGAGGCAGAATTGTTTCTAAACAGAAGGTTTTTTTTTTTCCCTAAAAGTTTCCCCAAGGCTATCAGCAACTCTAAGCATTTTAATGTTCCACCACATTTCCTATGTGGAGGAGTGACAATTCTAACCTGCAAAGCAAAATACAAAACAGAATGAAAAGTAAATTGAATTTCTAACATACACAAACACTCCAAATTGTCAGATACAGAATAGAATTCAAACTACTCACAAGGATTAAACACACCATTCTCAATAGCTTATTTCTCAGCTATTATGTTATTAAAGGTTATCCTATTACCTGGAGAAGTGTTTGTATGTTAAAATTATGAACAAGTGCCTCACAGTTCCCTGTAGGAGATGGAATCTTCGCAAATAAACTACCAATGATGTCGCCAGTGAGGGTATTATCTCTCTGTATAGGGGAACCCTTTTACACCACAGAAATGGAAATGCTTCAAGAAACAAGTCATTATTTATATTAAGGAGCACCTCCCATAGCAGGTCAGAACTAAGGGAATCCACCAGTTCAGATTTTTAAGGCCAGAAGTGACCATTTATGATCTTTAATTTGATCTTCTGTACTACACGCCGCAGAATTTCACCCAGTAATTTCTTCATCAAAGTCAATAGCTTGTACCAGAATGCTCTGAACCAAAGCATATCACTTGGAAGAATCTTGATTCAAGTCCAAACCCAGGAAAACATGCATAGGCTTAAATGCACCCCCAGTGTGGACAGCCCTTACCCACTGTTGAGAGAGAGTCCACCAGGACCCTAAGCGTAACTGTTCCAGTGCCCCGGTGAGCTCATTTGTGTGCTGTACAAACCATTGGAAGACAAAAACTTGTCATAAGGAGCTTGTGTTTTATATTTAAATTAGGCTGTAAGAATTGAGTGTAAAACCCAAGAGGAAGGAAGTAGAAGGATGATGAAGGTCATAACAATATGATTATATATAGGCTAGCTATGTGCACAACAAAAGCTTTCAAGGCACAAGCTTTGGAACAGAGCAGGACAAGAACCACTTGACATTCAAATCAGAAGAAGAAAGTGTGGATGGTGAGGCCATGCTCTCAGAAAACCATCCTTCAGCATAACGAAAAAAGCAGTCCAGTAGCACTTTAAAGACTAACAAAATAGTGTATTAGGTGATGAGCTTTTGTGGGACAGACCCACTTCTTCAGATCTGTCCCACGAAAGCTCATCACCTAATACACTATTTTATTAGTCTTTAAAGTGCTACTGGACTGCTTTTTTGTTTTGATAGAATATAGACTAGCATGGCTTTCTCTCTGTTACTATCATTCACCATCATCTGTCAAGCTCTCAAATTCAACCCATGAGGAAAATGCAAAAGAGGAAGACCTCAGACAAAGTGGAGAAGATCTACTGAAAATGAAGGACAACAATGGGGGTACTCCTGCAGTCATCTAGAAGTTTTACCCGGAGACAGAATGAAGTGGAGGAGACTTGTAGATGACCTATGCTTCACCCAGAATACAAGGGTTTAAGTCAAATCAAGTATCTGCTCAGTTTAACAATTCTGGATTATTGTGATTTTTTAAAAAAATTAATAAATGTGAGTAATACTCACAGTCTCTCCAGCCAGCCATTAATGACTGGCAAATTCTTCTGTGCATCTTGGTAAAAGTGAGTCTTGCAGAAGCATTTGAAGGAAGTGCATAACGACTTTATGGACTAGTTTAGGGAATAAGGCTCAGAGCCCATTGATTTCAGTGGGAGGTAGGTGTCTAAATAGCTCACACCCAGTTCCCAAATTATGTATATGTATAATATTTTGTTTTTCTCTAGCTTTCCAGTCACCAATCTCAGCAGACTTCCTGAACAAACAAACAGACTGTCATGAAACCTGTATGTGGTAAACAACCATTGCTACCACTGGGGTAAATTTGGAGAAACTAAAACACAAAGGGTGGACTCACAGAGTGAGCAGCAGTGTGTCTCAGAGTCCTTGTCAACCAACTCGAGCTTACACCAGCACATTAAAAACAGTTCTGAGGATGCTGCAGGTTGGGTTCTGAAGCTTATCTCCTCCACAGGCTTCTCAGCCTGATCACCAGCCCCAGCTGCAATGTCTACACAGCTATTTTTAGCCCAAGCCAGACTTTGTTAAATTGGGCTCTGAAACTCACTGTTATGGGCTGCCGCTAGCTGTGTAAATGTACCAAGAGAGTTGAAGGGAACTGGGATGCCCTGAGGCTAACATCAAATAGTGTTTTTGAGATGAGGGTTCAGAAGAGAATGAAGATCACCAGTATCATGTGTCTTTTTCAAATTACCTCTTTCTCGTCTCTTCACAGGATGCAACACCTCACTGCATGCGAGCCATAGAGATCAGAGACAGCTGAACCAAAAGCCTGATCCTACCTGCATTTTAATAAGGAGGCAAATTCCCAGGTTAAGGTCTGGAGGCCTGGGTGCCAGTTAGTGTACTGAGCTACATCTTTTCTGAAAGGAGGCGAATAACAACTCAAGAAAGGAAAATAATTGCATTTAACAACATAATGACTATATAATAAGACAACTCAGGAATGTTTTGATATTTTATTTTAAAAAATAATCCTAAAGTACTTCTCTCCTTGCAGTGATGTTAATGTGATTGGAATAACAGGTACTGATGTAAGGATATGGAAATACCAATGGAACAAAGCCTGAATTCTCAGGCTGTATGAATCAGCAATATAAATATAAATACAGAATACCTTCCATCTACCTCTCTCTCTCTCTCTCGTATGTGTATAATTCCCTCACAGAGACCAAACCTTTCATTGAAATAAGCAAACAAGGAATTCAACTTTTCTACTTCTCAGACTCTTTTATTTAATTCTGCCAAGTTCACCCTTATTGCATTTCCAAACCAAGAGAAAGTTGCAGATATTGAAAAACACTTAAAAGCTGAAGGCATGGAAGGATGATAAGCGATAGGAAAGCATTGTGGCAGTGTCTGCTTCACAAATTTGATGTGAATTGTTATTAGTCCAGGCCTCTCTGTCAATGCCAGAATAGAAATTAGAAACCATGGATAACACCAAATGCAGCTAGAGGACAATACCTTGTATTTCCTAGGTTCTTGTGCCTGTCAAGGTGAGGAAAGCAGTGTTCAGAAATGAAACACTTTATCTTCCTTTCCAGACCATTTGGACGACCAGGGTCATAGTGGTAATAATGAGCACTGGATTTCTGAGGTTGTATGCCACCTGTTTTATACCACAATAGCAACTTGAACTCTTAGTGGCCCTAATACTGAAAATGGTGACAGTAAAATATGACATGATGCTGAGACAAGGAAGGCTGATAGTTTCTCTGAAATTAGTTTTTAAACTATTTTATCCTCAAGGGAAAGGACTTTTTTCAGTATTGCTAACCCAAAGCAGCCCAGAGTCAAGTAAGACCTCTGAAAACAAACAAACAAAAAAAAAAGTGACCTGAAGCCAATCTTTTTGTCTCTTTTTTTTCCCCAGTGACAATTTTTTTAAACAACACTGGAGTAAGATTCTAAGGTCAAAGAAATTTTGAATAAAAATTGTTTCCTACATTTTCACAACATATTTACTAATACTTTGATTTGGGGGTGTGGGAATTCTTTTCCCCCTCTTCTCTCTCCCCCTGCAACTGAAACAGTTTGGCAAATTTGACCTGAATTTGTAAAATGTTTTGTTTAATCTCAGCCTGCACTTGTGAGCAAAAATATTTTAGGTAAAATATTTGCCAAGCCTTCCTAACAATATTTAATGAAAGATAATTTTTAATTAAATTATAGGGCATAGTGGGACTGTAATTCCATGCACTCACCACCAGAGCACCCCCTTGCGTCAGGATATCCCTTTTCATGAATTCTTATCCTGTAGCATCTCTTGCAATGTGTTTCTGTAATGGTTTGTGGCTTCCATAGTCTGGTCCCTCTGGGCAGGCCAGCTCTCTCAACAGTCCCCTTTTGAGAATTATCAGAAAACAAAATACAGCTCGGCAAAGCCATGGGTATCCTGAAGTCTATTATATATTCAATCATTCTTCCTTGACACCCAAGGCTGGTTCTCAATCTCCGGTGACTCTCTGGTTCCTTGGGGCAGGGTAAGAAATGTGTTCCATCCCTGTCCTAGCTGAATTTCTTCCTAAAACAAAATAGAAAGAAGGGCCCTTTCAAAGACTTTGAAAGAGTCCCATCTACACTGCTTTTTTTCTTTCGAAAGAAGCTCTCTCAAAAAGAGATGATGCAAATGAAGTGTGAGATATGTAAATCAGCATTTCATTTGCATTTTTGATTTCTCTCGTTTGCATTCCTCTTTCAAAAGAGGAATACAAGTATAGACATAGCCCAGATCAGCAGCACTAGGAGGAACAGAACCCATACTCTCCTTACTGCCTGTGGATGTCCTAATCGCTAAGTCCTATTGCGGTTCTAATTGGCATGGGCTCTTTATTCATACGATGACAATGGTCCTGTGTTCCTTCAAACTACAAATAAGATAGAAGGCTATTTTAGAGTGGGTTATCCAGTAGCACAGATCTGGAAAATTATTAACCCGCTATCGTCCAGTATTTTGGATTTGTTTGTTGGCCAGGAACTGTACTTTAGGGATAACTGGTGACATTTTAAGCCACACTAGTGCTGGAGTGCAGGCAGGAATCTGCATCACAGGAAGTCTGGAGAAATGCCAGCTGCCACTGCCAAAATTCCTGCTGGTGTCCCCAGGAAGTACAAGCTGCTGAAGAGGCAGTGCTGCTATCCATGTAGAAGGTACGTCCTTCACCCTTCCTGCAGCTGGGTGACTTTGATATCTAGCTTGGATTTTCTAGAGACTCCATCATCACATAATCCAAATACTTCCTGGATAAATTCAAAAAGTGGAAGACAGTCACTCCCAGACTTCAGAGAATTGTCTGAATATTTGCTTCTTAGGTTATAGGTTCTTTTTTTTTTTTGAAAGTATAAATTATTTACATATAAAACAGTTTATTGTGGTGGGAGAGCTTTGTGACTGAGCAAATTGTGAGAATGCTTGATAGGTGAGCACTTGATTTTGGATTAAATTCAACCTGCTCTTGTTGTGCATGTCGTAATTACACCCAGTCACTGCTTTTATCCTGCAGCTTCCTAATTCCCTCTTTGGGACATTTGGGGCTTGCCTACACTTGCCCCCAACTTCGAAGAGGCCATGGTAATCAGTGCAATGGGAGATTACTAATGAAGTGCTGCGGTGAATATGCAGCACTTCTTTAGGCTAATTCCCCCCATCCCCCACCCCCACTACTTCAAAGTGCCTTTACTACTCACAGTTTTAGCATGGGCACTTTGAAGTGCCCATGGCTACGTGTTTGCCACTTTGAAGCTGCCACGGGGGAGAATTAGCCTAATGAAGTGCTGTGTACTCACCACATCACTTCATTCGTAACGTCCTGTCGCCGTGATTAACATACCCCCTTCGAAGTTGGGGGCAAGTGTAGACAAGGCCCTTGTGTAATGCTAATAAGAAATGGCACCAGTAAAGCCAAACTGGTTGCAGCTCAGCCCACATTCTAGCCCTTTTTTGGTCCTTTGCTAAGCAGAGAATGGTTATTGTAGTTATCTTCATTTCCAGCTCTTAACATAAAGGGTGCTTCAGAAGTGTTTTCTAGATCTAAATGATGAGATAACTTGTATGAGGTTGAAAATTTATTTCCTAGTGCTTATAATTATATATTTTAAAAGGGGGAGGTGGCAGGAATAATTAGGCTATGACAAATTGCTCATCAGTAACACCCCACACTAATGAGACATTTCACCAGGCAGTTAATTATACCAGAGTGATTGGTGCATCCATGCACATGCTGACACATCTGCAACATAAAAATCAGGCTGTTGGAAAAATCTAATGCTATTGCTAGACTTTACCAAATTAATTTAGCATCGCAATACATGTCAATGTCTCCACTAAAGAATTTCTGCAGTTTAAATTAATTGGAGATAAGATTATTCATTAAAACATCTTCAATTTTCCACATCCATTCTTTTAAAGGATTTTTTTTATTTTTAACAAATGATGCAGCATTTGAAAAATAGTCACTTCTCCGTATTCAGAGCAAAAAGTAGGTTATTGTTCTGCATCCTACAAAACACATAAATAACACACTAAAACTCATGCTTGGCTCAGTTTAATGACAGCTCTGTAAATCAGTTTAACCCCACTGCGTAACCCGAAGTTGGATTTCATCCAAGGATGCCCGGACAACTCAGACAGCAATTGAGCTCTGGGTCAAAGCAGGGTTTCTGATTCCCTTTCAATGGCATTCATCATTTTCCCCCTAGAAATTACCATTGCCTTATTTTTATTTATTTTATTTTTTTGATTTTTCTCCTCTGAAGGCCCTGTTTTGTGATAACCTTAATGGCAAAGCAGAGTTGAGCGTGGTTCTGTGTGCTGCCTAGCAATACTAATCCTGCATCTGCCAATGAATTTGCTGTAGAGTGTGAGTGTAATACTCTCTGTGAAGGCCTGAGTGCACTGGACTTGGGTTTGATCTCACAACGCAGGTCAATCAGAAATAACTCCTGTGATGATAATAGGATTACATTGGAATAAGACTGATGTGAGTGTGAGATCAGAATTAGAACATGGCTTTCATAATATTCCCAGCCTCTTCTAGCTGGGAGTGAATGATCATGTGTCTGAACTCAAATCTTCTACATGGTATTTATATGACACTACATATTCCTTAACTACTGCGATTAGGCAATAATGGATTAACTCTTTCTATTGACCTTAGCCATGATTTAAAATTGTTGCCCTTCATGCCATTCTACCTACGGCCATGAATTGACAACCAAAATAATAAAACAAAACACACACACACACCATGCTTTTTCTTTTCTCATTGAGTTAGAGACCTAAATCTCATTAAACAGTTAAATCTTAAAATATAGTCCAGGCTTCATTGGACAATGGCCCAAGTGCTCAGAGTATGTCCAATTGACTATATTGAAACAGGCAATTAAATTAACTTGTCCATTAGAAAAACACCATAGGAAGTTGCTTTTCCTTGATAGTTGTGTTGGTTGACAATCCGTGGAACACAGGAAAATAAGCAGAGTCCAGCCATTAGGTATTTATTTGTCATTTGGTGCTTACGGTGATGGAAAACATTCTTTCAAAAGATGCGGCATGTCTACTGTATATACTTCATTCTACTTGGCCACAGAAGTGACTACAAAATACCCTTACCATTAAAAATCTGAATAATTAATTTTAACTTAATTTCTTTGTAGTACCCGTGAAACTTGTATTTGGTAACAATTCGAATTGGAAACTCAGAGCAAGCTACCAAACCCACTGAGAATATCTTTTGTGACCGTTTTGAGTATGTTGGGATTCAGACTATTGTGTCCAAACACTGCCAGTTTTATAATAGATTATGTTTTCCTGTCATTTGATTTGTAAGTTCCTGATGATTCATTTTCCCCTGTCAAAAGTTCAACTCAAGAGATTTACATCAAGGATCCTAGGTCCATTGTGAAGTGTCTTTCTCAGAACAAACCTTTCTAGAAATCAACCCCAGATACAATGAGCTTTGGGAAAGATGAAGCAGCCTGTTAATCTTTTTAAAAAAACAAACAAAGACATCAGAAAAGTGATGCTGATGTTAAGAATGACTACTGAACTTTAAACTCCGGGCAGGTATTCACTATGGGGCTCGAGGGGGAGATCAGTCTACATTATGCAACTTCAGCTACATGACTAGTGTAGCTAATGTCGACGCACGTAGATATATCACTGTGGAGTCTTTGCTGCGGTATGTTGACAGGAGTACTGCAGCTGATGGGAAAGCGATTGGCAATTGATTTATTGCGTCTGTATTGTATGCAATACATTGACCTCTTCTGGATCAATTGCTGTCCCATTGATCTGATCCGTAATGAAACCTACCTTTGCTGTTCGGTTGCATGTGAACGGGCTGTGTACTCAGATTATGTGTTACTTACAGACAACAGCAAAGAAGCCACATTTGAACACTTGTCCTTGGTGATTCTTTTGTTGTGTCTCCAACATCACGTTTGTTTGGTCTGCATTTGATTTCTTTACCTATTTACACCTTGCTGATCAAGGTCACCTCCCTGGGAACCAGTTAGAAGGGAGGATATGCATTATCAGACGATCATTTGTTTGTATGTGTTCCTGAGAGGAAAATCTTGAAATGGAGGATACTCTAGACCAGGGGCCTGCAACCAAAGTATTGAGACGTGCCATTTTTTTTCAAATTTAGTTACAAAATCAATCCTTCAAGAGCCATGATGCACATAAATGCGAGACATTCCTTAATAAATAATGTTATACTCTACTTTTTGTAACCCCTGTTTTAAGAACAGTGCGCACACAGTGATTTGTACCAGTTAGAAAGTTTGTTACTCTCACCCCTGGATCAGAGAGCAAATGAGGACAAGGAATAGGAGCTAGGCTCTTAAGCAGGAGGGAGTGATGTTAGCATCAACCCTCCATTCCACCACCCCCAAATTCCCAGGCTGTATCCGCCTTGGCCCACAAACCTGTCCCACATCTCCAGGTGTTACCCCGCTCAGCCCCCAAAACTACCCCCCATGACCAGGCTTTACTCCTATCAGCCCCAAACCTGCAACCACATCCCCAGACTTAGCCCTTCTCAGCTGACAAGCTGCTCCAACCTGCCCACTGTACCTGGCTCTTACTTGCCCACCCATTGCTTTTCCCCCACACACATTCTGGGTCTCTCCACCCTCCTCCCCTCCCCCCATACCCTCAACTTCTCAGGGCAGAAAGTGCCTGAAACTTCCCCAGGTGCTCTCCACCCAGTCATGCTGCCGCCAGACACACTAGGTCCTGGGACCAGGCTGGGAGCCAGGCCGAGTTTGACGGGAGCTGAGATTACACTGTGGGATGCAACTCCAGGCTATGGCAGTTGCCAGCAGAAAGAGGGGGAAGAGCCAGACTGAGGAGGAGCTGGGAGAGGGGAGGGTGCTCTACTGCCTGAGAGGAGGCACTGGCCCCTCAGGGAGGGAAGCTGTGTTTGGTCCCAGGAGGCTTCCCCCCACCTCTTCTTCCTTCTCAGCAGGTGTTCACAGCTGTAGCAGGGGAAGTCTCAGCTGCCCCCACCCCAGCTCTTCTGCTTACTCCTGCCACCTGCAGCATGGGCAGCTCCCTGCCCTGCCACCGCTGAAATAATGGATCCCTCCCATTGCCTTGCCGGCTGTTAAACCAGTCAAATTTAGTTCCATTATTTCAGCAGAGGAAGGGCAGGGTAGCCACAAGAGGACTCAGTGGTGGCAGCATCTGGAATCACAACTGACTCCTTAAAAAGCCACATGCAGTTCTGGAACTGCAAGTTGCCGACCACTGGTCTAGACTCATGGACCTGCATAAGTTAAATGTGGAAGAGGCCAATCAGGGCCTCCAGTCGACCACATTGCCATGTCAGAATGTCCCCCACAGAACACTTTCTAACATTCTGTCCAATCTGGCATTAAATGCTTCAAGTGATAGAGTTTTTGAAACTTCCATAGCAGACATTTCCATTACCTGTGGGAGGAAAGTACACCCTGTTCCCTCTGTGGGATGGTGAAGGGGACCTTAGTAAAAGTGCTAATGGACTGTCTTAGAATCATAGAATCATAGAAGAGTAGGACTGGAAGGGACCTCGAGAGGCCATCGAGTCCAGTCCCCTGCCCTTATGGCAGGACCAAGCACTTTCTAGACCATCCCTCAAAGCCATCTATCTAACCTCTTCTTAAATATCTCCAGTGATGGAGATTCTACCACCTCCCTTGGCAATTCGTTCCAGTGTTTGATCACCCTGACAGTTAGGAACTTTTTCCTAATGTCCAACCTGAACCTCCCTGCTGCAATTTAAGTCCATTGCCTCTTGTTCTATCCTCAGAGGCAAGGAAGAACAAGTTCCCTCCCTCTGCCTTATGACACCCTTTTAGATACCTGAAAACTGCTATCATGTCCCCCCTCAATCTTCTCTTTTCCAAGCTAAACAAGCCCAATTCTTTCAGCCTTTATTCATAGGTCTTGTTCTCTAGACCTTTGATCATTCTCGTTGCTCTCCTCTGGACCCTCTCCAATTTCTCCACATCCTTCCTGAACTGCGGTGCCCAGAACTGGACACAATACTCCAGCTGAGGCCTAACCCGTGCAGAGTAGAGCGGGAGAATGACTTCTCGTGTCTTGTTCACAACACACCTGTTAATGCATCCTAGAATCATGTTTGCTTTTTTTGCAACAGCATCACACTGTTGACTCATATTTAGCTTGTGGTCCACTATAACCCCTAGATCCCTTTCTGCTGTACTCATTCCTAGGCAGTCCTTTCCCATTCTGTATGTGTGACACTGATTGTTCCTTCCTAAGTGGAGCACTTTGCATTTGTCCTTATTAAACTTCATCCTGTTTACCTCAGCCCATTTCTCCAGTTTATCCAGATCCTTTTGAATTATGACCCTATCCTCCAAAGTTGCAACCCCTCCCAGCTTGGTATCATCTGCAAACTTAATAAGTGTACTTTCTATGTCAATATCTAAATCGTTAATGAAGATATTGAACAGAACCGGTCCTAAAACAGACCCCTGCGGAACCCCACTAGTTATACTTTTCCAGCAGGATTGAAAACCATTAACTACTCTCTGGGTACGGTTATCCGGCCAGTTGTTCACCCACCTTCTAGTAGCCCCATCTAAGTTGTATTTGCGTATTTTATTGATAAGTATATTATGTGAGACTGTGTCAAATGCTTTACTGAAGTCTATGTATACCACATCCACCGCTTCTCCCTTATCCACAAGGCTCGTTATTCTATCAAGGAAAGCTATTAGATTGGTTTGACATGATCTGTTTTTAACAAAACCATGCTGGCTGTTCCCTATCACCTTACCACCTTCCAAATGCTTGCAGATGATTTCTTTAATTACCTGCTCCATTATCTTTCCTGGCACAGAAGTTAAGCTGACTGGCCTGTAGTTTCCTGGGTTATTCTTTTTCCCCTTTTTATAAATGGGTACTATATTTGCCCTTTTCCAGTCTTCTGGAATCTCTCCCGTCTCCCACAATTTTCCAAAAATGATTGCTAAAGGCTCAGATACCTCTTCTATACGCTCCTTGAGGATTCTAGGATGCATTTCATCAGGCCCTGGTGATTTGCAGACATCTAATATTTCTAAGTAAATTTTAACTTGTTCTTTTCTTATTTCAACTTCTAAACCGACCCCTTTTTCACTAGCATTCTCTATGTCAGGCATTCCTTCAGATTTCTCAGTGAAGACCAAAACAAAGAAATCATTAAACATCTCTGCCATTTCCAAATTCCCTGTTACTGTTTCTCCCTCCTCACTGACGAATGGCCCTACCCTCTCCTTGGTCTTCCTCTTGCTACCAATGTATTTGTAAAAAGCCTTCTTGTTTCCCTTTATGCTTATAGCTAGTTTGAGCTCATTTTGTGCCTTAGCCTTTCTAATCTTGCTCCTGCATGCTCGTGTTGTTTGCCTATATTCGTCCTTTATAATTTGTCCTCGTTTCCATTTCTTATACAATTCCTTTTTTATTTTGAGATCATGCAAGATCTCCTGGTTAAGCCAAGGCAGTCTTTTGCCATGTTTTCTATCTTTCCTACGCAGCCGGATAGCTTGCTTTTGGGCCCTTAATAATGTCCCTTTGAAAAACTGCCAACTCTCCTCAGCCATTTTTCCCCTCAGCTTAGCTTCCCATGGGACCTTACCTACCAGCTGTCTGAGTTTACCAAAACCTGCCCTCCTGAAATCCATTATCTCTGTTGTACTGTTTTCCCTTCTACCTTTCCTTAGAATTGTGAACTCTATGATTTCACGATCACTTTCACCCAAGCATCCTTCCACTTTCAAATTCTCAATAATTTCCTCCCTATTTGTTAAAATTAAATCTAGAACAGCTTCCCCCCGGTAGCTTTTTCAACGTTTTGGAATAAAAAGTTGTCTGCAATGCAATCCAAGAATTTATTGGACAGTCTGTCCCCTGCTGTATTAGTTTCCCAACATATACCTGAATAGTTGAAGTCCCCCATCACCACCAAATTCTGGGCCCTGGATGATTTTGTTAGCTGTTTAAAGAAAGCCTCATCCACCTCTTCCACCTGGCTAGGGGGCCTGTAGTAGACTCCTAGTAGGACCTCCTCCTTGTTTTTTGCTTCTCTGAGTCTAACCCAGAGACTTTCAACCTGTCCATCCCCTACGTCCATCTCCACCTCTGTCCAAGTGTGTACATTTTTAATATACAAGGCAACACCTCCTCCCTTCTTTCCCTGTCTGTCCTTCCTAAGCAGGCTGTACCCTTCAATATCAACATTCCAATCATGAGTATTATCCCACCAAGTTTCTGTGATGCCAACGATATCATAGTTGTATTCACTTATTAGTATTTCCAATTCTTCTTGTTTATTTCCCATACTTCTTGCATTTGTATATAGGCATCTCAGACATTGATTTGGTCTTGCCTTCCAGTTTTGCCCTGGCCCTCTTTTAACTCTCCCAGTGTAGCCCATACTCCCTCCCATTTCAAGTTCATCTCCCAGGTATCCATGCTCTCCACTTGCCTGCAGGCTTTTCTCCCCTGCCCCCGTCGAACCTAGTTTAAAGCCCTCCTCACTAGGTTAGCCAGCCTGTGTCCGAATATGGTCTTCCCCCTCCTTGAAAGGTGAACGCCATCTCTGCCTTGTAGTCCTTCCCGGAAAAGGATCCCATGGTCAAAGAAACCAAAGCCCTCCTGGCGACACCATCCACACAACCAAGCATTCACCTCTAGGATACACCTGTCTCTGCCTGCATAACATCTCTGATACAGGCCCCTGGCAGGCAGCACACCTCCCGAGATGAAATGTCAGGGCGACAGATGGGTGCCTCCGTCCCCCTCAGAAGAGAGTCTCCAACTGCCACTACTCTAC
The DNA here is from genome assembly GCF_033958435.1 of Carettochelys insculpta. NCBI lineage: Eukaryota > Metazoa > Chordata > Testudines > Carettochelyidae > Carettochelys > Carettochelys insculpta. The sequence continues at coordinate 267,539,924 of NC_134137.1, read as the reverse complement.
ATTTCCTTCTTGCAGGGGTGGCAGTAGACTTCCCAGCCTTGGGGGTACGAGGCTTCTCCTCTTCTGTACGGGGTAATTCTTGGTCTCCTGTATTGAGTACAGAGTAACGGTTTTCCAGTACCACGCTGGGAGGGTTCTGAGCAGGGGTGGGACACTGCCTGCTGCAACAAGTAACCAGCTGCCAGTGTCCACCCTGGTCCACCTCCTCCAGTGGTTTATCAGCCATCCTGTGCACTGGGACAGTTACTTCCACAGTCTCCACCTGAATACTATCCAGGAACTGCTCATGAACTCGAATACTCCTCAACCTGGCCACCTCCTCCTGTAGCTCCCCCACCTGCCGCCTGAGAGATTCCACCAGCAGGCACCTTTCACACTGAATATTCCCCTCAGCCTGGGTATCAGTAAGTGGGAACGGCAAGCCACAGTCCTTGCAGAACCACACCAGGATCTGGGTAGAAACATCCATGGTCAGGCAGTCTGTCTGGCTACAGGCACAAGTGGAGGAGACAGCAGTAGCGCTGGCACAGGTGTTGCGGGTCTTCCTAACCATTATAGTCCTCTCTGTCACACTCCCTCTATCAAACTCCCTCTTAAACTCCCCTGTCTGCAGCTCCCTGTCTGCTTCACTCCCCTGGTCGCTCCTGCCTCTGGCTTTTAAGCCTGCTGGCCTCTCTCAGGCCCTCCCCCTATGAGTCACACAGGAGAAGGCTGATCAAGGGAGCAAAAGGTTGGGCAGGCAGTCCCAACTGCCACTGAAACTGAAACTGAAACTCCCCCCACCTGGAATCAAAATGGCAGTTCAAATGCCAGCAGTTAAAGCACACGCTCACTCACCCAGAGATCAGCACTCTCACCTGGTAGCTTCTTCAGCGGCAGGCTCACATGCTCTCCTCCCTCTTAAACTCCCCTGTCTGCAGCTCTCTGTCCGCTTCGCTCACCTGGTCGCTCCTGCCTCTGGCTTTTAAGCTAGGCCGACCTTTTCCTTCATAAGCCAGCACTGACATGCTGAATGCTGGAACACTGCTTGTTGTCAGGAGGATATGGTGGCCATGAAAGAGGGCTAACAGGCCGGAGCAGTTGGAACTTGTGGGGGGGATATCGGTGGGTTAGGTAATCATGTCATTTAAAAGTGTGCAATTTTGGGACTGTAGTAAGGGAGAGAAGTTGCAGAGTTCTCGAGGCGGCAGGCCTGTAAAGGAGGAGGCTGGGAGTAAGTATGCGGTAGTTGTTTCCACAGAGCTAAGTGATGCTGGAATGGTGGAAACTGGGGGTGAAATGCTCTTTCGAACAGCCGTTATTTGCAATAAGATGAGTATGGATTTTACCCAGGAAGACAGAATAGTTAAAAGAGAGAATGAACACCACCCAGAAAGAGTGCCATGCAGGGCCTTCTTTGAGTTTGGCTAGGGAGCTTTTATTTTAATCATATTAAAAAAAAACAATTTTTAGAGATTCAAGCTTGTAAGTACTCCATGAAGGATCAGTATGGGAAGTTTAAGCTGGACATTAGGAAATACTTCTTAACTACCAGGGTGGCTGAGCACCAGAATAAAATGCCTCAGGAGGTTGTAGACTCTCCATCATTGGAGATACTTAAGAGCAGGTTAGATAAACATCTGATCAGGATGCTGTAGACAGTGCTTGGTCTTGCTGTGAGTGCAAAGGCCTGGACTTGACGACCTCTTAAATTCCCTTCCAGTTATGATTCCATGATCCTGTCCACATATGGAGATCATATCAACCACTTTCTATTTATGGACCCAAACTCCAGCAAATAGAAAAGCAGGTAGAGAGAAGTCACGTTTTAGGGCTCATATGCTCCCCTTTAGGGGAGAAGTCTAGTTCTAAGATAGACAAGATTGAGACAAAACCATTGAGCACTTATTTTAATAATGTTGAAGTTGAAGATGGAGAGAGGTTGCAAAATAGCCCCAGAACTCTTGGTGTTGATGGCCGTGACATACTTGAGGCTCACACATGGGTCAATTCCTTACTTCCAACCTTTCTGTGGTTTGATTCCATTGTAAATCACAAACACCACCATAACATACCATTCTTTGCCACAGCAGCTGTGCGATTTCCACCAGCTGAGGCACACAGACATGGGACAGGTCAGGGGCTTATTGTGTATCATGCTGGTGTGACTGAGGAGACAGATGGAATGAGAATTCCAGAAACCCTGAGCTATTGCACAGTGGTAGTAGTGTAGATACTTGCTGGACATACATATTAAGTCACCTCAGTAATCCATCACTTGGATGCTAGTGCACAGGTCTTTCAACGTACAAGCACAGTGACTAGCAGGCTTTCTTCCAGGTGGTTTATGAGGCACCCATCCTATCCATAATCAGTGTTCCCTGTAAGCCGCTCAGGAGAGGTTCAAATGCTGCCCAACTGATTAGCAGAGCATCCAGAGCTTGTTTTTGTTTTGTTTCTAATGGTAGAGCCCTTCGCACAGGACCACATAAATTTTTTTCAAAACATGGATGGAAACAATCTGCCATTGGATAAAAAAAAAGATTAGAGGCAACATTGTCCATAATGAAGTTGATAACTTAATTCACATTGTATATCTGGGATTGAATTCTGTCTTGTGGCTGAGTTGTTTTCCCCACCTCCCCCTTGTTTTCATAAGGACTGTTCTGGTGTGGGAATTTTTCGTTCATGGGGGCTTTAAAGTAGCATTGACGTCCTGCAGATTCCATAGAATTACCATGCTCCTCATGCACATGCATCCCAGTAGCTCTCAGCCCAGCTATTCTGCACTTCAACTCTTGATTTATAGGTCAATCCTCTTGTTTTATGAGTATTTGCATCTTTCTCTGAACTTCCTCCTGTTTGACAGAATCGTCTTTGATATATGTAAATGAAATCTCACCATCACAGGCCAATGCCAAAGCCCTTGTAGCCTTTGAACATACCTTATTAGAATGGGTCAGAGTCATGAGATTATTAACATAACAGCTGTTTCACCTGCAAAGTGCATGAAATGCTATTCATATAGGACCAGAATCCTCTACCTTTAGTCACGTCAAGTAGTATCTTTCTCCATGGGGAGGCCTTACTCATAGAATGCCCTCTCATAGCAGTGAAGGTGGTAGAATCACATTCTTTACTATACAGAAGAAAAGTATATGCTGAGCAACAGTAAAGCAGCAAACCCAAAGCTCCTGTGCCTATTCCTTGACAGATGGTGAAATCCTCATTCCATTCACATCAATAGCAAAATTCCCAGTAACTCTAAAGAGGTGCAGTTGTCTAAGGTAAATTTGAATAAACTGCCTTGAAACAGGAGAATCAAAGTAGACAGAAGGCTGAGGAAAGAATGAAGAGATATAAGACTAGGAAGAGAGAACATATAAGGGTTAAACTTGAGTGGCTGTTTTACCTTCCAAGGTGAAAATGGCCATCAATCCACATTTGTAGAGCCATGGAATTGAACCAAATGTGAGCTTTAGAGTAGAAATAGGAGAAACCTAACCCCCAAATTAACCATCATTGGTTCTAAATGAACAATATTATAGCTTGAGTTTACAGTGATAACCTTTATAGCCATGCAGTTTTAGCAGCTTTATGTATTATTTGTATCATCGCAGGATTTCAGAACCTCAGTCTTGAGCTAGGACCCAGTGTGCTAGGTGCAGTACAAGAAACACAGGATAAGATGACTGTCCTTCTTCCAGGGAGTTTACAATCTAAATAACCTCCATAATGAATTAGGATGTGTATCTACAGTGCATGTTGGAGTATTATACTATAAATGGTAAACAATTTCTATGATTCTCTTTTCAAATCAAAGCACATGAATGGAAACTTCAGTGCAATCAATGAAATTACACTTGTATAAAACCAGTAGATGAGATGAAAATCAGACTCAATGTTACTCTTACTTCCTATTTTATTCCACTTATAAACCCTATGTTTTATTTTGCCTTTCTCTTCTCTTGTTAGCAATCCTAATTTACATGCAGAGCCAACATCATGACAAATTCCTTCTGTCAGAGCCACATAGTGAACTGGCAGCATTATGGAAGAAAATGGATTGAGGGATTCAGCAGGACCACAATTGTATGTAAATCCCTGCAAAAGAAAGAGAGAAATGAAAGTCTGATGCAGATTTCAAAACAATGGGCCAGAATCATTGCAGGTGTAACTGCATTGTATGAAGACATTAATATTTAAGGCTGAGGGATAATGGGCTGACTGTGATCTCTTTACACACACATATACACACTAACATTCCTTTGCTTCAGTGGCAAAAACAAAGCCAACTGTTGTGAGGGATTCCCAGACAGTCATGCTTCTACCTGTTTAGCTCTGTGGCGATCTCTCCCTGTTGAACAGAGCTGTAAGTCTGGGTTGTGTCTCGCAGAGATATCAGCTTTGCCACCTTCTGCTGTCAGGCTTCCCTGCTATCTTCTCAAACCTGGCTCTCAGAATAATTGTTCATTTTTGGCCTGTGTGCATACTCCTGACTCTACCACTTAGAGAAATCAGCTGTTCAAATCAGTGTTAATGTTAACAAGATGATCCATTTCATCCCACGATAGATGCTAATGAATCGTTGTGAATTTATTGTGGTGGAAAGCCAGTGGCTGCTGGTAATTAAACTGATGAGCAGAGTTATTCTCATAAGAGGGTACTTTACGTTAATTGTTTTCCACGTGGTTCTTCTTAAAAATTGTATATCTAAGCACAACTAAGCTATGATTACCTGGCATCTGAAGATGATATTCTCAGAGGGGTACTGACAAGGATTTTCTAAGTGGAAAGAAATAAAACTACTTCTTGGGAGACAGTTAGGTAGAACCCTTTCTGAAAGTTTCAGATGTGGATTATATCCTAAAAACAAAACATTGAACACACTTGCTGACTAAAAAGGTGCCATTGTGTGCATTCAAGGTCAGGTATGCTTACCTGACTGCAGTTACGTCCATATGACACACCTTACAACAATATGGCTGTGTCACCGCAACTGCACCATTATTAAGGTGGGCCTAGTTGCTCTGATATCAGAAGAAAGCTCTCTTGAGCTACGTCTACACGTGAAGCCTACTTCGAAGTAGCCTATTTCAATGTGGAGACATCGAAATAGGCTATTTCGATGAATAACGTCTACACGTCCTCCAGGGCTGGCAATGTCGATGTTCAACATCGACGTTGCGCAGCACCACATCGAAATAGGCGCAGCGAGGGAACGTCTACACGCCAAAGTAGCACACATCGAAATAGGGGTGCCAGGCACAGCTGCAGACAGGGTCACAGGGTGGACTAGCACTTCCGGGGGCAACAGCTAGCCGCTCCCTTAAAGGGCCCCTCCCAGACACACTCAGCCTGCACAGTACACGGTCTGAAGAGCCATAGGCACACAGACCTCGGGCGACGCAGTCATGGACCCCCAGCAGCAGCAGCAGCAGCAGCAGCCAGAGGTCCACCCAGCCGGCCCTGCAGGAGCAAGGCTCGCCCTGCTTCATGCCATGCGGGAGGCAGCTGAGCACCTCCTTGCCACACAGGAGGAGGAGCGGCCCGCAGGGGAGGAGGACTCAACCCCCAACCCTGCAGCACCCCAACCCCCCCCCGCCTCACACGCCACCGCCTGTGGAGCTACCCCACCAGCACCGACTGGTGGGAGCGGCTGGTGCTTCGGGAGTGGGACGACGACCGCTGGCTCAGGAACTTTAGGATGAGCCGGCAGACATTTATGGAGCTATGCCAGTGGCTCACCCCCGCACTCAGGCACCAGTACACCGCCATGCGGCGTGCCCTCCCTGTGGAGAAATGCGTTGGCATCGCTGTCTGGAAGCTGGCCACTCCAGACTGCTACCGATCCGTGGGGCAGCAGTTTGGCGTCGGCAAGGCCACCATCTGGGCTGTCCTCATGGAGGTAAGAGGACCCACGGGGGGAGTGGGGGGAGGCAGCCCTGGCAGGGCAGGGGGGCCCAGGCAGGGCAGGGCAGGGCAGGGCAGGGCAGAGGAGGGGAGGAGAGGGGAGGGCAGGGGGGCCCGGGCAGGGGAGGGCCACGCACACCCTGCTCACCCCTCATTGGTGCTCTCCCATGTGCTTCCCCTGCAGGTCGTGCGCGCCATCAACATCATGCTCCTCCACAGGCTTGTGAGGCTGGGGGACCCAGATGCCACCATCGTGGGCTTTGCCACCCTGGGCTTCCCCAGTTGCTTCAGGGCTCTGGATGGGACTCACATCCCCATCCACACCCTGGAGCACAGTGGAGGATGCTACATAAACAGGAAGGGCTACCACGCAGTGGTCCTCCAAGCCTTGGTGGACAGCCGGGGCCGTTTCCAGGACGTTTATGTGGGCTGGCCTGGCAGCACCCACGACGCCCGGGTTTTCCGGAACTCAGGCCTGTGCTGCCGGCTGGAGGCAGGGACCTACGTCCCCCAGCGGGAGATCCCTGTGGGGGACACCACCATGCCCCTCTGCGTCGTCGCAGACGCGGCATACCCCCTCCGGCCTTGGCTTATGCACCCGTACACAGGCCATCTCTCTGCCAGCCAGGAGCGCTTCAACCAGCGCCTGAACCATGCGACCCAGGTGGTGGAGCGCTCATTTGGCCGCCTCAAAGGGTGCTGGAGATGTCTGCTCACCCGCCTGGATGCGGGCCCCACCGACATCTCACAGATTGTGGGTGCGTGCAGCACCCTACACAATCTGGTGGAGAGCAAGGGGGAGGACTTCTTTCAGGGCTGGGCTGTGGAGGCTGGCAGGGCCGACGTGCAGCCACCCGCTGCCCCCAGTCGCCAGGTGGACCCCGAAGGGACCCGGGTCCGGGAGGCCCTGTGGGCCCACTTCGATGAGGCTGCGGGGTGAATGCTGGCAGGCCCCCCACTGCAGCCCCCGCTTCCTCCACAACACTCCCTGCCCATACGCCCACACCACGGAGCACCCAACAGCACACACACACCCCCGACTTTTCCTGGACAAATAAAAGCAGACACTTGTTTGTAAAATCAAACTGGTTTTCTTTGAACTGTTATTTTAACTAATACTAAACTATATACAAGAACTTCTAACTATAATTGAATATTAAATAAGTATGCATATATTAACCAAAAAAACCCAGGGATTACAAGGAAGGGGAGAACTATTTACATGGGAGGGGGACGGATCAGACTGGGCAAACGGTGGGCACAAATAAATAAATCCAAACTATATACAAGGGGGGAGGGGCACGTCCTGGGCCCCACGCCCCTATAGTCCGGCACTGGGGCTGGGAGGCCGGGAGCCCCGCTTCGGCTGCAGCCCTGTCCTGGGCTGGCTGGGGGCCGGGCGGACCGGCAGATACGTCCGGCGAGTCTCAGCTGGCCCCAGGTCTCCCTCAGCGGAACGGCCCTCGGTGGCAGGTGGTGGGGCGACGGCGGACGGCGCAGCGACGAGCAGAGCAGTGGGTCGCGCAGCGGGTGGAGCACTCAGGGTGGGCACAGCGGTGGCCAGCGCGGCATGGGGGGCCAGGTAGTCCACGAGGCATTTGAAGGTGTCCACGTAGGCCCCCCATGCCTCTTGGCACCAGGCCAGCGCCCGCTTCTGGAGATGGAGGCGGCGTTGCTCCACACGCAGGCGCTGCTCCGCGACCTCCAGCTGCCGGCAGTGGAGGGCCAGCAGCTGGGGGTCCATCGCCGTCGGGTGGTGGTGGTGGGTCTGCCATCTTGCCCGCTGTGGGGCTGGTCGGTCCTCCGCCGAAGGGCTGGCCTGGAGTGATGGCCCCGGAGGGGTTTCCGGGACCACTGAAGTCTCGCCGGCGCTCTCCGGTCCTTCCGATGGTGCAGCTGCGGAACACAGGAGGGGGGAATAAGAGTGGAGACAGGCGTTAGTGTGGGCCCTGAGCCGTGGCCCTTGTCCCCTCACCCCTGTGCTGCAGGTTCCCCATCCCCGTCCCCGGGAGATGCTGCTGTGATGGGGTTCAAGGGTCCCCCTGCACTGCACCCCGTCCCCCGGCAGGAGTGACTCTCACTTCACTCAGCAGGGTCTGACAGGAGAGGTTTCTTAGGCAACAGATGCCCAGTTTCTCCCAGAAGTGACAGTACAGCAGTCAGAGACAGTCCTTCCAACCCATCCTGGGGAGAAGACAACAAGGGGTGCCCCTCTGGGGTGTAGCTTTCCCCCTCCTCAGGCTGGCTGCCTTCCAGCTCTCCCTTCCCCTAGCCTCTACCTGCGGCCCCCGATTCAAACCCAGCTCGGCTCCTCCCTCCTCTTTGTTCAGGGCAGAGGTGTAACCTGCCAGTTGTAGCCCCAGGATCATCCTTAGCCACTGGGAGCTATTCAGCTTGTTGCCCATATCTAGCCTGAGACTCGCATTTGCACTCCCCCAACTCCATCACATGCTGCTGCTGCTGCTGCTGCTGCGGGGTGTCCCACCCCCTCCTCCCGGGGGACCCTAGAGGTTCCGCTCCCCCCAGACCCGGGGATGGGGCATGGCACTGTCGTGCTGGCGAGTGGGGGGGGGGCAGGGGCTGATGCATTCCTGTGAGGGACATGGCACTGCTGTCCTTGGGGCCATGGCCATCTGGGCATGTAGAGGGCCCTGGCCACATATCTATTACCCCCGCCCCTCAACCCCGGGGGTGTACACCGGGGGGGGTACATACCTGTAGGTCCACTCCCACGGTCGGGGGACACCCGGGGGGGGCGGACGCCACGCTGCTGCTCCGGGATGGCAAGAGGATCTGGAGCCCGGTGTCGGTGGAGGAGGAGTCCCCCTCCTCCTCCTGCTCCGGTGCCCCGGGGGTGGGCTCCAGGGGGGGCCCCCGGCATGCGGGGCTTACCTCCGGGGCGGACTCCGGCTCCGGGGCCTGCTGGGGCTCCTCAGCCGAGGTATCAAGAGTGGCTGAAGGGGAGGAGGTGTGCCGGGGGCCCAGGATGTCCCTGAGCTCCAGGTAAAAGGAGCAAGTGATGGGGGCGGCCCCAGATCGGCCGGCCGCATCCTGGGCCCGGGCGTAACCCTGCTCCAGCTCTTTGACTTTACTCCAGACATGGTCCGGAGTGCAGGCAGGGTGACCCCATGCGGCCAGGCCCTCGGCCAGCCGAGCGAACGCATCTACGTTCCGCCTCTTGCTCCCCATTACCTGGAGCACCTCCTCCTCGCTCCAGAGCCCCAGCAGGTCCCAAAGCTCGGCCTCCATCCAGGAGGGGCCCCACTGCTGCTTCCCGGCCTGGCTGCCAGCCCGCGAGCCCTGGCTGCCCTGGCTCCCCTTGCGGGGGGGTCCCCTGGGGGCGCTGGGGGGCTGCTGGGTGGCCATCGCAGCTGGGGTGGCAGACAGTGGTGGCTCAGAGACGTGCAGGCTGGCCGCGTGTCTGGGCTGCCTCCTGCACGTTCCCTCAGCTTCCTTCACAGGAAGGGAGGGGGCGGGGACCTTTAAGGGGCCGCTCCATGCGGCCACCATTGAGCTGAGGGGCTGGAGAGAGCATCTCTCAACCCCTCAGCTGATGGCCACCATGGAGGACCCCGCAATTTCGATGTTGCGGGACGCGCAACGACTACATGGTCCCTACTTCAACGTTGAACGTCGAAGTAGGGCGCTATTCCCATCCCCTCATGGAGTTAGCGGCTTCGACGTCTCACCGCCTAACATCGATGTTAACATCGAAATAGCGCCCAACACATGTAGCCGTGATGGGAGCTATTTCGAAGTTGGTGCCGCTACTTCGAAGTAGCGTGCACGTGTAGACATGGCTTTGGTGACAAAATAAACCCACCCTGAATGAGTGGCAGTAGCATCATTAATGGGAGCGTGCTTCCTGTTAATGAAACTAGTGTATTTCATCATTTAAATATGTGTAGTTTAGGAATGTTTTTTCAGCAGCCACTGATTTTCTACCACAAATTCACAATAAGTCATTAGTGTCTATCATGGGATGAAATGGGTCATCTTATCAACATTAGCACTGATATAAATGGTAGATTTAATTGAGGGTTGGAGTCACCAGCAAGCACATAAAGCAAAAATAAATAATTTTTCTGAGAATAAGGTTTGATGAGATGGGAGGGGGCCCTGACATGGGGAAATGCAAAAACTAGTACCTCTGCAAGATATTACCAACAAAGAATCAGTGTAACTCTGGTACCTTAAGCTGGATTTTCGTCACTTCTCTGATTCTTGATCTATGTGTGGATTCATGGAAAAAGTAGTTTGTTATGTGGATCTGATGCTATAGTGGCACAGTTGTTCCTTACACACATACAGTGTATGATTAAATTTGAGGCAGGCTAATGTGTATGATAAACTGAATGACACAGAGAAGAGCTGTATATGGGGAGTACAGACTGACTTTTTTTTAAAACATTGATGGAACTAAAAAGCAAAGATTGAAAGGGCTGAGTGAAATGTTTACAATATAACAACCAGCCATACTCAAAACACATTGAATAGCCCATAGATCTGGTATAGGCCTTCAAATAGCTCTTAGTTCTGTGCTTCTATAAAAGTTTGTATTCTATAAATTACAGATTCCACCTCCCTAGTCTGGCATGGTTGGGACCTTACCAATCCTAGACAAGAGAATTTGCTGGTCCAGGGAAGATTCCCTGCAATGGCCCCCAAGCCACCAACCTCCCATCACTTGGCTGCTCCTCTACCTTCTGCTGTTGCCTGGGTCCCTGCCTGAAACTCTGCCAGGCCACCACCCATGCCCCAGGGCAGCCAGGGGGAGCTAGCTCCAGCCAGGCTAGGGACACAGCTCCAGCCCTGCGCAGTTGCCCACAGCCCTGCAGGGCTGCTGGAGGAAGCCAACTCTGGTCCCATGGGGCTACCAGGGGAATCCAACTCTGGCCCAGTACTGGGGATGCAGCTCCAACCTGTGTGGCTCCCCCAGCTCTGCAGGGCTGCGGAAGGAAGCTGGACATGGGTCCATGGGACTGAGAGGGAAAGCTGTCTCTGGCTCAGAGGAGATGCAGGGCTGCCAGTGGACCCCAGCCCCAGCCCCACATGCCTGCCCTCCCAGGGGTTGCTGGGAGGATGGGTCTCCGCTTTAACCCCCTCCACCCCTCCCAGCTGCCAGAGGATGAGATCCTGCCTGGCTCTCTGGTCAAGTGACATCCCTTGCCCTGCCAGACAAGGGATGTTGCTGGACAAGAGAATGCCAGACTTAGGAGTTCCAACCTGTGGTATCTTTGTGTAAAGTATGAGACTATATTACGGCTCTATAACTACTTTGATCATTTTGAAAAACAATATACTTGGCATTTATGCTGTGTTTTTTGTCTTCAAAATGATTCACAATTAGTAATTAAATAGCACAAACCCCAAGAGGGATGCAAGTATATTATTACCATTTTATATACAAGTAAACTGAGAGAAATGATGAGTCTTGCCCAGGGTCACCCATGTTAGTATGAAAGCTGAGATTATGCTAGAGTTGTTCCTGGCTCCCACCTCTGCATAGATTTCTTTACACCATTTTCCTTTAGAAAAAGAACAATGGAGTATCTTGTTTGGCACTAGCACCCTACAGAACAGAAACATAAATGAAACAAGCACAGGCCCAGAGGGCAATTCTGTAAAACCTTTCATTCGGACAAGAGGTCTTTTGGATTTGCCCACAGGCTTCTCATTACTTGAGTGAAGGACCATGGAGGTTTGATTCTTTTATGTAATCCAAATTCAGTGCTGAGAGGTTGCTAATCTCCCCCCCAGTAAAGGTGTAGTTCTGTCCAAAAGTTCTTGTTTCTTCACAGAAAAGTTTATTACACCACCCTTCAGCATCTTCTATATCTAGAGATAGAATCACCCTAGCCACTTGGAGAATGCAGCAACTGAGGCAGCAAGGCAGGAAGACCAATGGCCCAAGGAATTCTAAGCAAGGACATGCAATGAACAGGAAACAGCACCTTTGAGCCTGGTACGTGCAGAAATTGCACACTCACTTTTGAGATTGTCATGGGCCTTAGGTCTTTAAAGCAGTCTGATACAGAGCCAAGTAGAAGCCAAATGAAATAAGCACATGCCCCAGGGGAGAATCAGGCAGCAATGAAGGGAATGAGCCAGCCCAGATCCACATGGAGAGATTTAACTGCCTAAGTAGCTGTAAGGCAATTAACTAACCAGCTGGACCTATCAAAAGGTGTGGTGGAACTAAGTTGGGGTTGGGAAAGCAGCTCCTGAGGACAAAGTAAGCTCCAGAGGAAGGGGACTTCTCGAGTCCCTAATTAGGCAAAAGTTCTTCAGGAAGAGAGGCCTGGAAGAGACCCTAAACAGAGAGGCAGAGCTCTCTAAGCAGCAGACAAGCCTGAGGCCTTAAAGCTGATGGGACCACTACTGGAACTCAGAGACTTTGGTTTGAGGCCTTTTTAAGGTTTTATCTGTGCTCTGAGGAAGGAGCCAAATGATCTTATCTGGAGGCTTCATCAAGAGGGATACCTGCTGTAAAATACAATGGCGGAGTTCTAATGACCAGGTTGCTTAAGTGACCTCATTAGAGGGGAAACAGGCAGACACAAGCAGAGCCATATTCCCCTGCAAAGGGGTACTAGGCAGGCAATGCCTTTCCCACAAGCTGCCAAACTGGTGGCTGGAATAGGCCAATTAGGAGAATCCTTTAGGCAGCGGGTTTCTCTACACTTCACCACAGAGCAGATGTGAACCTGACTTTCATATTCCATATCCCACTACCAGTTCTGCCCGCAATGTGCATCTCTTCCCTACTTGGTTGGGCCAGCAAAGGATTTGAGCTAAGCTCACCAGAGGCAAAAACTTAGCTTTGTTCACCTTCAACTGGACAAGATGCTTTTCAAGCAAATGAAAGAGCATCATCCTACCTCTGTTTCAAGGGAAGTAGCCTATCATGACATACTTTTTTCCATTAAGCTCATTACCAATACAAATCCTTATTAGCTGTCATTTTGACCTTTACCATTACCTGTCAGCTGTACGCCCACCATCTTTTCCAAATATGCAAAATTAGGTTGAGTCAACCTTTTGAAAACTAAAAATATACTCGCTTTTAAACTACAATGCCTACTTAGTGCAGTTTTTGTTAAAGATTAAAAATGTATTTCAAAGAGTTTTTACTTTAAAACATTACATAGCAAGAAGCTTTTAAAGTGGCTGGTTCCATGTTCATGTATTCCAGAATCCTTTAAATTAAGTCTAAACAACAGTAGAGGCAGAAGGGTTTGTTTTTCATATTTTCTACTTCTAATAAATGTACTTTCTTGTCATCCTGTGAACAGATATTGTCATTGTTGATGCCCTTCAAGAAAGTTAAGCATATCAGCTGGAATCTATACAAAGAAAAACTGATATGAAGAGTTATCCCAGAAAATCAGTACAGCCAGTCAAAGCCTACAAAAATAATCCTCTTAAAATCATTGATTCAACCATCCTGATACTGTTTGTACCCAATTTGGTTCCTCCCTCAGATAAATTCTACTTAGAACCCAATCCCAATAATATAATAATCCCAATAATTATCTTTCTTAGCACCATCTGTAGTATGAGATCATGAGACAACCCAAGAAAGAGAGAGTGCAACGTTTTCAAATCGCTGGTTCCATCCTACCTTAAGAAGCAATCATTATCGGTGCTGGCTTATATTTTAAAAAATTTAACTCAAAAAGCAGCATTCAAAATTCATGTCTCCTCCTTTTTAAAAACAGCACAAGGAAACCACTGGACCAGTGCAAAGCCCTGTATCCCACTTGTGAGAGGGTGACAGCTGGGGCCAGGTAGATGGTCACAGCCTGGTTCAGGGCATCCATGTTGGCCACCACCTGGTCACAGGCCTGCCACTCCGCACAGAATTTCAAAAGATGGCCTTCTTTTGACATTACTTTCGAAGGTACTTGCCAGTGCAGACGCAGCCTGTGTATGGAGATCAATCAATCTCAGCCGGTTCTTGTTGCTTGCTGTAGTCCAGCAGCATGAATATTATCCCAATCAGAATAACGCCAAGAAAATCTTGCCACATCATAAGCATAGAGATCAGGAGGTCCTCAATCCAGAAACCCAGAATAAAATCATTTTTGCATGAATTACTTCATCACTCTCAAAAGATATGTAAGAAATATAGGCCAGGTTTTCAAAAGGCAATGCCTAAAGTTCAGATCCTAAATCCGCAGATAGGCACACAAATTAGTGGCTTGATTTTAAAAAAATTGGCACACATACAAACTCCATTAAATGCAATGAGTGTTTTAACAGAGTTATGTATGCCTATCCCAGGGTTTAATTTATATCTGTTGGTCTCCTCATGGTCTCATTGGAATCAGTTGCAACATTCTCAGATACTCCAAGAACAGCAGAAGTGGGCTCTGCATAAAGCAAGATTATTGACAAATGCTAATAACAGTACGCAGCCTGCATGAAAGCTCAGCACTTAGTGTTCTGCTATGGATCACTGAAAGGAGTCCTTTGAGAAGCATTGTAAAGAAACTTGTTTTAACCTGCTTTCACTTACAAATGTTTAAAGGTACCAAAGCTGCCTTTTTGCTCAGTTTTTTCAATGGCATAACATGAGGCCTGTGATTAAGATGCATCTAAATGGCTCCAAAACACAAGTATGTTTTTTTTTTAGAAGGGGTGGCCTGTGTGCTTACAGAGTGACACAAAGGGTTTTGATGTGATTTGGAAAATACAAAGCCTACAACTGAACAACATTTGGAAAGCCCACAAGCTTCAGTGTGGGCACCACCCATGGAGTGTTTGCTAAAATTGGATGTTGAACACTCCTGGAGGGATACAGAACGTTGCAGCTGTGAAATCACAGAAAAATTGATAACTTGTTGGAGAAAACTTTCAGTTTACTAATTTTGGAAAGAAATTATGCCTATTCCAAGCGGTATTCAGGTTGTCTTGTCACATAAAACAATACAAATCATAAGCCATACATTGTTGACAAAGCAGATGAACATAACACCATACAAACTGAAGTGCTGTCCTGGTAAAGGAAATTACAAAAACCACAGCAGCAGGCGTCAGTATGTTACTGTGGAGATTAATTACTTCCACTGCTTCCAAAAAGTCCATTAAGAAATCTAATCTACAAAATGAGCTCTCCTGCACGCATTACTTGTCCATTAACGTTCTGAGTGCATTTAGCAATTATGTAACATAGCTGATAACATGCACAAACGTTGTGAAGTAGCCCAAGCAGGATTTCTATGTTCCGCCCCCCCCCGCCCCACACACATTGGAAAAACAAAAGAAAACAGCAAAAAATGTTGATTTAGAAATGTACAATTTGTACTGGCAAACAGGACTTTTAAACACTATGGTACTTCTCAAACTAATGCTGGTTTTAATGACCTTTAGATGTGAATGATTTCTTAGTCCTTCTGCTTTTGCCAGTTTCACACTCTGTTCTTCTTTAGCATCTTCTCCTTCTATGATGTTGATTCAGTTGTCTATCTTTCTTGCCTATCCCAGATCTCTGACACTGCCGCCTTTGTCATGCAATTGGTCCTCTCTTACAATTTGGTAGGTTTGATGATACTCTGTTCACCAACTTTACAGCTAATTAGTCATCTCTGTCACGCTGTCACTATCTGATATTTTTCCCAATCATTCATTTGGTGTGAATTCTCTTCTCTTTTCATTCTTGATGCTTTCTTTCTCTGAACATTAGCAGTCGCTGTTTCAAACTTGCTTGTATCACATTCCATGTGTGATTCTTTCATCCTATAATACACAGTATGTATGCAACAGGATCTTCTTTCCACAGAGAAGTCATAAAGTGGTTCATGATTAATTTGTTCCTGTTGGTGATTTTTTTTCCAAAATACTTTCCTTGGCTGGCTGTATCTATATTTTTGCCTCTGTTCCACCTCCCATAGGATTTCTGATCTGGCACTTAATTTCTGCTAGTGTCTGATGTTTGATAATGACTGCATTTCACTGACATTTCGACAGCATGATTAAATATGATATTATGCATTAAGAACTATTGTTAAAGGCTGTGCAGTCTCCATGGCCATTCCTTTTTGGCATCCCTTCTGAATCTGTCTACAAAGTTGCTAATCAGTGCCTATTGTGACAGAAGTTTTTTGTGATGTGTACATCATATCTGTCTGCTGGGAACTGGAAAGACACCAGCTCACTTCACGTTGTCCATTCTTCAGCAATTCCATTTTCAATGCACTTTGGTTGCTACTACGTGGACTCAGAGGTATACCCGAGATCTGAACAATGTAAAAAGCCCTCTACCCCATTGCTAAAAGTCTGAGCTAGTAAACACTCACCTAGTATTTCTCATTATTTGTTATTTTACTTTCCCTCCCCCAGCCTTCTCTTTTAATCCCACTCTCGCACAACATGCTCGATATTCTCTTTTTCTTTCTTCTTTTCTATCCCCAGGCAGTTGTCGTTGCATGTCAGCAAATCTCTGACAGCCCAGGACATTTCATTGAAAATGAGGCAAATGGAAGCAAATGGTGGAGCTCTAACAGACGGGAGGTATTCAGGGCTAGCCTTCACAATCTACTGTTGTGGATCATTCCAGACTCGTGTCGTTTATCTTGCTTGTAGGAACAAAGTCTGGCTACTGTGTAGAATCAAGCAGGAGGGTATATTATGCACAGCACTGGCTGAGTGCCACCTTGGCTGTCAAACTAGGCTCAGTGAAGCACTGTCAAGCAATAGGTTACAAGGGATTATATAGGATATCAATGGGCAGTGAGAAATGACAGGGCGAGAGGGCCCAAGCCCCTGGATAGGTACTGGCAGCAAGACATAATGAGCACAATAAGCCAGTAATCTAAAAGGTTACACAATGACTCCACCCGTAATCTACATGCAACATTTTAGACAATACACAGGTGTTTTTTTCTTTAATCATCTGTTTAAACAACATATACCTTGATTCTAGTCCGGCTTATGTATCCATCGCCATGTCTACACTAGCCCAAATCTTCAAAATGGCCATGCAAATGTCCATTTCGAAGATGACTAATGAGGTGCTGAAATGCATATTTAGTGCCTCATTAGCGTGCTGCTGGCCACAGCTCTTTGAAAGTGTCGTATTTCATTGCTGCGCGGTTCGTCCAGACAGAGCTCCTTTTCTAAAGGACTTTCTGAATTTTGAAGTCCCCTTATTCCTACCTGCTTACTCCTATCTGCTGTAGTATTCAGTATGGAGTAGATGGCCAATGATGCCTTAATAATTATGTTACTTGAAAGGGCAGTAAGTACATAGAATAGGTTATAAGAGAGGATATCAAAGTAGAGGACATTAGTTCACTAAATAATAGAATCAGAAGTTACAGATGGCAGACACCCATTGGGTCATCCGAGCCCATGCTCCTGCCAAGGCAGGATTACTCCCTCATATATATTTTCTGATACTTTCCCAAATCTAGGTTCAAGTGCCCCAAGAGGCTTCTCATGCCTCATCTGAAGAGACTATTCCAGTCTATTAGGAAGGAGGGTTTCCTGTTCCTGCTCCTCTGAGAGGGAATAGACCACAATGGCTCTTGCCTCCAACATAGGAAACTGTACTGCTTGTGGGCCCAGCTGAGCCTTCTGACTCTGGAGCAGGGGTGTGGAGAGTTGACGAAAATTTATGTGGGCTGAAGGAGGAGGCCATAGCCACAGTCCATGCTACATAGTTATTAACGTTTCTGTGGAAGCTTTCACAGATTGCTTGTGCTTGCCTTGGCTTTGAGAGCCCAGACAGAAGTGTTGGGTATGACTGGCAAGCCAGTACAGCTCACTTGTGATCCATGGATGGGTCAGCTGGAAATAGCTTTTGAAGTTGCAGGAGGTTTTGAGCAATGCTGAGACTAGTTTCTGTCAGGGAGTCAAAGTATGCCAAAGGTAAGGAGAAGATTGGGACTATTCATGTGTCAGTCACTTTGAGGAGATGAGAGATGTTGGAATCATACACATTGATGAGGGGCATCTGAAGGCCGTAAGTTTTTTTCCCCAAACTATTGGGATCTCTGATACTGATGGAACTGGGTGTTAATCCTTGGCTCTGGTGGCAGAGATCCATTGTCAGAGCTCCTGAAAATTGATTGTTATAGTACTTAGTCTTCAGACAGTTGTGAAGGTGTATGGGCAGCACAATAGAACAGTAACTGGAAGAGGATGTACAGTAATTTTGAGATGTTTGTGTTGATGGACAGGTCATAAATTAGTGACCTGCTTTAATGGAATCCTTGGTTTCTGACCTTATGTATTCATATTCCTCAGGTAGTACTGGCAAGTCCTGATTTGTTTGCTCTCCCAGAATGGTTGGTTGAAGTGAGAGATGGGGGCTAAAAGCCACGCATTTAGCTGATTGGCGGGATAGTGGACTCATAGGACGTCTCAGTCAGCTGCAGCAAGTACAAGAGATGAGAAAGGAAGCAGAGGCAGCAGGGCAGTGCTGGGGGAACGATCAGTGTGTTTTTTGTTAAAAAAAAAAAAAGAGGAGCCAGTACTCAACTGGTTCCACACCCCCACCCTTCCACCTCCAACCAATCCCATGGCTGGGGCTGAAGAGTTGTCAATACCAGCAAAACAAACAAACAAACAAAACCACTTCCTTTAATACTCATTAGTTGAACAGTGCATATTCTCTCTACTCCAGCAGAAAAGTGAATATTGCTGCTGATTTTTTGCCTACCCCAAAGGGATGCTAGACGACAAGGGAAATGTACATTTGGTTTCATAGTTTGGATTTTGTCAGTTGCTGGGACTACATGGCCTTCTGTGTTGTTGAAGTTTGTTTGGTGTTTATCTGTAATGCGTTGATCCTATGGCCTGTGAAGTATGTATTTGTTTAGCTTCTGTGTTTTTAAAACCATTTTTTTAAAAATACAACATATCTTAATGTCAGGGAGGTTGTCTTAATATTCATCCCAAATACAGTATCCCATCTTAAATTTCATTCCTTTGCTCCTAGATACGTCTTCATGCACCACTTTAAACGATACATTTCCATTTATGCAACATTTATACTTCAAAAATATTTATCCTTCAATGGGTGTAGGGTAAATATTACCCTGTGTTAGAAATGTTTGCCTTTTAGTGGAACTATTTACCATTTAGCAAGAATGAAATATTTCTGAAGTCAAATAGGAATATTTACTCTTCAATTTATCCTTCAAATATTTGTAGAGGGTCATATGTTGTTATCACCATGCCATCCAGGCATCCTTTCAATTTATTTACACTTCTTTTTATTTTAACTCTTTCCTGATAAGCCATTTATTTTAGCCACCTGATCAGTTTGGCTATTCTTCTCTGAACTCCCTTTCCTTAAGTTGTTATGTTTCTGATAACAAAAACTGGTACTGAAGGCAATTTTTATCATGCAGTCATATCTGAGCCATATAGAGATGGATCATTTTTCTCTCTACTCTGACATGTTTTTGCTGCATGTCCTGCTCTTTTTGCAGTCATGTCACATTGCATACTCACATAATTTGCTGTCCAGTATCCCCACATCTTTTTGAACATTGTGGCTTTCCTAGTTTATTTCTACACATTAATATTCATGTTTAAGAGGATTTTCTCCAGTATAAGTCTTCTTGATTTTTCTGATTTGAAAATTCCCATTTTGGATCCAGTTCTGCCATTCTTGCTCACTGTCATGGGGTCAGTACCCCACTACTGCAAGGAAAGGGTTAACACAGGTTGCGGGGAGCCTGTGCAGCACCCTCAGCCAATGAGTATAGGACTCCGGGGGGAAAGCCAATCAGAAGGCAGTTTTCTGGGGAAGCCCTGAATATAAGGAGTTTCTCCAGCAGAGCTGGATCTGTTAAGTCCTAGCCAGGGAAGAGGCAGGACCATCTCCCAGACAGAGCAAACACCTCAACAGAGCTGTGCTGGGTGGACTAAGGGAGCTAGGGAGAGGCTCTGCCCTTATGCCTGTTAGGCTGCTGGCCCCAAAATAGAAGCCCAGAGGGGTGCAAGGAGGCCATAGGGGAAGTGGCCCAGGGAGCAAGGCATTGAAGGGTAGAGAGGAGGAGTCCACCAGAAGGTTGCTGGGCCAGGACTCAGAGTAGTGGGTGGCCCTGAGTCCCTCCCCTTCCTCCTTGGACTGCACCTAGCCACACACCAGAGTGGCCTTAATTAACTGTAGTCTGCCCCTGAGGTGAGGGGCTAGACTGAGGCTGCAGTAGGCCACAGTATTGGGTGTCCTGATGGCAGAGCCCCAAAGAAGGAGGCAAGGGACTAACAGAGTGGGTACTGCTGAAGGTCAGTGTCCTGAAGAGGACGTCACAATCTAGAGAGCAATATGGGTCCAAAGAGTCGTTTATGCAAAGAGAACAGGCAGCAGACAACACACCCACCAGAGGGAGGTGTTGAGCTGGAGACCAAACAAGCTAATTCCCACATCAGCCAGCAGGAGGCGCTGTGGCAGTGAGTTCTCCCCATTACACTCACTAATAAGTGTCCTTCCTTAAGTCCTGTTCAAACTTTTGTGAAGTTGATTTGAAAAAGAGCTTAGTCTTTAGCTATTTTAACAATCATTAATTTCATCCAACCTCCTCATTTATCTAAACACTTTCTCTTTACAGGGCCTCCTTTATCTATTTGTAAACTATCTCTCTCCCTCTTGGCTATTGGCTAGCCTTAAGTTAATCAGCTTTTATAGTGTACTAGGGTGAATTCCTGGGACTATTTAACTCAATGAGGAGTTTGGAATTGTCTTCAACTGGGCCAAAATTTGATGCACAGTCTTTCCCCTGCAACCTTTGCTTTCACAATACACTGCGGGGGTTTTTTTCTCTCCTGGAAAATAGGGGATAGATGGATGTAATAAAAAGCAAGAATGCAAGGAGATAGATGTGAGGCTAAACAGTTAAGAGCACAGTAAGCAGACTAGATTTATTGAGTCCAGAAGGGACCAGTGTGATCACCTAGTCTAAATCCCGTACAGCCCTTGTCTACTTTGTCACCTTTCAAAGATGGTGAATGAAAGCTAGATGAGCAGGAAAAGAGCTCTAGCAAAAATTAAGAGGCATTTTCTCCATTTCCCCTTGTAACGGGGTATACCAACCCCACACTGAGCAGGGGGTTGAGAGCCAGGCCTATTGTACGGAAAAGACCATGCCACTAAGGCCCTGCTGGCTTTGCTCCAACTGTAGGCCAGGTATAAAGGCTGGAGAAGGCTGGCAGTTGGGGCTGACCAGGAAGGGGGAAGGAACTCCTGCAGAAGCCCAGGAATTGCGGCCACCTGAGGAGCAGCCACGGCAACAGACTGGGCGGCAGTGGCAGCAGCAGCAACCACAACCACTGCCACAGCAATAGTGGTGGCAGCCACCACCAGAGCAGCAGTCCACAGGAGAAGCAGCTGGAGCGGGTGAGACCTGAGTGGAAGCAATGAATCGTGACAAGAATGGGGTAGGAAGCAGCCCAAGGCAGGGGAACTGAGATGGTAACCCGGGTACTCAGCGTGTTGCAGTGAGGATCCCCACTGATCTGGTGCCTGGGGTCTCACATCCACCACCAATAGGACCCTGGGCTGGAGCTTAGTGGAGTGGGTGGGCCCAGGCTCCCCTACCCTTACCTCCCTGCAAGCCTAAGGTGGGGAGGACCAAGGCCACAGAAGCCTGACCAGGCTGTAACTCCACAAACTAGGACTAGGCCTCAGAGGCCTGCCTGGGCCATGAGCCTTGCAAACTGGGACTAGACCATGGAGGCCCGTGAACGGTGACTGGGCCACACCAGCCCACAAACGGTAACAGGGCTGCAAAGGCCTTATTGGGCTGGGAAGCCCACAAACTGTGACTGGGCCACAGAGACCTGACTGGGCCGTGGAGCCCTGGGGGTGATTCTGAGGCCCTCGGGAGCAAGGCGGGGCAGGAAACCCTGCCAGACCCCTTCCTAACTCCCTGTTGCTATCTATTCAGTCTTCTTCTTGATCTGCCACTTTAATGTGGTTGAGAAGTCTGCTTATACTTAAGCCACTAATTCAGTGCCATCTGGAATCATGTATGCCTGGTAGGGTCACCCATGGTGATAAAGTTGAAGGTCAGGTGCCTGACAATGTCCAACACAACCCAGTGTAAGATCTCAATGGCAGAACAAGCAGATGATGCAGTATAATCTCTCTACACCTGCGAAGAACAAAGTTTTCAATGGAAGAGAAACCCTGGACCTTCTTGCCACCTGGCACAAGTGCCTCTTCTGCCAAGAGCTGTATGGCTGTTGGTGAGCAACAGCTTCTCCACGTTAAGCTGCACATGTGCAGTCTTCCTTCACAAGAAGAACTTGGTCCCCACCTTTACCCATAACAGTTCTATAGGGCTGGGTGTCAGGAAAAGACATCACCAGGAGTCCCTAGTCACAGCCTTGCAGACAGGTGACGACTGCAAGATGACTGTCATGTGTGCTTGAACTGGAACTGGGGGCATTTCAGCTGTAATGGGCATTATTGAGCAGGCCTTTTTTTCAGAACCTTTCCTCATACAGGGAAGAAACTACAAAAGGTGCCCCAAACATAGGCTGTCCACCATACCAGACTGGATAACCATGTCCAGAGGGACCACTCACAATGCAACAACAACATTTCTTGCAACTTGGAATATTCATACCCTAATGGATAAATGGAAAAATGAAAGCCCTGAATGCAGAACAGCACTTGTGCCCAAGAACTCCCGAACTACAACATTGATGTTGCTGCTCTCAGCAAAACAAGATGTGCAGATAAAGGCCTCTTGAGGGAAAAGGTTGGTGGTTTTGCTTTCTTTTGGAAAGGAAAATCAACAAACATCAGGCAAATACACGATGTTGGTTCTGCAGTCAAGAATGTTCTTCTCAGTTGCCTGACTGAGTTCCCCATTGATATCAGTGGGTGCCTTTTGTGACCTAATTGGTCAACAAGTTATTTGCCACTATCATCAGTGCATATGTACCAGTATTTGAAGTTGAAGGAGAACAGAAAGAATCCTTCTATACTGACTTTGATAACATTTTATCATCCATTCAAATAGGCCTGTCAACCCACTGACACCTGAGATGGGCTACAAAGCATAAAAATATGTAGAACAATAAAAGAACATATCCTGATAGCACACCATCTGGAGTGCTGAAAGTGGAGGGAGAAACACTGACTAACAAACTTCATTTGCTGCTCTTTAAAATCTGGTGCTCTGAAGAAATCCCTGCTGACCTGCATAATTTAACATCGTCATCATTTTCAAAAAGGAAGATGGGGCTGACTATTGAAACTCTGAAAGGATTGCCCTCCTTTTCTTTACTAGAAAATTTCTGGCTAGACTCTTACTGAATCACCTGCCCCTTCTTGCAGCAGAAATATTTTCTGAGTCCCTGTGTGGCTTCAGAGCATGACAGAGCACCTCTCACATAATTTTCACAACCAGTCTGACCCACGAAAAATGCCCAGAACAACACAAGGAGTTGTATATGGACTTTATCAATCTGACCAAAGCCTTCCATTCTGTCAACCATAAGGTTTTTGTGGGAAATCATACAAAAAGTCGACTCCCTGAGCAAATTTATCACCATTGTCAGACTTCTTCATGACCAGATGACTCTGTCCTGTGCTATTGCTCTGCCTCTGAGACCGTTGTCATCTGAATTGGTGTAAAGCCAGGCTGTGTACCAGCACCCACCTTTTTCTCCATTTTCTTAGCAGTTATGAAAACATTAACTCACAACCATCTGCGGGGCACTGGCATCCAATATTGGATTGAGGGTAATCTCTTTGACTTGTCTCATCTTTGTTCCATAACTAAAATGATATTGGCAAGAATAACTGAACTCTAGTACACAGATGATTGTGCTGTAATAGAAAATCCTAAGTCTAAATCTCAACATCAGCAAAACAAGAGTTCTCCACCAGCCAGTCCCTGGTCAGTCATCAGACCAGTAAGGAAGATCTGCTTTGACAAAGAAGAACTGGAAAATGTAGAATACTTTGCCTACCTTGGCAGCCATCTCTCACAAATATTAGGCACAGATGTTGCAGTTCAGCACAGAGTTCAATGTGTCAGCCTTGTCTTTGGCAGATTGTCTTACCAGGTGTTCAACAATCAGAACACATACTAGACTTCAAGTTTATAAAGCAGTGGTAATCTCACTCCTCATCTACAACTGAGACACTCTGGTGACCTCTAGAAGACACCTGAAAAGATTGGAATGCCAGCACCAGCACTTTCTTTAGAAGAGCCTCAAAATACAGTGGGTCATCACACTAATGCCAGTGTCCTCACAGAGGCTGTCACCTTCAGTATCGAGGCCCTACTTATCGTTGACCCGCTGAGATGGAGAGGGCACCATATACACATACCTGATATATTCTTATGAAAACAACTGCTGTGTGCCTAGCTCACCACAGGAGAAAGGAAGGAGGGAGACCAAAGAAACATTTTAAAGATGCCCTCAAGAGAAGCATCAAGAGATGTAGCACTGACACCACACACTGGGACAGCGCAGTCCATGATAGGGGCGCCTGGCAGAGACTTGTCAGAGGGAATATCCACTTTTGAGGAAAACTGTCTTGCCCTGGTTGCAAAAAAAATGCCAGAAAAGAAAGGAAGAACAACTATAATGCAGCATTGTGACCCAACCCTATCTTCCAGCAATGTCTGCCAAAGAGCTAGTGGCTCCAGGACTGGATTCCTCAGTTACTAAAGAACCTATTAAAAATAAAACCTGTGAAATATCTTCTTCTATGTCAATGGATTGCTTATGATCTATTCACCATCCCTAATGCAGCCAATTACTTTGTTTTATCATCCATTTTTTGTTGTAGCCAATTAGTTCATTTTGTCATCCATGTATCATTGTTATGTGGTGTTACGGTCCATTTATATGTTAACTCACATACAATCGATGCACACAAAACAGATTTAAAATGTAGGACTACACAAGTGTAAGACAGACAAGTATTTAGTGCAAGGAGTATATTTTAGGTGCCCAGGCTTTGCCTGGGGGTCCTGTGTTTCTGGGTGGTTAGTGCTTGTCTCAGAGACTCACTGCAACCCTCAGCAGAGCTCTTACTCTTCACTAGAGGTTAGGCTCATAGCCTACTGAATCACCATCATCACAGGGAAGCCAATGGTTTTGGGGTGAAACCCCTCCTGAGTTCTAGTCCCCTTTCTCAGGGCTAGGCTCTGCAGTGGTGTGGGTGGGAGGGCTTGGGGGGAACCCAGGACCACACACTACTCTGGATTCCAGCCCAGGAATCCTAAGGCAGTGGCCACAGGCAGTGTCTGTTCCTCCCCGAGTGTGGTAGTCTTTACCCTGGGCCACTTTCCCAAATGACCCCTCCCAGTATCTTCTTCCTGGTACCTAAACAAGTCCTTCCTGTTCCTCCAATTTCTTACTCCCAGTCCTCGGCATCCTCTGCCATCTCTGAAGGGAAGTCTCTGAAGAGATGCCTTTTAACATAGGCCCAGCAGGTTCCTGATGGGCTTCCGCTACTTTGATGAACCTGTTTTCTGCCTAGCCTAGGGTGTGCTCTTGACTGGCTCCAGGTACCTGCTACATTCCACTGCAGCCATCCTGTCCCAGTCACTCAGGGAACAGGAAACCATTCACCCTGTGGCCAGTATATTTGCCTTCCACCAAGCTCCTGTATCCTGTTGAGGTTCTGGCTGCACTTCTCCCCACACCTGTTGATCCCTACACACCCCATCTGTGGCCCATCAAAGTCACAGGACCTCCTCATCAGCCTCTTCCTGGCTATGGCCAAGGTGGCTAACTCTAGGACCAGGGAGAGGAGGTTGGCTGCTGGGGGTGGGGCCTTCTTTCATTCTTTGTTCCATTCACACAGCTGGGTAGAGTTCCTCTGGGCAGCATCCACTGACTCCCTCAACCTCTTAGGGGAGCAGTGGGCACTGTCCAGGGCTCTCAGCTCGGTGTCTCCTTCCAAGTCCCTTGTTTTAGCCCTATGACCTCCATGCATGTCCCTGTTTTTTCTTTTTGTTTGTCTTCCAAAATTATTTGTGGTCCCATGTTTAGGGAGCCCCTAGCAGAGATCTTGTAGCTGTGGGCAGGCTTGTGCCCACCCACTTTCTTGGTCCCCCAATAAGAGCAAGGTCCTGTAACTCTTCCCATAATTATATGGGTTCTTGAGTCCAGTAGTTGCCCTCCACTCCCACCTCCACCCACTTCTCAGATCCCATGAGGTTCAAGTTCCTGTAGCCAACTGGTCTGCGTCTGGCGGCTGGCTGGAATGTAAGCCCTACAAGGTGAGGCCAGTAACATTTTAGTTTAACCAGACAAAGCTAGCAGTTTGTGGGAGGGATAGCTCGATGGTTTGAGCATTGGCCTGCTAAACCCACGGTTGTAATCTCAATCGTTGAAGGGGCCATTCAGGGATCTGGGGCAAATAGAATAAAAAAAAAATCTGTCAGGGCTGCTGATAGATCCTGCTGTGACTGCAGGGGACTGGACTCAATGACTTCTGAAGGTCCCTTCCAGCTCTATGAGACAGATAAGTTTTGAAATACTTGACAAGAGTGATTGACTGTCAAATAACCTTTTGCGATTAAGTCTCAACATGACTGTACAAGATGCACCAATAGGTGATGTTATGGAAAAGTAGATTGCAAAAAACCACAAGGAGACCATGAGACACCTGGTTGAAAAATCTTTGAAAATTCCGTCCTGATTGCAGGATACATGTTGTTGGTAAATGTTAGTCCTCCTTATTCTCATTAAGAAACAACCAAAGAAACATGGGGCACTTGTGATGAGGTTAAAAGAGGCCAGGTGAGCCAACTAACCTATTAAGCTGTAGGCTGAGAGGAAAGCTTAATTAGGAAACTTTCATCTATGTGGGACCAGAAAGTTGTTATTTCAAAATAAAGCTGCCATGTAGACATAGCCTAGCAGAGCAAGAACGGAACTAAGGTCTTCCAAGGGTAGCCAGGCTACATCCTGCTTACTGACTACCTTCCCTCCCTGAATCATTTCATGTGTGACCTGATGTAGCCTATCCTGGAGCGCTATTAGTCTGGCTGGAAAGGTGAAGGGGAAACTATGCCAGAACCTGCACAAGAAACAACTTGTGGAAAACCTGTCAGTCAGTGAAGAGGGTATATAGTGCTCTGACAAAAAACTATCCCAACTTGTTGGAAGATGTAGAGTCTCTATGGCAGTGCTTCTTAACCTTTACTGCTGCCTGCACCCCTTGGATTCTCCAAATATGTTCTCGCACCACTTACCAAAAATCAGATATGTTCTAGCATCCCTCATCAAAAATCAAAACTGGAGATGGAGGGCCTATACGCTTTTAAATGCATGTTAAATATATGTAAACTAGTTTTACATTATTATTCACCACAAATAATAAGTACATTTGGCATACAAAAATACGCAAATACTACCTAAAGATGTTGCAGAGTTTTGCTGTGGAGATAAACTGTAACCGACACACTCACATTTAGCAGCTAACTGAATTCAAACAAAGCTGCTGCATTACTGCATCATCATCTGCACGTGCATCACGAAATACACTGCAACATGGCAGTACGCTGCATTTTGTAGCAAGATAATTTCACTACAATTAGCTTAAAAACTTGAAAATAAATGTTTTGTTTGTATATTGCAGTAATTGTTAAAAATGCATAATGTTAATAAAACATAGGTTTGATGAAACAAAGTAGTTGTACTTACATTCCTGTGCTTACTTTGTGTTTTTGATGATTTACCTTATTTAAAAATCTGGCATGTCTCACACCCTCAGAAAGGGCATCACGCACCCCCAGGTTAAGAACTACTGCTCTATGTGTACACTTACATTTCTTTTTTGAGAGAGGAATGGTAATGAGGGAAATAAAAAATGCAAAGGAGGCACTGATTTACATATCACGTGCTTCATTTGCATAATCTCTTTTTGGAAGAGCCCTTCAAAAGAAAAAAAGCAGTGTAGAAAGGGTTCTTTCGAAAAAAAACCTCTTCTGCGAAAGAAATCTTCTTCCTGTTTTGTTTCAGGAAGAAGCGTTCTTTTGAAGAGGGGGTTTATTTTCAAAAGCGCTTCATCTACCCTGCTTTTTTTCTTTCAAAAGAATCTCCTCCAAAAAAACTTATGCAAATTAAGCACAAGATATGAAAATCAGTGCCTCATTTCCATTCCTCTTTCGAAAGAGGAATGCAAGTGTAGGCACAGCCTATATGCATCATTTTGGGGATTGGCATAAAAGACTGAAACAGAGCATCGCTATCTAAAACTTTAATCCTGCAGAAGTTAGAAAAGGTGCCTTCTCTGGTTGATTTACAAGTGTTGAAGGGATGAAAACACAAGGTAGAGTTTGAAAGAATGATCCACTTCTGGTCACCAGCCAGCTAATGGCAAAGCCCCTGGTACTGATAGTCTGCCTACAGTGTTTCAAAAACAGTTTAAAGGTTTTTTTTTGTTGTTTTTTTGTTTTTTGCTTTATAGATTGTTTGAAAACCCCTAACATTGCCTTGGGCATGATGGGCACTCATATTGATCATTTCAAATGTGCACTGAAGCCCTGTATTTTAAATCTGCAGTGCTTTAAGAGATTGTAAAATCTAATGTTGATGTGAAGTTTATTTTTTAGATGTGGAAGAAAGCTTTTGCTAAAGCTGAGCACACATTTGTTTAGAACTTTCCATGTTTGGGAAGGGATTGTGTCAGCTTTCTTGCCTTGTTGTATTAGTGTATAACTTTGATGTATTAGTGTGTTTTGAAGATTAACAACAATGTTGATCAATACTCCTTATAGAAGGAGCCATCAGAGATGTTCTCTGTCCAGCTTGTCATACTGCTTAAGCATTGAACGTTTTTCAGAAACTGTTCAGATGCCATCTAGGAGGTTTCTACATGTTGAATAATAATGCATCTGCATAATTGTTCATGACTTCATAATTTGAATGGATGTTCGGGCTGTCTGTACTTGTTTGTTAGTGTGAAAAAATATTTTACTGAATAAACTGGGTTAAATGATAGTTTAGCTGATTCTTGGTAGGAGAATAGTCTACTTCTCCCTCTCCCTCCAGCAGTAAGGAAAAAATTAGAATGATGAAAAAGTGGCTTTCTTAAGATTCTGATGTAATATTGGAAGGAGGTAGTAGGGAAAGTTATTACCTCCGGTTCCCATGTTGTGGCAAAGGTTAGTGTGTATAGACTAGGAGTGGGCAAATACCAGCCCGTGGGCCAGATCTGTCTGCCTGAGTTAGTCCCTGGAAGGTCATTGCCACTATATTTACCTGCTCCTCCACACGTATAGGCCAATCACAGCTCTCATTAGCCGCAGACTACCTGTTCACAGCCAATGGGAGCAGCAGGAAGCAGTGTCCTGATCCACGCTGTTTCCTGCAGCTCCCATTGGCTGCAGAATGACAATGTCCAGCCAATGAGAGCTGTGATTGCCTGATAACTGTGGAGGTGCAGGTAAATACAGTGGCAGCAACCCTCCAGGAACTAACCCTGGTGGACCACTGTTTTTTTTTTTTATTGTTCGTGCCTAGTATAGACCATCTTCAGGGATTTGATAAGCTTATAAATAATGTCTGCTAGAATGTGAGTCATTTACAACTCTTGGACATCAGATGAAGGAAAATAGAGGTTTATAAAATTTTTGTTCATAGGAGAACAGTGTTTCCATCTGCGGTCTACTCAGGGTCTGTAGAATATGGGCTCCTCTATAGCTTGTACAACCTTTGCTCCTCCTCTCTGCTAAGGGATCAGGTAAAAATACTACTAAATTGAATACTACTAAATTGGCCAACATTAATTTCCCAGTCAATTTTAGCAAAATTGATATTGTTTAATCCTTCCCCACCCCTACCCCACTCCCTCTCTCGCATAGATGCATAAACATCACATTTCATAGGCATTCATCTGTAATTTTTCTCCTAAGCATTATTAACAAAGCTGAGTCACTGCATTTCATTTTCACCATTTGAGTTAGAAATCTGGACTCTGGTCTGTCTCTCTGAGGTTTCTCTCAGATATCTGAGGACTGCTTTCTCAGCAGACTGCAGTTTTAACAACACATATTTACATGAGCTTCTCTACCTGAGTAGGACATTCAGTCATCTTTTGTCTCTCCTCTGTTGTGTGCAAATTCCGAATACATTGTGAAATTTCACCTTGGTTTAAAAAATCTTACCAGTGATCCACTTGCCATCTAGAATAACATTTACGCATGTTACTATTTATAAATGAAGAAATAGCAACAAGTGAATGGTGTACAGAATAGCATAAGCAATGATAATATGTGGTCCAGCAGAAAATATTGTTTCTGCAAAACCAATTTGGCCTTAGTTCAGCCTTAATCTGTGCCATCTGAGATTTCATGGTGTCTCATGTCCTCATTTTCCACACATGAGCCAGGCTCTGGGGCTGGACTACAATTCCTATGATGCACTCTATGGTTTTGATTCCAGACAAGTTGCCACAATATAATGTGGGAGATACAGTCTAACCAGGAATTAATGGCAAATGGAAGAAGAGATATGAGACGCTGCAGTAGCTCAGGACAATGCAGTTTAATATGGAACTTGGAGCACTTGGAAGAGGGGAAAGTGATCAAAAGTAGCCAACATGGATTCACCAAGGGCAAGTCCTGCCTGACCAATCTGATTAGCTTTTATGATGAGATAACAGGCTCTGTGGACATGGGGAAGTCAATGGATGTTATATACCGTGACTTAAAAGCTTTTGGTGCAGTCTCCCACAACATTTTTGCGCATAAGTTAAGGAAATATGGACTGGATACATGGACTATAAGATGGATAGAAAGCTGGCTTGACGGTCAGGCTCAATGGGTAGTGGTTAATGGCTCAATATCTGGATGGTGGTTGGTTTCAAGCGGAGTGCCACAAGGCTCGGTTCTGGGGCTGGTGTTGTTCGACATCTTTATTAATGACCTGGATGAGGGATTGGATTGTACCCTCAGCAAGTTTACGGATGACACAAAGCTAGTGGGAGAAGTAGATACATTGGAGGGTAGAGAAAGGATCCAGAATGACCTGGATAAATTGGAGGACTGGGCCAAAAGAAATCTGATGTGGTTAAACAAGGAGAAGTGTAGAGTCCTGCAATTAGTACAGAAGAATCCCAAGCATTGTTATAGGCTGGGGATTGACTGGCTAAGCAGCAGTACAGTGGTAAGCGACCTAGGGGTTATGGTGGATGAAAGGCTGGATATGAATAAACAGTGCGCCCTTGTAACCAAGAAGGCTATCGGCATACTAGGGTGCATTAGGAGGAGCATTTCGAGCAGATCTAGAGAAGTGGGTGTTCCCCTCTATTCGGCACTGGTGAGGCCACATCTGGAATACTATGTCCAGTTTTGGGTCCCCCAGTATAAAAAGGATGTGGATGTGCTGGAGAAGGTTCAGAGGAGGGCAACAAAAATGATTAAGGGGCTGGAGCACAAGACCTATGAGGATAGGCTGAGGGATGTGGGCTTGCTTAGTTTACAGAAGAGAAGATTTAGGGGTGATTTAATAGCAGCCTTCAACTTCCTGAAGGGGAGCTTTAAAGAGGAGGGTGAGAAACTGTTCTCAGTGGTGTCAGATGACAGAACAAGGAGTAATGGTTTGAAGCTGAAGAGGGAGAGGTATATGTTAGATATTAGGGAAAACTACTTCATCAGGAGGGTGGCCAAGTGTTGGAACGTGTTGCCTAGAGATGTGGTAGATTCTCCATCCCTCGAGGTTTTTAAGTCCCAGCTTGACAAGGTTCTGGCTGGAATGACGTAGTGGGGGTTGATTCTGCTTGAAGCAGGGGGCTGGACTAGATGACCTCCTGAGGTCCCTTCCAGCCCTATGATTCTGTGTGGTTCTGTGATTCCTGAAGGGGAGCTCTAAAGAAGATGGAGATAAATTATTCAGTGATGACAGGCAGCAAAACAAGGAGCAATGGTCTGAAGTTACAGAAGGAGAGAAGTAGGTTGGATATTGTGAAAATTACTACATCAGGAGGGTGGTGAAGCACTGGAATGCGTTACCTAGAGAGGTGGTGGAATCTCCATCCGTAGAAGTTTTTAAGTCCCAGCTTGACAGAGTCGCAGCTGGGATGATTTAGATCCTGTTTTAGGCAGGGAGCTGGACTCGACGACCTTCTGAGGTTCCTTCCAGCCCTATAAATCTATGATTCTATGAACTGGGACTAAATTTAGCATTATGTCATGTCAATCAAATATTTTCAGAAACTTTTAATTGATCAGGAAATTTTGATGTTGATCTTTTAGGCCCTCATTCAAAATGGAAACAAAAGCTGAAATATTAAATAGAAATACAAGAGAAATTCCAATTTTCAATTGGCTCCAATAAATTCCTCTGTAAACCATCTGGTGAATAGCACTGGAGCATGTTGTATGCTCTTCTGATAACAAGCCAGTTTGTGAGCTACACTGTTTCTGATTAGAGTAAGGTGAACCTTTTCCAACACACCTTATCGCATGTAGGACCTAGTCTAAACTCACTGGAATTCAACAGTGGCATCGACAGCTGCTGCAGGCCCCAGGGCAAGGTGGGAGAGAGGCCCAGAGCCATCAGCTCTTAGCGCCGCCCAGAGCGTGGTACTTCCCCCATCCCCCCACTGCTGTGCACAGACAGAGCACAAGTGCTACCATGGCATTTCAAAGGAGCCCACAGCCCCAGGTGCCAATGCTGCCAAAGTAGGGGTAACTAGAGTGTTAGAGCACACTGGGCACAAGGGTAGCTGCCTCCTTCCCCCTCCGCTCCCATGAGTGGGCCTGGAATCTAAGGAAATATTCATACTCATTTCAATGGATTTGGATTAGGCTGTTTACCTCAGCAGCTTCTCTTTGCAAATTATTGATGCACTCCTTTTCCAAAATGGATTGACAAATATGTAGTGCAACCAAATTTTAATTTCACTGTGGCTCACAAGCTCTGTACTGTGAGTGTTCTTACTAGTAAACTGTATTCACAGTTCATGTGTGAACTGTATAATAGGGCAAGAAAGTGATGTGAATGGAAGGCCCAACTTCTAGGAAAATGTAGCCCTGGTTCTCTTGTTTGCACTAGTATAAACCAGGAGTAACTACACCAAAGTCAGACTACAAAGGAGTAAAACCCAACCTAAATTAAATCAACATCAGACCTCACTTCCACCTCCCTCAGTAACAAGAGTTCGCTTGGTCATTAAATGAATTTCTATTCCTGATTAAACTAATCCAAGGTCTGGCACAAACATTCCTACGAATAACATATTCACTAGATGAGAGAGAAAAAAGGCCTGAGCCAGGTTGGAGAGATTCTATTTTAGAAGGTGTTGAAGTATTTTATGAATAATTTCTCACTATTCACCCAGCTCTGTTCTTGCTGTTATTAAACATTAACCTCCCTGTTTGAAACCCAGGTACACGTGAAAACAAAACAAAACCAAGATTCTTTTTCTCCAACTCTAAAATTGATTTTTTTCCTGAAGAAAATCAACTTGTCTTCTTCTCCCCCACTCCTACCCCTTCCTTCCCACCCCAGCCAAGACCAAATTTTGTTTCAGGGGTAAAATACAGCTACCGTGCACATTCTTCTTGACTACTTTTATAAACAGTCAGGTTCAACTAACAGTTTTCAAATCACATGAGTGGAAAGAAAGAGTTGTGGCATCAGAAGGACATGATATGCTCTGTGTTTGCAGAGTATTAACTGTGACTAGAATAAATATTAATTATACACTTTATCAAATGACCAATAAACATTTCAGTATTCTGTGAATGCCTGCTGTTTGTCCCTGATAGATTGCTGCATCCTCCCTGAGGAAAAGCAAGTCTAAAGTTAAAGAATACTGCACTGAATGCAGAGTAAGTGGGGGGGGGGAATCTTGTTAATGGAAAATTGTGCAGCCTTTTCATAATTTTAATTAGTCTTTTAAATTTTATTCTCTCCAAAGTCTATAAAGTGAGCTTTAAAATGAGCTCTTCTGGGAGATTTCTCATAAGACTCAAAGTTAAAGATGTACAGTAATTCTGGTAGAAAAACATCTCATTGTATCACATAAATTCATACCATACCTCAAGATCTGCTATAAACTAAGAATATCGTGCTAATAATGTGACCTTTAACAGGCCAGCTGCTACAGTTATTGTTGAGGGAGCTGAACAAGAGCCTGCATTTTGCTCAGTCCTGTTCTGATTTGGATGAAAATGTATCCCCTAGTTCTGTTCTGATTTAAAGAGAGCAGTTATTCATGTAGGTTTTCCTGTACACACTCACCACAAAAGAACAGTTATAAATTCAATGAAATGACACATTCCGTAACTAAACTTCACAGTGTGTATTACCTGAAATTCTAATTCTTTAATTTTTAACAAAAATGTTCATCTTACCTCTTCCCTTCTTTGCTATAAAGACTTCCGGAAATATTAGCTCAGTGGCACATCCACATCTGCACGGTCTGATCACTCCTGTGATCATTTGAAGAATATGGCTTTGTGTACAGTCCCGGGGTCTCCAACCTTCAGCTTCGGAGCTGCATGCAGCTCTTTAAGGACTTCTTTGTGTCTCCCTCCTATGTTATAATTGCAAAGTAAAAAAAAAATGTATATTTTTGGTAAATGGTGAATATCTAAAAGCCCGTAAACAAACTCATATTGAAATGGCAAATGATATGTGTTCTTGAAATGTTGGATAACTCCCACTAGTGCCCTCCAGAGAGAGCGAAGGTTCAGGAGTGAAAGTCAGGAAGACAATGGTACAAACACACATGTAGGCTGTGTCTACACTAGCCCCAAACTTCGAAATGGCCACGCAAATGGCCATTTCGAAGTTTACTAATGAAGCTCTGAAATGCATATTCAGCGCTTCATTAGCACGTGGACGGCCGCGGCACTTCGAAACTGACGCGCCTCGCCCCCGCGCGGCTCGTCCCGACGGGGCTCCTTTTCGAAAGGACCCCGCCTACTTCGAAGTCCCCTTATTCCCACAAGCTCATTGAATATATAAAATGTTTGTGAATGTCCTGCAGTAAGCATCTATCACATGACAAATGATTGTGTGTGCACAGTTGTTAAAATAGGGGTTACAAAAAGTATAGGTTGATGTTACTTAATAAGGACCATCTTGTAGTCACATTAGCCGCGTCTACACGTGCACGCTACTTCGAAGTAGCGGCACCAACTTCGAAATAGCGCCCGTCACGGCTACACATGTTGGGCGCTATTTCAAAGTTAACATTGACGTTAGGCGGTGAGACGTCGAACCCGCGAACCCCATGAGGGAATGGGAATAGCGCCCTACTTCGACGTTCAACGTCGAAGTAGGGAACGTGTAGTCGTTGCGCATCCCGCAACATCGAAATTGTGGGGTCCTCCATGGCGGCCATCAGCTGAGGGGTTGAGAGATGCTCTCTCCAGCCCCTGAGCTCAATGGTGGCAGCGTGGAGCGGCCTCTTAAAGCTCCCCGCCCCCTCCCTTCCTGTGCAGGAAGCTAAGAGAACGTGCAGGCGGCACCCCAGACACGCAGCGAGCCTGCACGTCCCTCAGCCAGCTAGAGACACCCACCCAGCTGCGATGGCCGCCCGGCAGCCCCCCCAGCGCCCCCAGGGGACCCCCCCCGCAAGGGGAGCCAGGGCTCACAGCCCAGGAGCCAGGCGGCGAAGTGGCAGCAGGGCCCCTCCTGGACGGAGGCCGAGCTTCGGGACCTGCTGGGGCTCTGGAGTGAGGAGGAGGTGCTCCAGGTAATGGGGAGCAAGAGGCAGAACGTGGATGCGTTCGCTCGGCTGGCCGAGGGCCTGGCCGCCCGGGGTCACCCTCCCCGCACTCCAGATCATGTCCGGAGTAAAGTGAAAGAGCTGCAGCAGGGTTACGCCCGGGCCCGGGATGTGGCCGGCCAATCTGGGGCCGCCCCTGTCACTTGCCCCTTTTACAGGGAACTCAGGGACATCCTGGGCCCCCGGCACACCTCCTCCCCTCCGGCCACTCTTGACACCTTGGCTGAGGAGCCCCAGCAGGCCCCGGAGGCGGAGTCCGCCCCGGAGGCAAGCCCCGCACCCCGGGGGCCCCCCCAGGAGCCCACCCCGGGGCACCGGAGCAGGAGGAGGAGGAGGAGGGGGACTCCTCCTCCAGCAACATCGGGCTCCAAATAATGATGCCGTCCTGGAGCTCCAACCAGGCGTCCACCCCCCGGGTGTCCCCCGAGCATGGGAGTGGACCATCAAGTATGTACCCCCCCGGTGCACACCCCTGGGGTTGAGGGGCAGGGGTAATAGATATGACCAGGGCCCTCCGCATGCCCAGATGACCATGGTCCCAAGGACAGCAGTGGCATGACCCTCAGAAGAGTCCATCAACCCCTGCCCCCCCGCCAGCATGACAGTGCCATGCCCCATCCCCGGGGCTGGGGGGAGCGGAACCTCTAGGGTCCCTCGGGGGGAGGGGGTGGGACACCCAGCAGCAGCAGCAGCAGCATGTGATGGAGTGGGGGGAGTGCAAATGCGAGACTCAGGCTAGATATGAGAAACAAGCTGAATAGCTCCCAGTGGCTAAGGATGATCCTGGGGCTACAACTGGCAGGTTACACCTCTGCCCTGAGCAAAGAGGAGGGAGGAGCCGAACTGGGTTTGAATCAGGGGTGGCAGTTAGAGGCTAAGGGAAGGGAGAGCTAGAAGGCAGCCAGCCTGAGGAGGGGGAAAGCTACACCCAGAGGGGCACCTCTCAGGGTCTTCTCCCCAGGATGGGTTGGAAGGACTGTCTCTGACTGCTGTACTGTCGCTTCTGTGAGAAACTGGTCATCTGTTGCCTAATAAACCTCTCCTGTCATACCTGCTGAGTGAGAGTCACTCCTGCCAGTGGACGGGGTGCAGTGCAGGGGGACCCCTGAACCCCATCACAGCAGCATCTCCTGGGGATGGGGATGGGGAACCTGCAGCACAGGGGTGAGGGGACAAGGGCCACGGCTCGGGGCCCACACTAATGGCTGTCTCCTCTCTTCTTCCCCCCCTCCTGTGTTCCACAGCTGCACCATCGGAAAGACCGGAGAGCCCTGGCAAGGCTTCGGTGGTCCCGGAAAGCCCTCCGGGGCCATCACTCCAGGCCAGCCCCTTGGCGGAGGACTGACCGGCCCCACGGCGGGCAAGATGGCGGACCCAGCACCAGCAGCCGCCAGCAACGGACCCCCAGCTGCTGGCCCTCCACCGCCGGCAGGTGGAGGTCGCCAAGCAGTGGCTGCGGGTGGAGCAACGCCGCCTCCACCTGCAGGACCGGGCTCTGGCCTGGCGCCAGGAGGCATGGAGGGCCTACATGCAGACTTTCAACCGCATTGTGGACTACCTGGCCTCCCATGCCGCGCCGGCCGCCGCTGCACCCGCCCTGCCTGCTCCACCCGCTGGGCCACCCGCTGCTCCAGCCGCCGCACCGGCCGCCGTCGCACCGACACTCGCCACCAAGGGCCATTCCACCGAGGGGGACCTGGGGCCAGCTGACACTCACCAGCCGTATCTCCCGGTCCGCCCAGCCCCCAGCCAGCCCCGGCCAGGGCTGCGGCCGAGGCGGGGATCCCGGCTGCCCACCGCCAGTGCTGGACTGTAGGGGCGTGGGGCCCAGGACGTGGCCCCCCCCTTTGTATATATTCCTCCCACTTTTAAGTTATTTTTTGCTGTATATAGTTTGTATTTGTGACCCCCGTTTTCCAATGCTGATCCTTACCCCCCATGTAAATAGTTTTCCCCTTCCTTGTCTTCCCCTTTCATGTTATCCCTGTTTTGATAATATATAGATATATAAGTTAGAATTTCTGTTATAATAAGAGTTCAAAAGATGTTTGATTTGACAAAAAACTGTCTGCTTTTATTTTTACACTCCTGGCTGGCGGACAGATGGCCCATGTACGGGTGCATGAGCCAGGGCTGGAGGGGGTATGCCACATCTGCGATGACGCAGAGGGGCATGGTGGTGTCCTCCACAGGGATCTCCCGCTGGGGGATGTAGGTCCCCGCCTCCAGCCGGCAGCACAGGCCCGAGTTCCGGAATACCCGGGCATCGTGGGTGCTGCCAAGCCAGCCCACATAAACGTCCAGGAAACGGCCCCGGCTGTCCACCAAGGCCTGGAGGACCACTGCGTGGTAGCCCTTCCTGTTTATGTGGCATCCTCCACTGTGCTCTGGGGCATGGACGGGGATGTGAGTCCCATCCAGAGCCCCAAAGCAATTGGGGAAGCCCAGCGTGGCAAAGCCCGCAATGGCGGCATCCGGGTCCCCAAGCCTCACGAGCCTGTGGAGGAGCAGGGCGTTGATGGCACGGACGACCTACAGGGGAAGCACATGGGAGAGCACCAATGAGGGGTGAGCAGGGTGTGTGTGGCCCTCCCCTGCCAGGGCCCCCCTCCCCTCCCCTGCCCTCCCAGAGCTGCCTCTCCCTCCCCCCGTGGGTCCTCTTACCTCCATGAGGACAGCTCCAACGGTAGCCTTGCCGGCGCCAAACTGCTGGCCCACGGATCGGTCGCTGTCTGGAGTGGCCAGCTTCCAGACAGCGATGTCGACCCATTTCTCCACACAGAGGGCACGCCGCATGGCGGTGTACTGGTGCCTGAGTGCAGGGGTGAGCCACTGGCATAGCTCCAGAAATGTCTGCCAGCTCATGCGAAAGTTCCTGAGCCAGCGGTCGTCGTCCCACTCTCCCAGCACCATCCGCTCCCACCAGTTGGTGCTGGTGGGGTAGCTCTACAGCTGGTGGTGTATGAGGCGGGGGGGGGTGGGGTGCTGCAGGGTTGGGGGTTGAGTCCTCCTCCCCTGCGGGCAGCTCCTCCTCTGTGGCAAGGAGGTGCTCAGCTGCCTCCTGCATGGCATGGAGCAGGGTGAGCACTGCTCCTGCAGGGGTGGCTGGGTGGACCTCTGGCTGCTGCTGCGGCTGCTACTGCTGCTGGGGGTCCATGACTGCGTCGCTCGAGGTGTGCGTGCCTATGGCTCTGCAGACCGTGTGCTGTGCAGGCTGCGTGTGTCTGGGAGGGGCCCTTTAAGGGAGCAGCTAGCTGTTGCCCCGGAAGCGCTAGTCCGCCCTGTGACCCTGTCTGCAGCTGTGCCTGGCACCCTTATTTCGATGTGTGCTACTTTGGCGTGTAGACGTTCCCTTGCAGCGCCTATTTCGATGTGGTGCTGCGCAACGTCGACATTGCCAGCCCTGGAGGACGTGTAGACATTACTCATTGAAATAGCCTATTTCGATGTAGCGTGCACATGTAGATGTAGCTATTAATGAATTAGAAAAAATGACTTTTCTTTCAGTTTTGGTTGCTGACCCCTGGTCTACTTAATACAGCTGTGCTGATAAAAGCTGGGGAGTGTACCAGCTGTTTATCAGCTCTTTTGCCAACAAAATACTCCCACCCTGAGCAAGTGGTGTTTGTGTTGTCAGCAAGAGAGCAAGCCTGACAACTAGGCAATGTTCAAACTGTGGCAAAACTTTTCTCTTTCAGCTGGGGGTTAGGGAGTGGCCAATGTAGACATGGGCTTGGTCTACACTAGACCTTACAGTCAACTGCAGATACGCAATTCTAGCCATGAAATTGATGCAGCTAGAATTCTACAATTTTGTGGCTAGAATTGATGTATCTGCAGTTGACTGTAAGGTCTAGTGTAGACCAAGCCCATGTAATTTTGCTTGAAATTGATGTAGCTAGAATTCTACAATTTCGTGGCTAGAATTGATGTATCTGCAGTCAACTGTCAGGTCTGTCCTCACTGAGGGAGATCAATGGGATCATTTCTTTTGTCGACTTCCCTTACTCCTCGCAACAGAAGGAGTACAGGGGTCAACTGCTGACCCCAGAGAGATCGATTTCACGTGTCTTTACCAGAGACATGAAATTGAACTCTGGAAGATTGTCCCTGAACTGGTCGATCTCCCAGTAAGTAGAGACAAGCCCATAGCTACAGTCCCCGTCAACCAGGACTTACATTC
This sequence comes from Carettochelys insculpta, assembly GCF_033958435.1. Classification (NCBI taxonomy): domain Eukaryota; kingdom Metazoa; phylum Chordata; order Testudines; family Carettochelyidae; genus Carettochelys; species Carettochelys insculpta. The sequence continues at coordinate 267,500,169 of NC_134137.1, read as the reverse complement.
AGACAGAGATGTCTGTTGGAGACCTCTGGAAAATGTTTTCAAACCTGCAGGAGCCACAATGCCTCCTGCAGGGCTAAAATCCTGAGACCAGGAACTCCAGAAAATATTCTGACTATTTAATCCCTGCTGTCAATGTGTGAATTCCTTTCTATTTTAATGAAAAGCATTTCTGATTGCAACTGGAATGGAACCTCCTTTTTGTAGCAGGAAGAGACTAACTCTGGAAACCTGAAACAGGACCATCAAGGAATGATCAATGTTGAATAACTTTACCCTGGTAGAACAATGGACTAACTTCTTACTGAACCACTGGTTGAACTTCACTCTGGCTCAGCCTGCCAATGGGGCTGGGGGAAAGGGGGCAGTGGTAGTGGTAATGGCCAGCGCTCCAGGCCCCTTTGAAATGCTGTGCAGTGTTGTGCCACTGCTCCATGTATGGTTGAGGGAGCAGAGCTGAATGCCCTAAGCCCTATCCCTTCTTTTCCAGAGGCAAGGAGCTGGGCTCCCTCCCACCTTCCCCCAGGCCTGCAGATATTGGTGCCACTGCCCATTGCTCCCACACTGGGTTGGCCTATGGAAAATCCCCATTTGAAGAATCAGGAAAAAAATGTTTAGCTGGTTTTTCAAGTGACAGTTCTTCTGAGCAAGGGGAGCCATCCCAATCTGGAAGTAGAAGACACAACTGGGGGTGGGAGGGGGAAGAAGGGGCTTTCAAACTCCAGGGGGTGCCTTTCAAAAGGCACCTGTCTACATGGGCGGTGTGTGTTTTGAAAGCAGCACTTTTGAAATGTGCATGCCTGCCATTATTGCTAATGAGGCACTGCATATTCATGGCAGTGCCTCACTAGCATCTGCTGAAGTGGCTCATTAGCATACCCCTTCCGAAAGGCAGGGGCTAGTGTATCCACAGCTCTCATGTGTCTACACTACTGGGAAGCCCCAAAATAAGCAAAACTTATTCTGAAATCAGCTCTATTGTGAGTGAACATGCTATTTTGGATTACAAGCCCTGGAAGTCATTGGGGCTCTAATCCAAAATACAATTTCTACACAGCAGCTTTGTTTTGAAATAAACTATTCTGAAATAGCTTATTTTGAAATACCCCCATTCCCTATGTACACAGCCCTTATTTCAAAATAGGGTCTATACCTCATGGAATGAGATTTACCAATTTAGAAATAAGCTGATCGCTATTTTGAAATTATTTCTAAATAGCAGTTGAGTTGTGTAGACACTTACAAAGTTATTTTGAAATAGCAGCTGTTATTTGAAAATAACTTTGCTGTGTAGAAACATCCTTAGACTCTGAAGATGTCCAAAAAGCTGGTCAGGTCACCTCTGAACAATTGGCAGTGGTACTGGGGAGTCCATGGGTTCAGGCTAACCACCTGTGTACCTAGAAAAGCTAAATAAATATATCAAGATCTTCATGAGAAATTGACCCAAAATGGACCTTGTTAAAGAAGCCATCCTGAAAAGAACTGGGATCTCTGAGGGGGCTTACCAGAGTCTGTTCTGGGTTGAAATTTTCCTTTCTTATCCACCCCAGGCAATAGTTCAAGGAGCTGAGGAATTTTATTGCCTGAGATCAGAAGTGTGGCTCATATGTGATATTGACTAAATTGAACAACAGCGGTTTGTGAATATTCTGCTCTGAGATGTGCAGTTCTGGATTCAGCTACATGAGCAGGTTAATCTGACAAGAGAGGTGCAATTTCAAGTGGCATACTTTAGGAGTGAGTAGTTAAGAAAACCAATTGTTTCTCAACCAAGATGGGGTTCTGAGTGCCAATCAGGCCAGAGATGTAGGTCCAGGCTCAGGGATAAGTCTGAGAGAGTTGTCCCAACAGGACAAAAAATAGCTGGAGACACCTGGAGTTCCAGTTCTCTGAATCTGCAAGTGAATGCCAAGTTCTCGCTCCCAACAGGTCAGTATGTTTCCTACACAAAAAGGAAAAGCCTGAGGAAACTACCAAGACCAGAGAATGTTTCTATGGCTGACAGCATAGACATAAAGAAATTTTATCCATTTAATAGAGTGTGATGTCATTTGGACTGAGACTAGCAGCCTTACTGCAGAGGCACAGAAGTGCTCTTGCACCTTTGTGTTGTCTGTCCAAATGGAAGGAAAGTCTACATTCTAACCTAGCGAACTCAAGATAACAGTAAACACCAACCTGAGAGGACCTGATATCAGTGCAGTACTTGCAAAAATAGATCATCTCATTAGTTCATCTGGTTTTGGCCACTGTGATAGACAACAGGCTAGCTGAAGCACTGATCTGATATGCATTATACGGACAGTGAAGTCTTGATTACTGGATTCCCTGTGGCACACCAAATGTTTGGGTAACAGGAACCTGGATAAATGAGTCTACAGAGCATGCAGCCATGCTGGAAGTTTGAGAGAGGGAGGGAACTGACAGCAGGGGTCCAGATAATTGGCATTCTACTATACTCAGTTGTTAAAGCACAGTCTGAATTAACACAAACCCCTCTTTTTCCATGTTGTTGACATTTGAGAGTTTTAGCGACTGGTGAAACAGCAAATGCAAAAACAGGAGCTTTGAGCAATGGAACAATCAATTAACCTTGAATAAATCAAACTGAATAAAACATAGGGAACCTGTGAATTTCCATGCTGGAACAGGCCAATAGCTACCTCGTCCTGTATCCTGTCTCCAACAGAGGCTAATGACCAATGTCTCAAAAGGAGGCATCAAACTTCCATAAAGTGCCTAATTGTTCAGTACTGAACTATGGGGGTTGGTGTAGGGCAATTTCTCTCCCACACAGCTTGTGATCAATTTATGTTCTAAAGCAAAAGGATTGGCAGCCCTTGCATTTATTTCCTCATTAGTGCAACTGCTGATGCTATTGCTGTTACAAAAAGCTGTATTTGAAGTAAGGGTGAATGAACTTGGGGTGAATTTTTAATTTGAACATATGATGCAGGTTTTCAGTTTTAAAAAAATAGTCCTAGTTAAATTTAATCTCCCTTGGGGAATGGAGGGAGAGAGTAAAAATTACAGGTAAACTCTTTCATAAGAACAAACTAGTTTTGCAAAATTTTGAACTTGTCAACGTAAACAAAAATGGGAAAACATGACAGCAAAGTCACTTCATTTTCACACACACACCCTCTGCAAACTCTGAAGTAGCCATGGAATTATTTACCTGTACACCACTAGGTCAAACCCACCCCAAATTTCTGTTCATTAATTATCCTCATATCAAACGAGGGGCTAACTTCAGCCCATTCTCCAGCTGCCATTACAAAACAGTATTGTTTTTACCACTAGTTAACAATAGTTACCACAACAGAGGCCAAACATTGAACAGACATAGAAACTGAAGACATTTACTGCTTGGCACTGGGGGTCTTTCCAAGACAGGATGGAAGATAAAGAAGAGTGAGGAAGTAACTTTGCACTACTACTGTCTTGAGTTTGTTATTTGAATTAACAGAATTCAGTGTCCAGGGTTGAGTAATCTGTCCCCTTTCATGCAGGGACCTCAGTGTGACCTTTCTCCTGGAACAGGGCCAATATGACTAATAACAGTTCAGGAGGCGAAAGCTAAGACCACTCTGGAACTGTGGGTTCTGTTTCTGGTATCTAGTCCTTGCAGGAGCAGACATCCTCCAGGATCTGACTTCTTAGACTCCTTATTGGAGCAGTGCATGGTTATGTGAGGTTCTTTCTCTGTTCCCCCTCCTCTGAATCCCTTGTGTTGACCTTTATCCTGAATCTCCAGTCCTGTTTTCCATTGCCACTCAGTTTCTAGGATCTGGGGCTGCTCCTCTAGTGAGTTGGCTTTTATATATGCAGGTGGGCTCCCTTCATCAATCTGGAAATGATATGAATTAGCATATTTCAATGGAGGATCTCTCCAGAAGCCTCTTCCTTGCATTGACCATTTATCGGACACTCAGGGAGAATGTTTGATGAGGCAGTTTGCTGACTGTGTAGCTTATTTTCTCATTTACGTAGCTAGGAAGGTATGATTCAAAGCACCTTCTGTTCACACAATTCACTACTGAAATAACCTTTGTACAAATAGTCTTTGTGAGATGTCATTTGAAAACTAACTTGCTGGTCATTAATTTGGTGAAATGTAGGTAGCAACATGGTAGTGTGGTCATCAGCCACCCCCATATGTTACTAGTTCAAAGCTTGACTGTGCTGCCTAAGAAAAAGCTGATAAAAGGTGTACTCTAAATTTCGGGGTTTTCCCCTCTTTCAGTTTACATACGCATAGCAAACAGAACCAAGAAGAGAACCGGCAGACAAGATGGCAGAAAGTCAAACAATTTGCATGTTGTCAAACACAAGTGGGAAGGGGAGATTTGGACTGAGGAGAGGGATTGACCACAATCTTGCTAGAAGACTGTACATGAGGAAATCTACACTGAACAAAGTTCGGTGCCACTCTTGCGAAATTAAGTTTTAGACTTTCAGATGAGTGTTTTCCATTTTATTTCCTGGAAACCATTTCTAACTTTCTCTTGTACTTGAACTCACTTAAAATCCTATCTTATTTTGTTAACAGGCTTGTTTTACTATTCATCTAACCCAGTGGTGCTGTGTTTATACTGTAGAACATGCACGTTGGTTAATATGGCAAGCTAATGGGTTATGTCTCTTTAAAGGAGCAGATAGATCTCATTCTTCTTCCGAATGTTGCAGAAGGGGGCTAGACAAATTGGAGCACATGGAGCTGGAAAAGTCTGGAACTGGAAATATGTTGGGGTCCCCTGCTATCATCATCCCATGCTGATAAACACAAAAATGTGCCTGTGTTAAGAGCTGGGAAGCTCTTAGATTTAAAATGGTTGAATTAGAACAATACAGCATACAGAACACCAAGTCTGTGCTGACTCCTGGCTGAGTGCATGTCCCAAGGAAGCAGCCACAAGCATCAGAAGCATTCTGAGTCACACACTGGGTCATAGTACAAGTGGTTTCACAAATTCTCACTGGTCTGAACTGCATTCCAGAATGTTATAGAGGGATGGCTGAGATAACATGTGTAACCCAATTAGGAAGCGTAGGCTTACTGCTCCATTAAACATAGGCCAGACTTCTGTCCTTTCAAGTCTACATACAATATGCATCAAACCTTTCAGCCATGATGAGTAAAATCTTGAACACAGGTGTCAGTAACAACTACCAATCAGTCTCTAAGTACCACACCATTTCTTAGTGAACAATTTTTTTGGTACACACACAGTGATATGGACATGCAAACGATATTAGGAATACTTGGGGGTAACTTTTTTAAACTTTTAGGCAGTGAAGTCAATTGCTTTTTTACACAGGCTTCCCTACTTAGTTGCTTGTACATATTTCTGTGGAAGGTTTCAGCAGTAAACCCATATCAGTAGACACATCCTCCTCTGACCAGCAGATAGAGATGATTTCTCAGTCTCCAGGGTGTGATCTGAAATGGTGGCCAGCAGTGGGGCTAACAGCTGCCGCAGGCCCTGGGGCAAGGTGAACAGGGGGCCCGGTTCCATGACTGGAAGGAGCACGGCCAAGAGCAGAAGGGGTAAGGCCAAGGGCAGCTGACCTGGACTGCAGTGCTGACCTCTCCTTGAAATCTGTGTGGACTCAGACCAGCACTGCTGTAGCACTTCAAAGGGACCCAGAGCTCTGGCAGCTGCTGCTGCTGCTGCTGCCAAAGTAGCAGGTGTAATGGCCAGAGCTCTGGGCCCCTTTAAAAGGCTGGACCCTGGGGCAACTGTCCACTTTGCTCGTCTCCTGCTCCACCCTCATTTGGCAGGCCTGATGGCCAGGTAGACCAGCAGCACCCTTCAAGGCCTTTAGTTCAGAAAATCCTGAACTGGCAGGATTCATAATCAGCAGTAAACTCCCACAAGTGTTGCCAATACTCCAGGATTATCTTGGCATCTCCAGGGATTAAAGATTAAACTTTAATTGTAGATAATGTCCTATGATGAAAGCTCCAGGAATATGTCCAACTAAATTTGGCTACCCTGTCTCCCAAAAAATATCTATGGCTGAACACTGAGCCAGGCAAAATTAGGAATATAGTCCTTCTTCAGGAAACAATGGGAAAGAAGGCATTGGATGAGTATTCAGGGCATTGCTTGAAAATTAAAGTAGTCTCTACATATTTCTCAGTGGAAAAAATGTCATTAAGAAAATCTGTTCTTTCTGATATCTTTAAATGGAGCATGGACTATGAACTTCAAAGATTTCCCTTTTACCTCTTCAAAAGACTCAGTTACACTATGTATGAGGGAAAGGTGGTGCTTTCTTGGGGTAGGCCTACATCACAAGGACCAGAGCAGCACAGCTGTTGTGCTACAGGTAGGCCTCTGTAGCACCATAGTGTAGACATTTCCCACAGTAAAGGTGAAACTCCTTCCATCACTGAAGCAAATCCACCTTCTGAAGAGCCTACATCTAAGTCCCCAGAAAAATTCTTCCATTGATCTAATGGTGTATCTATGGTGGCTTAGGTTGACATAACTATGTCTGTCAGGGATGTACATTTTTCACACTCCTGAGCAACACAGAAAAGTCAAATTAAGTTTTGACTGTTGACCACACCTTGGAGTGGTGGCTTTAGGAGAAGTATATCATTTTAAGGCCTAGTATATTTTAGGCCCCACTGAGGTGGTTTTCCTCACTGAAACCTCCAGTTTCAGAGCTAAGTCTTTCCCCTCCCCTCTGCATTCTAATAATTTTAATTGATTGATTAATTTTGCTCACTGTTTCCTGAGAAAATGTATCTTTAGTTTGAGAATAAGCATGAGAAATGTTCAACTGAGAGTAATATGCTGGCAAGTCACCCAAACAATTGCTAAAACAGGTTTAATTTGACAGCTGGCATTTAGCCTTAACTACAACAGGCAACATGTGTCTGCCCCTAAGGATACCATAAAGCAATAGAATAAGTCACTTTTAAATGTATTTATTTAAATAAATGAACAAATTACATTTCATGATGCGAGAAGCAAAATCTCTTTTTCATTGTGTTTGTTTTTATTCACTTTGCAGTGCAGTAGTGTTCAGTTCAATGGGTCTCCCAGTCATTTGTGCATGAGAAGATTCTATGCAAGCTAATTAAAAGAGAGTTGTAAAACCCCTGGCTGAAACAAAGTGTTCTAATTCAATATGTCCACTCTACGCACATCTCAAGACTAGCTTTATTCATCAACTCCAAGCAGCTGGTCAAATGGAGCACTTTATCTTTCTCCTCTATTCTTTTTAAATAGCAGACAATTACTTCCTCAATAAGTTCCATGTTAGCCACAAACATAAAAGGGAATAAAAGAGCAGAAACAGACTGAGACAGATATTAGGAACCTGGGGATACAAGAGGTAATGAATTTCAGTGGGGCTTGCTAGTGTACTCGCATGCACAGCTTTCTTTTATGATTGAATTCTATTTGAAATTATAAATCAAAGGAATAGCCTATCAGAGGGTTGGGAAGAGTGTGAAATAAAAAAACCATTCATTTAGAAGAGAAGCTCTATGCTGATGAAGAGGTGTTTCAGATGCCGCGTGACCGCTTGTGCAGATGTAACATCAATACTCAATACAAAACTGTAACTGTTCATATAACCCATTATACTGTACTACAGCATGCCCGTTTCTGTGTAAATGCATGGTCATGTATAACAGCAGAAGAAGGGACCTATTGAACAACTACCAGTAGATCAGAATCATTTGGTATGGAGGTAAAAACACTGTCTGGAATCAGCCATTCCTTGACAAAACCCTAGTTAGCCTACATTGCAGTAAATATGAACAATGAAATAAGAGATAGTGAACAATACTGAAGGTTTGATTGGAAAATGGCCATCAGGCAGAGGTGGAAAAGGTACCCAAAAAGTTACCTGAGTAAAAGTACAGATACTTTGTGTAGGGGTTTACTTAAGTACAAGTCATTTGTGTCCCTCTGTAAAACTACTTAAGTACACACACAATTCACTCAAGTAACTTTTTGGGTGCTTTTTCCACCCCTGCTGGGGGTACCATCACACTAAGGCTGTGGCCACACTAGCACTGAATTTTGAAAGGGGGAACCTCAGTTAGTAATTTCAAAATGAGACCCTTCGATATGGAGTGACTATGCACAAATGGTGGATTGATGTTGCGATCCGCAATGTCAAAAGAGACCCCCATCCTTTCAAAAGGGAGCAGCTACCCAGCACAGAGCCTCCTTTCAAAAGAAAGGGGCAGGAAATGGCATGGGAAGGGTCACATGGCCAACAAGCCCTTCCTGGAGCACGGGTAGGCAACCAACTTAAGGCACCCCTCCCGCCAACAACCTCCTTGTGCATGTGCTAAGGGTCAGGCTCTGTTCAGCATGTGTCCTCCAGCACAGCACCGGCAGAGCCTTGCTCAGCCCCGACAGCACACTGTGGCATGGACCTGCAGCAGCTCCAGGATGAAGATATCCTGCGCGTGATGGCCGGTCTGATGTCTGTCCTTGCAGCTGTCCAGCTCAGGGGCCAGATGGCCTGCCACATGGCCAGCTTCCTGCAGGCCCCACCTCCACAGTGCAACTGAAGCACCCTCTTCCCCAGGCCCTTTGTCACTTCTGGCAGCACCCAACCAGCAGGGAATGGTAGGACCACATAGTGCTGCAGGAGTGGGACAATGACTGGTTCTCTGAAATTTTTGGATGACCAAGGCCACCTTTACGGAGCTGTGCCAGTGACTGGCACCTTCAGTATGGCATCAGGACACACGTATGCAGCCTGTGCTCCCCCTCGAGAAAAGGACGGCCATCGCCATTTGGAAGCTGGTCACCCCAGACATCAACCCCTTATTTGGCCACCAATTTGGGGTGGAGAAAGCCACCATCAGGGCTCTCCTTCTTGAAGTAAGGCAGCAGGGGTCATGCACCCACAATGGGTCCCAGGGAGATGGACGGGGAGGGGCCCTGGGTGTCCCCATGCATCCCGCCACATGCTCACAGGCACTTTTGCCCTCCACCCCATGCAGGTCATTATTGCCATCAACAGCATCCTCCTGCATTGGCTCATCTGCATGGGGGATGTGGATGTCACCAAGGCCGGCTTCCAGAAGTTGGGGTTCCCCAGCTGTTTTGGCATCGTAGACAGCATGCATATCGCCATCTGGGCCCCACCACACAGCTGCAGATGGTACATCAACCGAAAGGGATACCATTCCATCATCTTCCAGGCCCTTGTGGACATCAACGGGAGATTTATGGGCATTTGTGTGGGGTTGTTGGGCAGCGTCCACAATGTGGCACAACTCGTGGCTTGGGTGCAGAATGGCTGAGGGGACCTACGTCCCCACCATGGGAGCTCCCAATGGGAGAGGCAACTATGCCCCCATGCATAGTCACTGATGTGGCCTACCCTCTCCAGGCTGGCTAATGTAGCCCTATATGGGCCATACCAATGAGAACCAGGACTGCTACAATGCCCAGGGCAACCAGGCCCATGGCACAGTTGGGCGTGCTTCAGGTGCTTACTGTCATGCCTGGAGGTGGGCCTCCCCATCATGCCCATGGTTGTGGGCACATGTTGTGCTCTCCACAATCTAGTGGAGAGCAAGCACAAGCTCTTCATGGCACATTGGGTGGCTGAGGCCATGCCACACTATGTCCAGCTGGGTGCGGTCCCAGGATGGGGTGCACTTGTGGAAGGCCCTGTGGGAGACCTTCCCCCCAGGGGACCCCATGACCTGCCCCTGGACTACACCCACACACCCACCCCTCACCACTGCCCCACCAGCACCCCTGCCCACATACACATTCCTCACCATTCTCACCTGAATCATGACACACTGCATAGTTCTTGTATGAATAAAGTAACTGTTTTTTGTTTAAACAAGACTGACTCTAACTTTAATCCAACTATGTACACGGGTGGGGCCTTATTCATCCATAGGGGTGAGGTGACAGGGGCCCCACTTCCCCCAGGAACCATGACTGCTCTGGGTACCAGGCCCCCTGGAGGGCTGGGATGGCACTGGGACCACAGGGCATGGTGCGGATGTGACAATCTTGGCCTCGGTGTGAGGAGAGTTGGGGGAGCCCTGGCCTGGAGGGTGGAGGGATGTGCATGACTGCACTCACTGCACCAGCTCATCCCATTTGGCCACACTCAGGCAGGGTGGGAGCAGGGCAGTTAGGGCAGGGGCTGTGGGCGGGGGCTGCAGGCAAGCCGGCTGGAGGAGCTGCAGGAGGGGCTGTTGGTGGAGTGGGTGGCTAGGCCAGGCAGGTGGTGATGGCCTGGGTGAGGGCATTGAGGGAGTCAGCCACCAGGTCCCAGGCTGCCTGCTCCAATGAGAGCCACTCCTGCGAGAGACTGTTCTGCTCCTGCCACGCAGCCATGTGGGCTGCCACAAGGTCCTCCAAGTGGCTGTGGCAGTGGGCCCATCCAGTGCGGCACCGGGTCCTTGTGCACAGTGCCCCTTCCCCCTCGCCGGCTGCAGCAGGGCTCCCCAGCATGTCGAGGGGTGTAGGCTGGCTCGTGGATGTTGAGGCAGTGAAGATATAAGAGGAGGGTGGGCACTCCATCAGTCGAGCGACTGGGTTGTGTGGGCCAGTGGCCGCATCCCTGTCAGCCATCCCTCCCTGCTCATGGGGTTGGGGGTCCAGGGGTGTCCTGGGTGCAGTGAGGTCCATCCCTGGGTGGGTTGTGTGCAGGGCTTGGTCAGCACCCCCCTTTTCCTCCAATGCCACATGCTCTGCGTGGCTTCCATGGGCTTGTGCACAGATCCCCATGTACAGGCCTCTCCTGGACAGTGACCATGGCCATCCCTGGGCCCCGGCATTGTGGCTGCTAGCCATGTGGGTGGACCCATGCCAGGAGGGGTGGGGGCCACCCCCCAGGGCCCCAGGTGCCTAACACACCCTCAGGGGAGGCCTGGGCAGAGGTGGGCTGGCTTGTGCTCTCCAATGGCATGGCAACATACCGGGTACTCTCAGTGCCTCACTCCCCTTTGCTGTCCCCCTCCTCCTGCTGGGGCTCCAGGCATGGGGTCAGTGGTGTTGCAGAGGGCCCCAGCTGTGGCTCCTCGACTTCCCACTCTGGCTCACCCATATCCAGGGCCTGTTCCCATATCAGGCCGAGGATTTGGTCCAGCTCTTCGTAGCAGAGGTGGGTGGAAGCCACTGCCCCCAACTGCCTGGTTGAGTCTTTTGTCTTCACATAGCCCTGGCGCAGCTCCTTTACTTTGGAGTGCACCTGCAGGTGGGTCTGAGGGGGTGTCCCCTTTCAGCCAGGTTTTGCGTGAGATGGGGGAAAGGGATTGCGTTCCACTTCTGCCCCTCCACGTGCAGCAGGACCTCCTAGTCCCCTCAAATAGCCAGGAGATCATGGACCTCCGGCTCCAGCCATATGGCGCCCTGCCTCTTATCTGGCTGGCTGAAGTCCAGGGAGCCCGGCTGCCTGGTGCTCTTGGATCCCTGGGGCTCCTAGGGTCTTGGCTGCTGGCCATGTCTCTGACTGGGGGCTTTTCTAATGTTCATGGGGGTTCTGGAGGGTGTGCTGCTGTAGGCACGTGCGCTTGTGGCTGCCAGCATACTCTCATTTTCCTGCATGGGGTTTCTGGGTCCCTGTAGCTTTAAGACTGCCAGAGCTGGCAACCATAGAGCCCTGATGGTGCTGGCCAGGGTGTCTCTGTGCTCCAGGTGAAGGCACTGTGGAGGACTTGTAATTTTGAAATGGTGGCCAGGGGAGCGACTACACACGTTTCCTTTCGATATTGATGTTGAAATGAGGTGCTGTTCCCAATAAGGGAGTGGAACAATGCTTTCAAAATGATCACCATTTTACTTCAAAGTTGATTTTGAAAGGAGCAATTTGTGAATTGTCGCTGTGCTGCACATTTCGAAATTGCCCCACTTTTTGAAAATGCTTTTGAAATTACTTCCTAGTGTGGCCACAGCCTAAGCGTATTGTAGACCTGATACAATTTTACAAGGTTATATGAATACAGTATAAAAGATTATCAGAAATAGTTCTGCTGGTACACGTTGAAAAGTACAGCAAAGGGGCTTCCAGCCAGAGCGTCGGCTAAGACATCATATTCACCCATCTATAAATTCATTAATTGTTGTTTTCCAGTGAGAGCTTTTGACCAGAATGTTCCACATGTGCACAGGGGTTACCGTGTTTGGGTCAACTGCTAATTTCAGTTTCCTGGTTACGGGTTCCCAGTGAAATATGCTCATTTCCTAAGAATGTGGGACAACAACTTTTTTTTTTCCCTCAGCATCCATCTGCTAACTTTTTTATTTCAATCTCCATTTCCAATATCCCTTCAAGCTTCCCTTTGCCCTTTCAATCAGCTAATCCTCTCTCCCTGACACAATCCTGCTCCAAAATGTAAAAAGTAGAACACGATGTTTGCCAGCCATAACATTGTTCATTCCTTTTGTTGAATGTATCACCAGAACGCTATTCATGTGTAAGACAAGAATCTTATACCACACTCATCACCATAGTATCTGAGGACCCATCAAGGCAAGAAAGGGTCAAGTATCTTGGAAAGCAAGATAGCTGCAATTCACTGAGTGCAGCTAGTCCGCACTTGTTTATACACAAGACAGGAAGAGGAAGCCCAAGTGAGAAAGATCTGACCCTGATTACAGAAGATGTGCACTTGAGCAAAAGGCGTCAGTTTATTCCATAATCATTTCTTCCAAACAGTCCTTAATGAAACGTTAGTTTGTCTGAGAAACTAGAACTGAGGTACACATTTTACAGGAGTTGAGTGAATGTCACAAAACACTTTTTGCAACTATTCATCCAAGTTTTTGCACACATTTGCTTCAGCTGTTTTCATACTCCTCTCGTGGTCATTCTGAATATACAAGTTGAACCCTTCCAGTCCTGCATCCTCAGGATCTGACCAGTGATGAATGACAGAATTTGCTGGAGCACAGAAGGTCAATGTTGTCTAGCAGCATTACCAACCCTTCCGCTTCTTACTAGGCTCTTAGAAGGCATTTATGGGTAAATGACAGATAAATAACAGGACAAAATGTGGAAAGCCAGGACTGGTGGCTATAAACACACTTTATGGGACCACGGGAAATGTGGCCACACCCATGATAAGTGATTATCTGGCTAACTAAAATCATGCCAGATTACAGATGTTGCTGGACCATAGAGTGCCGGACTAGAGAGGTTCAGTATGTACTAACAAACAATTTCTAGTGGAGGAACATTTGTGGATGAAAAAACCATTTACACCCATAAACAAATAATTCCAGCAAAAACACTTCATAATCATAAATGTTCTTCACTAAAAATGTGATTCCAAGAGTCATACTTAGGTCACATGACATTTTGCTTCTCTTGATTTGATATATTTCTTATCAAATCAAACCAACATAGGTCTCGTTTGAGATTTTCAGTACCAAATCATCTCAAACTACTGTACTAGCAAATCAGCTGCAGTTAGAATTGTTCAAAGAAGTAATAGAACTATACCAAACAGATCAACTTTTGGATAATGTAGAACAAGAAAAAATGGGAAGATTCATCACAAATTGTTCATTTAATACTATTGCTGTGTGTGCCTGACAAGAGTACACAGCAGTGTAGGAGATACCCAGTCTTTAGGCATCCATAGCTTGTACCCTGTGCTTAGTTACTTTAAACTAAACATCAACGGAATTTGCAAACCAGAACTAATTGGCTCGCTTCTGTTTCCTCATTTGGATTTGAAATAATTAGTCAAAGGCTGGAACATTATTTTCAGCCTTTGACATAATATACCTAGGGGTGAACAGTTGTATGGTCTTTATACCCCAAAGTCTGGAGTTTCTCTGTTGCAAGAACTAACGAAGTTTCATATTGTGGTGGCAGGTTTTAAAATGACATGGATGTTGTCTGCTGACTCTTCATCATAAACTCATTCCACACAGGTTTGTCCACTGAACCTCAGCTAGAAACAAACCCTGGTCCCTTCTGGCCTGGGCCACGTTGAAATGATGATCTAGGCATGCAAGGCTCAGTATCTCATTTCAAATCTCTGAGCTGTCCAGTCACATCAGGCAGCACAGGAATTTGAATCTATATTATCAAAGAGAGAGAAGTGGGCTGTAGTAATATGTCATCGGCTCTCAAGCAGATCACTAGAGTCATTATAAACTAGACAAGCATATCTGAATATTTCCAAAGTCTCCTGAGAACTACATGCTCCATATGAAAAAGCTGATGATTGCACCAAAATTATTTAAGAATTTTATGTATGCAGAGGGGGAAATGACACATGGAAAAAAGATCTTGGTGCAGGGCCTGCTAAGCATGATTAACATGTATTTGTCATCAGGCCAGTAGGGTCTCAACATTCGCCAGGGTTCCGTGTTGGGAACCCTTGTGAATGTTGAATTTTGCAAATGTGGCAGCCCCAGGTTGCCAGTGCTCCTGCCCAGGGCCCCGAGGAAGCAGCCACTCCGCCTGCTTGCAAATAATTGAATTCACTAACTGTAGGTTCACAAATAATTTACCCCAAACAGCTTTTAGCCTTTTTGACTGATTTCTGCATCCATGAATATATGGGTTACATTTCCAGTGAACACCTTTTCCAATACTAATTAAATAAGAATTGGTTTATTTTGTTACACAGTGGCTACCCCTACACTTACTAAAAACTTCGAAATGGCCATGCTAATAGACAAATTGAAGAATACTAATTCAGCCCCTCATTAGCATGCTGTGGTTCACTTGCCTGCACCTCATCTACACAGTGGTCTTTTTTGAGTGCTGATAGGAATAAGGGGATTTCAATGTTGGTGGGGTCCTTTCGAAAGGGACCCCTGTGTAGATGAGCTGTGGGAATGTGAACCACAGCACTTTCGAAGTGCCGCAGCTGGCCGCATGCTAATGAGGTGCTGAATATGCATTTCAGTGCCTCATTAGTATTCTTCGATTTGGCCATTAGCATGGCCATTTTGAAGTTTTTAGTAAGTATAGACAAGGCCGGTATGAGCTAGATTTAAAACACGCCTTCAGCTATGTCTACACTATCGCATAAAGTTGATTTTAAGGCAGTTAGCTCAATTTTACAATGTGATGTCTACACTGTGAATACCATTAGGTCGATTTTAAGGAGCACTAAGATCGACATTCTTGCTCAATCATCCCATGCGGTGTAATGCCAAGTTCGAATTTAGGTCGGATTAATTCTTGTGTGGAAACAGCATTACTTTAAATTGATTTTATTGGCTGCCACAGGTGTCCAACAGGTGTCTCACAATGTCCCACAGCTGTACATTCTGTCCGCTTCCACCTGCCCTGCCCTCCAGGGGTGCAAGAAGCAGTAAACAGGAAGCCTGCCATTTTAATTCATTTTTTATGATCTGCGTGGTGATTGCACCTAGCCATGATACAGAGTCCCAGAGGGAGGCATCAGGAGAGCCAGGGTCTCAGTTCAGCTGGTGGGCTAGCCCCTGCCACACCACACCACATGGTGCCTGGGAAATGGGGAACAGACTGCAGCACATCAGACAGTGGGGTGACATGTCCTGCCCTGCATGGGGTGAAGGCTTCTTCCCTGCACAGAATGTATCCAGAGAGGCTGAGAAACTTCTTTTCTGCACTTCACATTTGTGTGGGGCACCCCCACTTAGGTGCCATGCAGTTGGGGGTCTAGCCCCTACTGTGCCAGGTGGCTAGCCCTTCCCTCCTCCCCCTCAGGGGTGCCATGCGGCTGATGGGCCAGCCCCCTCTCCCCTGGCTGGGCTGTGGGGGTCGTGCTTGTAGGAGAGGATGAGAACCTTATTTTTTGCGCTTTACATTTGCACGGGGCAGCCCCCTCCCCCACAGGCACCACATGGCTGGCGAGCTAGCCCCCACCCCACCCCACCCCGCGCCGGCTGAGTACTGCAGACAATGCTTTCAGGTAGCAGCATGTCCTGGCCTGTGCAGGGTGAGGGCTTCTATGTGTCACACTTTCCAGGGGCTCACCAGTGCTGGAGTCTGGTTCCCCCCATGGCAAAGATTTCCAGGGTCTCGTTGGCCCCTGTGAGGCAACATGCAGGGGGGGGTTGGCTCTCCTGGCAGGAAATATTTCCAGGACTGGTGCTGGGGCAATGACTTACCCCGTGGCAAAGATTTTATGTGGCTGGTTGGCCCCTGTGAGGCAACAAGCACTGGGGGCATGGCTAATAAGAAATCAGATGACCTGCACCATGTAAACAGGAGCCTCCATACCCCTGCCAGCTGAGCTTAGTTGCAGGGCTGGCCCCCAGCTGCACCTATTTTTGGGGCTGCCTCCCTTCACATAGGCACACAAGTGATAGAGCAATGTCAACTAATTATGAGGGGGCTGGACCCACAGAGGGCAGTGTGAATTTTCTGTGCTGGCCCCCCCAGCCTAATAAGAAACCAGGTGGCTGCACCATATCCACAGGAGCCTTAGGTCACCTGACAGCTGAGCTTCATTGCAAGGGCTGGCCCCCGATCACACCTATTTTGAGGGCTGCTCTCCTCCCTCCCTGCCTAGACACACTGCTGCAATACTCTCCCTTCCCAACACATATGGCTCAGAGGAGCCACAATCTCAGCAGTGGCCTGTTTGCGGTATTTTTACTGGGGGTGGGGTGGGGGGAAGTAGCCAAGCGACCTATAGTTGACTACCTTTCTGCATGTGATCTGGTTTTAATCCATTGTTCTCCTAAGCTTGTGGGATTGACAGTTCCCTGACATGCTGCCTTATGAAAGGTGTTCTTTCACTGGGGGAAAACTAGTTGAGGTACCTGTTGACATAGCACAGTCAGCTGGGTGCTCCCAGAACACATTTGTGAAGGATGCTTCAGCTTCTGAAGCCCACCACCTGTTTGGCTTTCTTTCCCTTGGGATTCCCTATTTTCCTTCTCTGTGAATAATATGAAGTCTTTCCCTTTTCACATGGATTCAGATTCTTCCACTGTTTGGTGTTCTTTCGCTGGGGGAAATCTTGTTGAGCAATCCGTTGACATGGTTTAGTCATGGCTTTCTTTTCCCTGAGATTCCCTACTTTTCCTTCTTTCCATTTGAAAAAATGGTTATTTGCTTTCAACAGGTAAGGAATGAGGACAGTGCAGTCTGCGAAGATAACAGTGGGTGCTCTCAGGAAACATTTGATTAAAAGATACATAATGCGGATGACACAAACAATGTCTCTCATCGGGGAAAAAGACTTCTGAAAAATGGCCATTTGTCTTCAAAGGACCTGAATGAGGGCAATACAGTGTTGGAAGATGACACCACACATCCACATCTGCTTGCGGAGCATTTTTTTAACCCATAGTGCTCCAGCAAAAAAAAACAGAATGCTATACGGGGCTGAGGGAACTGTGGGATAGGTTCCCACAATGCACTGATGCAACAGTTGAACTTTGGTGATTTAGTGGGGAAGGACTAAATCGACTGTGTGGGAAGGTGTGGATACTCAACTTTGATTTTTTAAAACCCAGTGTTACAAATTTGAATTTGATAAATTTGACTTTATTTCATAGTGTAGATGTAGCCTTAGTTTCTAAACTCCACATTCAAGATACATTGGAATCCCATTTCGGTGCAGGTAACTCTTTACACAAATAAGCATGTATGTTGAAGTACCTGTTTGTACATGCAGTTATATGTGGAATTAAAGTTAACTGAAAGACTCCCAAAGACTGTACAGGGAATTGAATTGGTCCCTAGATTGAAAAATCAAGATCTGCATAGGCTAATGTGTGTGAGCATGACATATTCTCCCTTTGCCTGCATTGAAGCACATATACAGAGAAAGAGGAGACACATATGTATAGTTACTGCCACAATATAGTTAGGGTCTGTGTCTCCTTTTATTTATATAGGACCTACCCACTGGGCTGTGTCTAGACTGTGGGGAACAGTCGGCAAAAGATACACAAATTGAGTGTCTTTTGAGCACAGTTCTGTTGAGAGAGACTTTTTTGACATTTAGCCCATCCACATGGGACCAAACGTCAGAAAAACCCCTTCTGTTGAAGCAACGAAGGGTCCTGTGGCACCTTATAGACTAACAGAAAACACGGCTACCCCTCTGACCCTTCTGTTGAGACATCCCTTCTTCCTCATGGAACGAGGTGTATAGGGATGTCCACAGAACGCTCTCAACTAGCAGATCTCTGCCAACAGATCTGCAGTCTGGACACGTGCTCTGTTGACAAAACTTCTATCAACAGAAGTTTGGTCAACAGAAGTCTGCAGTCTGGACATAGCCTCGGAGCCTAGATCCTGATATTGTTGGTATTTAATAATAATAGGCACCATATGAATGCCAAGAAGTTAGATAAAAAATGGAGATGCCTCCAGGGTCTGTCCTGAAGGGATTCTGAGCTATTAAACACAAAGAAAATAGAAAGAACAATATGCTAGATGAATACATCTGCACCACTTCAAACTCAATCCCCAACCCACAAAGCTGTCATACACCAACTTGCAGGAGGCAGAAAGATTTATTTATCCATGCATGTATGTATGTACACAAAGATCGAGTGGGAAGAACTCTGGGGCAAACACTTCATGGCTGAAGAGTATGTCCTTTATGTTTATTCACACACCACCATTTTATTGTTTTCCCAAGGCATTGCAGAGTCAGTTTCTGTCCAGCTGTGGGTCAGAAGCAAATCATCCATTGCTGGCAGTTTTCACAAAGTTTCTGGAGTAGAGTAGCACAAACTATGGGGGTTGAGCATTAACACAACTGTCTGGATTGGGTTTTATTTTAAGACTCTATAAGATGCACATGATAATTTCTGGACCCTACAAAATTAATTTGTCCATATTAAGATCTGATTTGTCACTCAAAGTGTGCACTTCACCAAGACCAGGATTTTACCTACTGTGTGTTTGCAAGGAATTACTGCTTGGAAACTGTGAAAAACCTGTAATTTAGAATAAATTGTGTATTCTACATTGAGTAACACAACCAAGTAACTCTGCTTTGGAGTATAATGCATGGTGCCTGGGATGGGGGTATTTTTAAATGATTGGGGGTGTACCATACAGCCTCATTCTCTTTCCCTAAGCTCTGGGGTACCAGGAAGAGCTGCTAGATCTGTTCTTGCTTTTTCCCTCCAGCTTTGCACAGAATCTGAGGGCACGGGCAAACTCATCACTCCCAATTTCACATCAAGAACAGGAGGAAAAACTGAACTACACAGCAAGGTGTTCCAACAGGAGAGAAGGAGACACCATAAGGTCACATCTCTTCACTCTCCCATTAGTGAAGGGGTGGCCTCACGTTCTTAAGCAGAGGAGCAAGGAGGAAGAGAACTCCCTGAGTCCAGAGTGATGGGAGGAACTAAGAGCTCCCCCTGTACTTTCAGCTCACAGCCATCACCCAGCAGCTCACCTGAACAGCTGGAGAAGTGAGTCAGTGGAGCACTAGCTCACAAGAATCCCTGCCTAAGAAGTGCCATTGGGGGAACCATACAGCCCCATTGACTGGCTGGCAAGCTTGGTTTAAACCAGAAAGTGACAGAAAGTTGTCTGAGCAATGAGAGAAATTTCTGACTGGCTTCTGTTATAGGCCATTGCCTACTTGCCCGCTTCCCTTCCTTTTCTGGTCCTCATCCCAGACTCCTATCTTTTCCCAATCTTGGCTTCTATGCCCATCTCTGACTTCTGATGTGGTACCTTCCTAATCAAGAGGCCTGATTGACCGCAGGGTGAGAGCCAAGTGGCTCAAGTGGCTCACAGACAGGGGTACCAGCATCTGGACAGACCGTTACAAACCAAGGCACAAACTGCAAATGGGCTGTGTGCTCTACAGTTAGGTTTCACTGACCAAGCACCACCTATGAACTCCTCAAGCACTATAATAGTCTTTGCCTGGTGTCATAGACAGTCCTCTTGGGCACACCGATCTATCTTGCCACCTAGGGAAGCCTGCCCTTTGTGTTGGATGGCCCCTTATTCCAAAGATCAAAATAATATTCAGGTTAATCCCAGTCTGAAAGGGCCCATCACTTACGACAGGTCAATTGTACCTTAAATCTCACACCAAAGACCATGCCTGCCAGTACTCTTCATTTGCCTTACAGCATCTGAGCCTTTAGGGTGATATACATATCTCACAGAACTGGAAGGGACCTCAAACGTCATCAAGTCCAGTCCCATGCCCTCTCAGCAGGACCAAGTACCCTCCCCCACAGATTTTTTTAATCTATTTGCCCCAGACCCTAAACAGCCTCCTCAAGGGTTGAACTCACAATGTGGAGTTTACAAGGCCAATGCTCAAACCATTAACTAGCAAAAAAAAAAAAAAAAGAGCATTTCTTACAAGGTTAAAGCAGGTAAACATACACATACAAATGAGCTACAGTTTTAGGAATAGACACTGTTATAGGTATACAAGTTCTCTGTGGCCTTTATTGCTAAGTGGGGCTAGGCAGCTTAGGGATCCCTTGCTTATGCTTAGAAATACTGCCCTCTCCAAACTCCAAGCAACACAAGGATATAGATCCTTCTGTCCATGAATTATATTCACTTCCCCCAGAGTTCAAAATGTGGTGGGAGGGGGGTTTGTGAGCATCCCCTTTACATTGGTGTATGGGTGGGGGAAGGAAATTAACAAAGTTTTTGTGCACTGATGTTTCCCAGTGATTTCTCTGGTGTTCATAGGCCTTCTTTTGTTGGGGAGGAGAGGACACCTCTTGTACTAGACTAGTATTTCCAATTTGATAATGCTTCTTTCCTGACTCAGGGCAGGGGAGCAGTTTCACAGTAATCACTTTGACAGTAACGAAGCAAACACTTAAATATTACCTTGTAACACAGGATACAGATATCACAAGTGAGGTTAATGCATTTTACATAGTCCAAACACCAAGCACATTCTTACAAACAATCTCCATTTTAACAATGCTAATACACAGCTGAGTCAGACTGGTGTCCAACTATGCCATTGGAAGTATTCAGTGAAACTTAGAGGCTTTGGCACAAGCTGCACCTGCTCTGCCGGCATCACACCCAGTTCCTACCACAGTTACCTCAAATCTTTTCTACCCATGTGCAGAACAAATTTTGGTGTGTACAGAGGTATGTGCACCACCGGTAATAAAAAATAGTTCACTGTCAATGCTCTGGTAATCATCTGGGTGGCATCTGAATCTCTCCTGAGCAGTTGCACATGTCAACACCTCAGAGGGAACACTAGTCCCTACAACTCCAAGATATCTGTATGACTACATTTTGCTCAGCACTTTCTTTAACAGCACAAACCTCAGTTTATTCCCTTTTCCCTCTTTCCAGAAGTAACTGGGGAGCTGTGCATGGGTGATGAGAATTAGGATTATTTTATTAATTTTCTAGCATCATATTTGTCACAAAGTTCCAACCCTCTGCTATACCTATGGGAACCCTTATAAGCCATGTTCGAAGAGGAATGAGCATTTATCCTCATCCCCCTTCTTCCATTCTGTACCTGTTAAAATTGGAGAGCTGGAAAGACAAAAGGTTTGCTGACATCAGGGCCAGCATTACTTCCTGATGATGCATCACCCAGGCCAGCAACCAGCAGTACTTGAATTTTTAATATGCAATTCCTCACTCAATTAAAAAAAATAATTAACTTGATTGTTTGTTCAATACAATTTTTTGAATTTGTACTCAATATTCATAGTTGTTAAATATTGACAATGCCTAAATGAATGCAGTCTAGAGACTTACATGTTTTTATTACTGATGCTTTTCTCAAAGGGAGAGACTTCTCAAAACCAGACATTAACAACTTTTCAAGCAGCTTTTTTAACCTCTTTTTTAACTTCTAAATATTCAACTTTTTAAAGCATCTTTTCTCTCTTCTATAAGGACCAGGACACAAGCTAAAAGAATTTGCTGTGTGTGTGTTTTTTGGCTCTTCCAATTAGATTTTGATGAAAGACTCTTCATGGAGCAAAGTCTGCTACACACGGAGCTTCAGTCAGTACTCTCCATAGCTCCTATTCAATTCCCAGCAAAGGCCGTGTCTACACTACAGAGTTTTGTTGACAAAAATGAGCTTTTGTTGACAAAACTCAGGGATCATCTACACACAAAAGACGTTGTGTCTACAGTCTCAGAAAAACAGAGCACTTTCCTGGATAGTGTTATCCCTCTCCGTGCTGAGGAATAACGCTTCTGTCAGATTTCTGTCAACAAAAGTGCAACGTAGATGCTCCGGGACCCTTTTGTCGACAAACAGGCTTCTGGTTTATCAGGCAGCCCTGTTTGCAGAGCTTCGGTCTGCCATTCTGTTGATAGAGGGACAGGCAGCCTGGCTGCTCTCTGTTAACAGGGTGGATTGCTTTTTCAATATGCCTTTATATGTAGACACAATCTGTTGACAGAAGTTTTGCCAGAAAATCCCTTTGGACAGCGACTTCTTTCGAAAGACTACTGTAGTGTAGACGTAGCCAGAGTGAATAGCTATTCTTCCTTTGATTTTAGTGAGTATTGGATCAGATGTCCTATCTGCCCTCAGGACTCAGCCATGCATTTCTCAAAGGGGGCCTTAGCAGAACTTCTACAAATTCCCATCTGGCTTTGTTCCCTGAGATCTAACTGCGCAAGAAATTCCTTTCACTTCTTATACCTCTCAGGCTGTGTCGAAACATGCATTCCTCTTTCAAACAAGGCATGCAAATGAGGGAAATTGAAAATGCAAATGAGGTGCAGATTTACATATTTGATACCTTGGCTACATCTACATAAGTCCCTTCCTTTCAGAAGGGGCATGGTAATGTGATAGTTGGGAAGATGCTAATGAGGTGATGCCATGAATTTGCAGTGCCTCATTAGCCTAATGACAGTCAGGTGCAATTCAAAAGTGCCGCTTTCTAACTGCACGCCGTCTGTATAGATGGGGGCCTTTCGAAAGAACCCCTTGGACTTTGAAATCCCCTTCTTCCTAAAATCAAATTGAAAAAGGGAAGAAGAGTTCTTTCAAAGATGGGGTTTACTTTTCAAAAAGCTACATCTACATTGCTTTTCTTCTTTCAAAAGAAGCTTTTTTGAAATAATATGCAAATAAGGTACCAAGTACGTAAATCTGCACCTCATTTGCATTTTTGATTCCCCCTATTTGCATGCCTCTTTCAAAAGAGGAAGGCTATTGTAGACACAGCCTTAGTTCTCACCTTGAACAGAGAGCGCCCCCTCTGTGTCTGAAATGAGATCAGTTGCAAGACTATGACTGAATCGTGCTGGACTATGTCTGTCCATTTCCCGATGCCCTGGGGACATTTCTGATAAATTCAATATGCAACTAGTTTAGCATGTGCAGTTTGTTTTCGGTCCCTTGCTGAATGGGTACAAGGAGATTTACATAAAACCTGCACCCTTATTTCTTATTTCAACTGCACCTGCTGCTTATGTCCCTATCTAAAGTCGATATGTGAGCCGGGCAAACAGCTCAGTCATTTTATTCAGTATCAGTAGAGGTGTGCACTCTTTTCTATCAATTCAGCTCAGTGTATACCCTGTTCCACCCTAAATTTCCAAAATCTCCAAGCAAAAGCAACGTTCAGGGATATTAGAGGCAACAGACAGCTCAGTAATAAAGTGAGATTCCAACGACCCTCATGTTGATTGGGTTCACGTCACCTCAGGACAAGAGCAATGGGTAAAATTTCTAGACACTGTCAATGACTGTTTCTTGGAGCAGCTGCTCCTGGAACCCACAAAGGGTCAAGCAGTTCTTGATTTAATACTAAGTGGTACATGTGATCTAGTCCACGACGTGAAGATAGCTGAACTATTCAGTAGTCGCAATCATAAAATAATTAAATTTAACTTTCTTGTAGGGGATAATATAATGGAAACCCATGAACAGTATAATTTAATTTTAAAAAGGGGAACTACACAAACATGAGGAAGGTCATTAAATTGAATTTAAAAAGAAGAGTCACAAGAATGAAATGCCTGCAAGCTGTATAATTTCTTTTTTCAAAGCACCATAATAACAGCGCAGACTAAACACACATCCTACGCAGAAAAAAAAAATGACAAGAGAACCAAAAAATGCCCTAATGACTGAAGAGAGTAAGAGTTGTTTAGGTACAAAAAGACATCCTTTAAAAATTGGAAATCAATCATACTGAGGAAAATAACATGGAGCAGTATTAAGTGCAATTAGGCAGACCAAAACAACAACAACAACAAAAAGAATTTGAGGAGCAATCTGCAAAAGACTAAAAGCAGAAAATTTTGAGAACATCAACAGCAGGAAGCTGCCAAACAATCAGCGGGGCCAGTACATGACTGAGGTGCACCAGGTTCAGTCAAGGAAGACAAGGACATTGCAGGGAAACTAAATGATTTTTTTTTTGCATGGATCTTTACTACAGCGAATGTGGGAGAGATTCACACAATTACACCATTCTTCCGTTCTTTTCAAGTGAGAAATCTGAGAAACAGTTCCAGACTGATGTGTCTATAGAGGAAGTTTTGGACCCAACTTGCAAATTAAAGAACAGTAAATCTCCTGGACCAGATTACACTCACTCAAGAGAGCTGAAAGAACTCCAATATGAAACTGTAGAACTACTAGCAGTTGCATGTAACCTATTGCTTAAATCAGCTTCTGTTCCAGATGACTGAGGGGTAGCTAATGCAATACCATTTTTTTTAAAAAGGATCCAGATGTGATACTGGCAATTACAGGCTGGTAATCAATCAGCAGGATGTGGTCCAAACACACACGTTGGTCCCAACTACAGGCAAACCATCGGGGAGGATTCTTCACCCTCCATGTGCCAGAGCAGCTGTGGTCTGTGGAGGTGTCTATTCCATTGCATGTCCGGCAGCAAGTTAAAGAGATGCCCAGGGAGTAATGGGAGCATGTCTCCACCAGCCAAACCCTCTGAGGCTTCAACAGCAGATGTGGAACACCTCTGACAGTGTCCTCAATCCTGCACATGAACGCAATGTGCAAGGGTGAAGAAGGCATTCAGGTACTGCAGTGATAGACCACAGATCTGTGTGCAGATCCTCCGTACAAAGTCTGTTTACTTGAGCGTTGTGAAACAGCAAGAATGTGTACCTTTACAACATCAGAGTTGTTTGCTGTGGGAATAAGATTAAAAATACAAAGCAGCAGGAGGAGAGGAATTGTTCAGGTGAAGGAAGTGAGTAGCTGAAAAGCAGCAATCTTGGTTTCACATATACAACACGATAATCGAGAGAAGAGGGAAAACAGACTGAAATATTCCATAGAAGCAGAATGGGTTCTCATGGACTACTTTTCAAAGGATTCATGTACAAGCACTCTTCCACTGTTCTGTGGGTTCAACTAAAACCAAACTTGTTTAATTCACCAGCAATTAATGCTTACAGCATTCCCTGGGGATTTCCCCACTAGGGAAAGCTGATGGAATCCAGTGGACAGCAAACAGACACCAACCACAGTTTCATTATTGATTCCCAAGTATATATGATGAACTAAGGGGTCACAGGAGAGACCAAGATACTACAGAGACAGACAGATCATCAGATTAATGCTATTGCCACCTGATATTTATAAAATAACTTTTTAACATTTTCCTGCAGTGTCATTGTTCTTTCCAGGGCCAACCAGAAAATGGGTAGGGAGGAATGGAGGAGAGGGCAAGGTGAGGTAGCCCATTTGGTCTTAGCCTTAAGTTCAAAGGGGGTCTCAGTTTTAGACACTTGTTAATTTTTGGGTGTTTTATTTTCACAACTTGTTTTTATGAACATCCCTCAAAAATTGGTGCCCTTTCACAGAAAAAGGGTAGAAAAGTATTTATTACATAAAAATATTCAAATTATGTCTCACTCTTTTTAGTGCCTTATTTTGTTTTCACGTGTCCTCGTTTTTATTATGGCTAGGGGCCTCAAAAGCTGGAAGTGGCCTGTGTCTCTCTGGACCTTTCAAAGGACTTGGTTCTTTCCAAGGGCTGGTGAGATGGTACAATAATTTCAAAGTATTCTGCACTAGATACAATTAACTAATTAACATCCTGTGCAACAGCCAATCTACTTTTATTTTTAATATTGTGCTGTGAAAATTCCATGATTCTACTCTATTTTTCTGGCTATTTCTTTATTGGTTTAACTTTGACATCATGAAGCTAATGTATTGTCCACTGGGTGAAAGTGCAGAATTTTGGCTGGTTTCAGTAGTCACCACTCACTCTTGATGTGGGGTTTTACCTGCTATTTTCTGATGGATGATTAGAAAGTTGAAAGATTCACAGTTCAGCAATTGTTGACTTACTGGACCTAAACTCTTTTACTCTGCATGAAGCATAGGTTATTTGCAAGTCTCCTCCACTTCACCCTGTCTCAAGACGAAACTTCTAGCTGTCTCTGGGAGCACCCCAGCTGTTGTCCTTCAGTCTCAGTAGATGATCTCCATATTGTCTGAGGTCTTCCTCTTTTACGTTTCCCTTGCGGGTTCTGTGTGAGTGCTTGATGGATTATGCTGGATGATGGTTTTCTGAGAGCGTGGCCTAGCCTTCCCTACTTTCTTCCCTTGATTTCAATGTCAAGTGGTTCTTTTCCTGCTCTGTTCCAAAGCTCCTCATTTTTCACCAAATCTTGCCATTTGATGTTGTAGTCTAGTGGATTTACTGCTGTGGTGTCCTCACAGGTCTTTGGCTCTGTCAGTGATGATAACCAGAAGGCTGCTTGTGTGTGTGAGTGAGTGCATACATGCGTGTTCAGTGATGTGGGCTCACTGACCACAGCAGAGGTTCCCCTAAGACCACAGACCAGGCAAAGATCAAAAGCACTTAGTCAGGATTTATCGTCAAGCACAGTACAAATAACAGTTAGCAAGTATGGTATACTGTACTGATACCCTGTATATATGCACCTACTGCACTGGACTGACACAGCCAGTGGGAATTCCACTGTCCCCCTAGGTCAGACAAAGATTGTCCCCAAGACATCATGTTATATACAGGTACAAACAATCCACTCTTTACTGCTGCCATATCAGGTTGCCACTCTCTGATGTTGTCAGGTTACCACCCTCTGATGTTGTTAGGTTATCACCCATCACCCTGTACCTAGTGATCTGGTTAGGTCATCTCTGATCCATCATGCTGTCATTTTAGACCCCTTTCTGAGCTTAGGTCTGTATCTGTGATGAGTACGTACCAAGGTCTTTTTTAGTGAGCTGCTGAGGCCTTGTGATTTCAACTTATGACCCATATCAATTATCGTTCTGCACCTGGGCCAAATTTTCAATTAGTGTTTTGTTCTCTCAGCCCTATCTGTGCCAACTTCTGCTAGCAGAGGCCTGTCTCTTGCTCACAGCTTAGCTTTGAGTCATATTTTGTCCATTGTTAGCTAAGCCTCAGGCCTTAAACCAGGCCTGTGCTGTAAGGACTTAGGCCTTCCATTTTACTACAGCCGTGAAAGATGTGTCCCAGGCATCTATTTATGAACATTTGTAGCTTGTGATGTGAAGACTTTTTAGTATGGTGGGTCTCGCATCCTTACAAGAGCACACTCTTCACATTTGTGCTGGAGAGCCGCAGTTTGATCTTCACAGATATTATTTGTGACCTCCATATGGGATGAACAGTTTTGAGTATCAGTGGACACTTTTCAGAAAAGCTAGAGGACATTGATTTTGCTGATGATGTCGCCCTCCTTTCACACCAACATGAGAGTATGGAAGGAAAAGTTGCAACACTATACAAAACTACCTCAATGACTGGACTGACCATTAATAAGGAAAAGACCAAGACAATGAAGATCAACCAGTCCAACACCACCACCCTCTCAGTGGGAGGGGATGACCTGGAAGATGTGGAGCAGTTCACCTACTTAGGGACTCTTATGGGCAGACAGAGGAACAGATAAATATATCAATGCCACGACAAGGAAAGCAACAGTTCAGCAATTCTACAACATGGTCAACTATTTCATCCAACTACAAATTTTGTTGTGTTTGGACACTGCCAGTGACTTGGAAGGAAAGAAGCCATATGTTTCTGCTACTTCAGCTATTGAACTTCATACTTTCTTTTCATAACCAGTGTGATGGCTGAACTTCTGCAGACCTCAAAAAGACAATTGATTTAGATAAAAACATCCTCACTGTATGAAGTTTGGCTACCATGATATGAGCTTGCTAACAAGTACCTAGTATCTTCATTTCCTCCAGAATTGCTATCCTTTCACCCCCTGCACTGACCTCAAATTATCTCAAGAAAGAAAGATCTTCCCTAGGATTTCCCTTTTCCACTGATATCAAAATGGGAGCAAGCTCAAGAATGGTAGCCTTCCTCTAACTCTGAGCTTCAGCAAACTAGATTTCTTTTCAATTATGAGTTTAAATATTATTACTGCCACAGAAGCCTGCACTGCTTTTGACAAGGATCTTTAAGACAATCTTAAAGGGTTTTAGCTCCTCATGGGTTAATGCTGATAAGAAAGATCATTTTCGTTTCTTGGACTAAATGTATAAGGCTACAAAAGATTTGGGTTCAAGAGTGTACACTATGTGTTCACAAATCTTTTTGAATTTAGGCAAAAAGCTTATCATTTCCTTGGGAATTAAGAGCTGAGGTCTTGCAAATCTTCTAATGTATATCTCTGAAAGACCTACATGAATGATGAAGACCACAAGCCTGTTCAAGTTAGCAGAGGTTCCAAATAAGAGAACTCCTATTAGTTCAGATATAGATTTTACTTGTTGTAAAACTCTTTTTCCTTTTAGTTTGACTGAGTGCAATTGCATGTAAAAAACTAGCAGCAGAGGCTGTGAACACTTGTGATATCCCCAAGGACACTTGTTAAAACAAGATGTTATATCTCAGATTTCCTTTTTGTTCCTTTGTAAAGTATTTCTTAACTGAACAAACACTTTGTGTCTGTCAGTACACACTGGCTAAACAATTAAGATGCAAAAAAAAGTGTAGTGTTATATAGGATGTTGTCATTTACATACAGTCAGACTAGAGAGCATGACACACAAAGCCTTTCAGGATTACATAGCTCCCTGTCTTTTGGGGAGGGGAAAAAGGTTGTTTGCTAGTGAAACAGCAGCAATATCAACACCAATTTATTTCAATGGATGTGTGCACAGCTGCTCTTAGTTAATCTGGAGAGCTAGCAATCTAGCAGGTATGGTTAGGTTTTTGATATTTCTTAAGAACAGAAAAGCAGAAATCAAGTCATCACCAATGTATATTCAATATTAAAGAATGACAAAACCCCATACATTTCCTTTTTTAAATAACATCCTGCAAAATGCCAAACAATTTGAAGAGAAAGTTGTAGGGATGGGATGGATTTGCACATTGCATAAGTACTTAAAAAGAGGGATCACAACCAGAGTTTCCACTAACTTTTTCCATCCATGGATGGAATAAATTTTATTATGTGCACCAAGCCATGTGTGGATGTGTACCACCAAGGGCAATACATGCTACCAACTGTGAGTGGCTGTGGATGCTCTGCTTTCAGGTGGGTGGCATATAAAGCACTCAGCTTACAGAGAACACTGATCACAACTATATGCGTAAGAATCAAAATGCAAATAGGAGATTAAATAGATAGCCTGGAAACAAAAATAGAGAATAAGCTTAGCATAATTTCAGTAGTTTCTCCTCCCCATCCCTAGATGATACGTAGGGTTTGGAAGGAATTTCCCATTCCCAAAAGGTACTGGCAGAATCCATTTTATTGGACTCCAAGAATAAATACACACACACTATTCTCTGTGCATTGAACACTCTTGCTAAACTGGCCTTCAAAACTACTATTTTCTCCACACTGACATCCCCCCTTAGAACCCATTTCTACTCCAGTGTCTACCAGACAATAGTCAGCTAATAAGCTACATTGATGGGTAATTTGGGAGCGAGTATAAGTCATTTCTCTAAAAAGTGAGAATATGTAAAGGCTGAGTCCAGTACAGAAATAGCAGACATGTCTCAGAAAACAAACTGGAAATACAGTGGATGTTTTCCAGTACCCTCCAGCTGTGTTGGGCTTGCCATTTCCCCCCGTGGACATACTGGGCCATGTTCACCCATTGATTTCAAAGGAACTGCACCTATTCATGTCATGATTTTGCCATATGCTAAGTTTCTAGACCAAGGGTCAGCAGCCTGCAGCACAGGTGCCAAGAGTGGCACATGAGCCAATTTTCATAGGCACATGAGGAGGGAGCTGAGTCCCACTCCTCCTCCCCCGTGCAGCCGGGACCTTCCTCAAAGCCATGCTGCCTGTGAGTTAACCAAGACCTATTAATGCCAACACCTAACCAGTAAAGCTCTGCATCTTAATTTATTTATTAATGAAGCTGTTGTAAGTAGGACAATTAGTGACTTTAAAAAAGTATCACCAGCACTTGAACCATACATAGAGACCAAAAGATCAAATTTTGGGCTGCTGACTCCTGTCCTAGACCAGGGGCATATAGAGTGTGACTCTTCATTTCAAAAACAGAACACCTGTAAGAACCTAGCATGTTTTTCTGCAGCCTGTTTATACATTTCCACAACAGAAGATGTCATTTGCATCTCATTCAGCAACTTCACCAGAAGTTTGGAGTGTAATTTGCATCTTGATCAAGTCTGACTCCTCCCTAAGATCCAATCCTTGAACCTGAGAAAAGACACTTGAGCAGGCTCAAAAGCATTTGTGTTCTTTACTTTTATGTAGCGCATTGGTTCAATCAATGATATCAAGCTGTCTGCTTCTTCTCTATGGCTTTGCTTAACTACAATATAGCCAACGCTTCTTTTAAAATAAAAGGTATCTCCAAAAGACAGAAAAAGGCCTGTAAGATTATTCATTCTGTAACTCACAAATCCAGTGGAAGTCCACCATCGACCATCTGCTTCATTAGATTAGATGGGAATGTACTTTAACACATCAAGAAGAGGGGACGGAAGGCTGTGCTGTCACCTTAGCTGTGGACCAGGTCAAACTAGTGAAGGGTAAAGGTGAACAAGAGTAATTTGCATTGTTTTTTGGTTTGGGGTTCTTTTTAATGCCTTTGCTCAATGTTTAGAATTTAAAAGTGCCTGGCATTTTACACAGTATTAGGCTAATCAGTTTTCTTGGCCTTTTGTTCATATTAAGAATGCAAGAGCATTAGTCCCACATCTAGGACATAATCTGAAGTATTTACACCCTAACTGTCTAGGGAAGAAGCTGTAATCAGTCAGACAGGCCTTTTCCACCCTTTATCTTTTACGACTTTCAGCTGTTACTATTATCTGTTTGTTATGTCATAGCAGGGCACTCAGCACAGAACAAAGCACAAAGCTGGAGAACTGCCCTTAGTTCTAAATTTGTTTCATACATTTGCAGGACCCTCAATCTGTTAATTACCATGTCTGCAAAGCCTTGGCCTGCATATTCACAGCCACTGCCAATCCTTAAAGGTTTATCCCTAGTCTCATGACATTTGGCCTCTGTCTGAAAGGCCCACCTCTTGGAGCTATTTGATCATATACAAGTCAGCTTCTGTTGGAGGGAGGGAGTACATTTCAAGCTCTTATGCTTGCAAACAAAAGCTTGAACATGTGAATCCTAAAGGCTAAAAAATCAGAAGGCAAATAAAAAACAATCCAAAATTTATTTTCAAAGACCTTGTGACGTTTGAATGTTTGGCATTGGCAAATACTGATTTATCTCAGCAAACAACTTTAGGAAACAATCCTTGGGTTAGCAGTAACGAGAGCGAACAGACATCACTGTAAGGAATGAAACAGTTAAACATGCAGGGGGACCACTAACACATGGAGAGGTTCTGCAGCCCAGGTATGCAGCTGGGAGCTTCTGGACCTTCACCAGTCTCTGTCCCTCCCAAAGCTGGATCCTCTTTATCTGGGTCCTTTCATCCTGTTACACATTTATTTCATTTCATAATGTACCTCGTAAAGAAATTTGCCAAGATCCCATATTTAGTTTGAAGCCATTATAATTGATTCCCTGGAGAGATTTGGAGGATCCTAAAGATGGTCCAACAATAGAGAGGTATTGAAAACCTTGAAGTAAGCCTGCTACTTCATGTTTCACTACTTGCTTGCAGAGCATCTCTGTAAAGCACTGATTATCAGATGCAGCAGTAATGGCACCTTGTGTGAGGTGCCCATAGAATCAGCTCTTCTGCACAAAAAATGTTGTTTTTCTCAGAGTCATTGATCCACGTACCAAACTATTGCACAAAGCACTTTCCAGCATGAGATGCCCCTAACAGGAAGATTCTCGCAATTCAAATATATAAATACATGTTCAAAACAAAAAACAACCGTCATGTAGCACTTTAAAGACTAACAAAATAATACATTAGGTGATGAGCTTTTGTGGGACAGACCCACTTCTTCAGATCTGAAGAAGTGGGTCCGTCCCACAAAAGCTCATCACCTAATACATTATTTTGTTAGTCTTTAAAGTGCTACATGACCAATTCTTTTGTTTTGATAGAATACAGACTAACACGGCTATGTCTCTGTCTCTATAAATATACTTTGTCGCTCATGTTTGTAAATGCTTTGGAGAGAAACTATTGGTCAAACACAGTCTATTTAAGCTACCCAGGTCTTTGACTGAAATAGGGAATTTGCATTCTACCCCAGCTTTGTCGACTGACTTTGTGGGCCTTGAACTGTTTCTTTGAGTACTGAGGGTGATTTCAGGATGTCACTCATTTAGCACACAGAAGAAGTTAGAAAATAAGGCAGATACTACTTTCTTACCCAGCCTGGATGCATTGATGATATCTTCACCTCTGTTTAACTTTTGCCTGTTTAAGAAATTGAGATTGTCCCTGTGTGTTGCCAGAAAGAATGGCCCTACATAGTGTTCTATAAGTGGGTTTTGCAGTGTTGACTCTTCTACTTCAGTTTAACTCTTCCGTAACATAACCTGAAGCAAGCCTCTAATTTCCCTGGACCTCAGCTGCTCCCTCTGTAAATACTTCCCAAACTCTCAGGAGAGTTGCAAAGATTAATTTTTATCGAGTGCTTTGAAATCCTGACGACAAAAGTACTTCTTGAGTGCAAGTATTATTCCTGAGAAGTTAGGCACATCTTTTTGAGCCAAAATGCTTCAGTCTATTTTGTATCATGTTGTTGTGTAAAAGGTGAAAAGAGCATCACCCTCCAGATAAAAAGATACAAAAAGTTTTCTTCAGTTTCATGTTCCTACTGTAGTGAAGAGAAGGCCTTTTGGAACTCTGCAAGCCTGTTTTCATATGTGTATGTCATCACAAGCAAAGTTGTGATAGTGCTATGAGCACCCAGGCAGTGGAGACATATCCAACCTGGGTAGAGACTGGTAAAGCACAATTCTTCCTTCAGACCACCTTCTGTTCTTCTGCTTGCTTAATGCAATTGTGGTTGTTATATTGCCTATTTTATTCCTGAAATCCTCAGAAATTAAACAATAAAGAAACTCATTGGGTGCATCTACACTAGCTGGCTACTTCAAAGTAGCCAGCCCAATGTCAAAATAGCACCTGTCGCGTCTACACGCGCCGGGTGCTATTTCGACGTTGAAATCGACGTTAGGCAGCGAGGCGCTGAAGTCGCTATTCCCATCCGAGGATGGGAATAGCACCCTACTTTGACGTTGAACGTCGAAGTAGGGTGTGTGTAGACAATCCGCGTCCCGTTACTTCGAAATTGCAGGGTCCTCCATGGCAGCCATCAGCTGAGGGGTTGAGAGACACTCTCTCCAGCCCCTGCGGGGCTCTATGGTCACCGCATGCAACAGCCTTAAAGGCACCACCGACCCTGATTTCCTGTGGCAGGAAGCTGAGAGTGTGCAGGCAGCAGCACAGGAACATGCTAGCCCTGCACGCTTCTCACAGGCCCCGATCCCCGCTGCCTTTACCCATGGCTTCCAGCCAGCCCCCCAAGCGCCCCCAGGGCTCCCCTCCTGAGGGGACCCAGGCACCCCCAGCAGCCAGGTGGGGGGCCAAAAGGATGCAGGGCCCCTCCTGGTCAGAGTCCAAGCTCCGAGACCTGCTGGGGCTCTGGGGCGAGGAGGAGGTGCTCCACATGATGGAGAGCAAGCAGCAGAACGCAGAAGCATTTGCCCGACTGGCCAAGGGCCTGGCTGCCCGGGGTCACCCTGCCCACACTCTGGATCATGTCTGGAGTAAAGTGAAGGAGCTGCAGCAGGGGTACGCCTCGGCCCAGGACTCGGCCAGTTGGTATGGGGCTGCCCCCGCCACTTGCCCCTATTACAGGGAGCTCAGGGCCATCCTGGGCCCCCAGGACACCTCCTCCCCCCGGCCACCCTTGACACCACAGCCGACGAGCCCCAGCAGGCCTCGGAGCCGGAGTCCGGCCCGGAGGCCAGACCTGCACCCCGGCGCCAACCAGAGGAGCCCCCCCTCGGGACAGCGGAGGAGGGGTCCAACAGCTGCGGGGGGGCTCCTCATTGACCTCCCTTCCCGGAGCACCAGCCAGGCATCACCCACCAGGCTTCCCTCGACCGCGGCAATGGACGGTCAGGTACATACCCCACAGAGCACACACCCATGGGCCACAGGGCGGGGGCACCAGCCATGACCAGGAGCCTCACACACCCCCAGCGGACCCCAACCCATGAATACCCAGCCACAGTACAGTCCCAGGATGGCGGCATGACCATCAGCGCCCGTCAGCACCCGTATCCATGCACAGAACTCAGTCTTGACCTGGGGGTTAGGGGTACAATGCCATGGCGACAGCCAACAGGGACATCAAACCCACCGATGGGGACGGAGACCCAGCACCCAA
Organism: Carettochelys insculpta; assembly: GCF_033958435.1. Lineage (NCBI taxonomy): Eukaryota > Metazoa > Chordata > Testudines > Carettochelyidae > Carettochelys > Carettochelys insculpta. The sequence continues at coordinate 267,465,484 of NC_134137.1, read as the reverse complement.
GAGAATGGGCCACGGGCCAGGGCACTGGACTAACAGCCTTCCCCTCCATCTTTCCAGCTGCAGCATCAGATGCCCCAGGCAGCCAGGCACCATACATTGTCCCCGACAGCCCGCCAGAGGCCAGCCAGCGCCTGGAGACACCCCCAAGGCCAGCAGGACGGTTCCGCCACCACCGAACTCTTGGGATGGCCCTCATGGACCCTCAGCTGCGGGCAGCTCTCTGGCAGCAGACGGAGGTGGCGGAGGAAAGACTCCGCTTCGAGCGGGAGGAGTCCACTCAGCAGTGGGCGTCGTGGGAGGACTTTATGGGGGTTTTCAGGGACATAGCTGAGTCAATCCGGGAGGCTGTCGCCCGGCTCCCACCCCCCGCTGCCCCCCGGGCCGCCCTCCCCGCTGCTCCACCCACCTCACCGCCTGCTGCCCCGCCTGCTCCCCACCCGCCTCACCACCGGCAAGCTCCACAGAGCCCACTGGGGCTGAAGACCGGCCAATGGAGGCATCCCGGCCCTACCTGCCGGTCCTCCCAGCCCCCAGCCGGCCACGCCGGGGACTGCGGACACGGGGAGCGGGGGTTGCGAGCCATACCGACCAGGGCTCGCGCCCCTCTACCCCCACCCCGGACTGATGGGGGCCCGGCAGACAGCTCGGCTGTTGGCCCATGTATATAGTTGCCCCCCTTTTTGTAGATTAGTTGCAGTTTCTTTGTTTAATTAAACAAATTATCCAGTTTAAAAAAAAAGTTTTATTTTCCATAAAGCTGGAGTCGTGTGCTTGTTGGGGGGGTGGTGTGTGGGTGTTGGGGGCAGTGTGCGGGCATTGTGGGCTGTGTGTGTGTGTGGGGGGGGTCTTCTGGGGAAGGCCAGGGAAGTGCTCAGGGGTCTCCCTGATTGAAGTGGGCCTGCAGGGCCTCGCAGACCCATACCCCCTCATGGTGGGCTTGGCAGCTGGGTTCAGCGGCCGGCTGGGGAAGCCCGTGCTGGCATCGACCGCCCACCCCTGGACGAAGGCCTCCCCCTTGCTCTCGACAATGTTGTGGAGCGTGCAGCACGTGCCCACAACCTGGGGGATGTTTTGGAGGCTGACATCCAGTTGGGCAAGGAGGCACCTCCAGTGGCCCTTCAGACGGCCAAATGTTCTCTCCACCACCTGGCAGGCGTGGTTCAGGCGGGCATGGAACTGCTCCTGGCTGGCATTGAGGTGGCCGGTGTACGGGCACATGAGCCAGGGCTGGATGGGGTAGGCCGCGTCCACCACGAGGCAGAGGGGCACGGTTGTCCCCCCCAGAGGGATCTCCCTCTGCGGGATGTAGGTCCCCGCCTCCAGCTGGCGGCACAGGCCCGAGTTCCTAAAAACGAGGGCATCATGTGTGCAGCCGGGCCAGCCCACATACACGTCCTGGAAGCAGCCTCGACTGTCCATCATGGCCTGCAGGACCATGGAGTGGTAGCCCCTGCGGTTGATGTATCTTCCTCCGCTGTGGTCCAGGGCGCGGTTGGGGATGTGGTCCCATCCAGGGCCCCGAAGCAGTTGGGGAACCCCATGGAGGCAAATCTGGCAATGGCTGCATCCAGGTCCCCAAGTCGGATGACTCTGTGGAGCAACAGGGTGTTAAGTGCACAGACCACCTGTGGGGAGGGAACACAGGTGCCCATGAGGCTGTGCAGGGTGCCCCGAGGCCCTTCCCCCAGGCCCCCCTCCCAGGCACCTCCCTCGGTACCCCACTTGCCCAGCCCATCCCTCCCCGTTACTCCTCCTTCTCCAGCCCCACACCCGGCCCCTCCCTTCCCCCCTCTGTCCCCCCCTCCCCAAGCCCACACCCAGTCCCCCTGCCCCCCAGTGGGTGCATGCCCAGGCCTCCTTACCTCCATGATGACGACCCCAACCGTGGCCTTTCCGACTCCAAACTGGTGTCCCACAGAGCGATAGCTGTCTGGAGTGGCCAGCTTCCAGACAGCTATTGCGACCCTCCTCTCGATGGGGTGGGTGCACCGCATCCAGGTGTCATGGTGCCTCAGTGCTGGGGTGAGCCACTGGCAGAGCTCGAGAAGGGTCTGCCGGCGCATGCGGAAGTTCCGGAGCCACATATCATCATCCCACTCCCGCATGACAAGCTGCTCCCACCCCTCGGAGCTGGTGGGGTAGCTCCAGAGGCGGGGGAGCAGCTGGTGAGGGAGGAAGAGGGGAGCCCGGTGGTCAGGGGCATCCCCGTCTGCCTCCAGGGTGGGCTCCTCTGGCAGGAGCCACTGGGCGGCCTCCCGGGCAGCACCTAGCCGGGCGCTTGCCCCCTGGATGACTACCTGGAGGGCCTCCACTTCCTGCTGCTACTGCTGCAGCTGCTGCTGGGCGTTCATATCTGCTGTGACTTGGTCTGCGAGAGAGTGGCTACTGCTCTGCAGATCTTGTGCTGTGCAGGCCGGGTGTGTCTGGGAGAGGCCCTTTAAAGGAGCGGCTTGCAGCTGCCCTGGAAGGGCTAGTGTGCTCCGTGACCTGGTCCGCGGTCTGTCCTGGCCCCTTATTTTGAAAGAGGGTGCTTGTGTGTGTAGATGCTCTGCATTTCCTTCCAGGGCGGCTCTTTTCAATGTTCCCCGCTGCTACTTCGACATTGAACATCGACGCTGCCAGCCCTGGAGGACGTGTAGATGATATTCGTCGAAGTAGCCTATTTCGATGTTCTTACTTCGAAATAGGCTACTTCGACATAATGTGCTAGTGTAGACATAGCCATTGTGTTTTAAGTTTTTCAGTCTGAGGAGGGTACTGAAGGACCTTGTTTTATAATGTTCATGCTACCAGTATAACTGTGTGCCCATCAAGACCAGTGTTCCCTCTAATTTTTTATGTCTATGGGTGGAATAAATTTTGCTATGTGCACCAATGACTGAGCAGATCTTCACCACCAATAAAAAAGCACGCTGCCCACTGTGGGTGGCGGTGGGAGCTATGCTAATCAGCTGGGCAGTACCTGTTTGTCTCCTGGGCAGCCACCCAATTACTCAGCTTACAGAGAACACTGATCAAGACCCTGTGCCCCAATTCTTTGACTTCAAACCCCTCCAGCTCCATGTCCTTAAATCAACTTCAAATGGGAATTAAAACACATAAGCAGAACTTATTATGTATTATTTACATGCCTTTTAAATAGAATGATAAAATAATTACTAAACATTATTCTAACACGGACAGATCAGTTCAAATCAAAACCAGATGCCAATTAACTTTTGTGCAAATAGCAAAGAACTGTAATATAGGAGGCACAGAACATGTTTATGGATATCAAAGAAAAGTTTATGTTATTGTCTTTACTGATCTACAACCTGTTGTTTACTATCACATTATATTATTATTACATCTTGTACTTAATTAACCCTAAATCAAAATAATATGTTACTGAGAATTTATTTGATATGTAAACTGAGTGAAAACTAATGGAAGATTTTTTGGCGTACTGTAACTAAATGTGCTGGGTATATCTCTGTAATTGGATTGTCCATCAAATGAGATTGAAAGTGTAAATGAAAAAGCAACACTAACTTTAAAGCATGGCTCACTGTGTCGTACAACAGGAAATCCACAGACTCTGTTTAGTCAGCAGAGGAAAACTAATTCTGTGATGGAAACACTTGTCAGATTGCTTTCTGGGGAAGCTATAAAAATGGATCCAGAGAATGTTCCTGTATCTCTGAACTCTTGGATTCCAATAGGGTGGAATATTGAACAAGAGCACTGAGATCCCCAAAGTTATTTGGGTAATGCAGAGAGACTGATGGAAAATTGGCAGATTATTGAATCGTGGCTACCACTTTGGATTTTCAAACAGACTCATGTATTGATGGATTTATCTACTTTAACTTCTCAGTAATTAATTTCTTTTTAGATGATAAATCTTTAGTTGTTTTTTTCAAAGAAGTTGGCTGCCAGTATAGTTTTTGGTGTAAGAACAAGAGTACTTACTGACCTGGGCCAAGTGACCAGTCCTTTGGGATTGGAAATAATCTAATGTGAGGTGATATTTGGTTTTAATAACCTTTCATCCCAAAGCCTAATTTGTCTGGGCAGCAAGGTGTGCTGGGGAGCCTAAGGAGGCTGTTTGTGGTAATGTGATAGGACTAATATAGTAATACAGCATGCACATGTGCAATTAGCTTGATGAAATCTAATTTCAAAATATGCTGCTAGTAGGAGGGTGTTCTGGCCTGTTTTCTGACAGCCTGACTTGGAGACTGGAGCACTCAATTGTAAGCTACTCTAAGCAGCACGCCAGTTGTTTTGAGGATACCTGAAATAAAGCTGAGGAGGCTGGAGTGAATTGTTCAAGGCATATGTACAAAATGATTGAGAGCCCCTCTCTCTAGATCACCAGTTCAAATCCCGTTCAAGCCAGTGGTTGCCCAAAGCCATTACTATTGGATTACCTGTTTGGCCGCAATGGAAGATTAGTTGATAGTCTGTGTTAAAAAGCTTTCAGTAGAGGAGTGTGCATAAATTAATCAAAGTAAAATGGACATTAAGAACAAGTAATATAGAGACCCTAAAAAGAACACAACAACCTAGTTTGGAAGGATAGACAGGAATATTTTGGATATCTTGTCCTGTGACTCATCTTAAAGAATTGAAGCAGATATTATACTACAGGAATTCATAATTCTCACCTAAAGATACATGGAAGGAATGCCTCCTAAGACATTGGTAGTCAGATGGGACAAACCTCAGATATATAAAGAAGAAAACAACTAGGCTGTTTCTACACAGGCAAGATCTTCTGGAAGAACAGTGCCTTCTTCCAGAAGATCTAAGGAGCGTCTACATATGCAAGGCGCTCTTCCAGAAGAAATCCAGAAGAAGGTGCCCCTTTCCCTGATTCTGTACTCCGCTTCAGAATCAGGATGAGGGCCTTCTTCCAGGAGAATCTTCTGGAAGAAGGCATGTGTAGATGTTCCCGGACAGCTTCTTCTTCTTCTTCTTCTTTTGGAAGAAGCGGTCCTCCATGACGGCAGCCTGCTGGAGAGAAGGGTCACTCTAGACACCCCCAGTGGGCCTCTATGGTCTCCAGGTCCTTGCAGCTTTTAAAGCTGAAAGGACCCGGAGACCCCGTAGCAGGAAGCTTGAGAGTGTGAGACAAGCAGCACGTGCAGGGCTGCCTGGCACACTCCCCCAGAGCCCCACAGTGCCCAGCGAGTCCCGACCAGCAGGGATGACCAGCAGACGAGCACCCCGCATTGCTCAGGGGAGCCCCCGGAACCCAGACAAGGGCAGCCAAGACCCCAACCAGGCTCCAAAATGGAGGGCCCCCTCCTGCACTGAGCCAGAGCTCCAGGACCTCCTGGGGCTCTGTTGCAATGAGGAGGTCCTCTGGGACACCACCGGGCACCAGAGGAATGCCCCAGCTTTTGCCTGCCTTACCCAGGGCCTGGCTGCCCATGGCCCACCCCTCCCGGACACCAGAGCAAGTGATGTGTAAGATGAAGGAGCTGCGGCAGGGGTACATGCGGGCCCAGGACAGAGCCCACAGATCTGGCCATGCCCCTGCCAGCTGCCCCTTCTACTGGGAACTTTGGGACCTCCTGGCTGCGAGTGACATCTCTCCACCCCATGCCACCATAGAGACAGCTGCAACCAAGTCCCCTGCTGCACCAGAGGAGATGGAGGAGACACCCGCCACTGTGGACATCCCATCTGATGGGGAGTCCACAGATGGATCCCTTGTCATCGTGCTGTCCTCCACCGCCAGCAGCCAGGCCCCCTCCAGTTGGGCATCACCTGACATATACGAGGCCACCTCAGGTAAGTGTGCACCATGGCAAAGCACAGTGGGGGGAGAAGGACACCTGGGCCCCAGCCCCAGGCCCTGAAGCCCTAGAGCCCGTCCCTGGTTGGGGCCCAGGGTGCACCCATGCCTGCAGGCAGCACCCAGCTCCCTCCCCCATTGCATGCCCCCGAGTATGCTGAGGCCCCCCCAGGCAGCATAGGTGCATCCAGAAAACCTCACAGTCGAGCCCCCCCATCCCACAAGCCCATTGCCAGGGTCAGCCACTATGGACAGCGCCCCAGCCCCAGCATCATGCCCCAGGGTCCACTGCAGTGAGTGCATGCAGGCCCGCACGGTGGACTCCCCAGCACATGCCCATCCCGTGAGTGTGTGGAGGGGGTAACCTGCCAGGGAGACTGGGGCCAGGCCACCCAGTCCCAGATCTGGCATTGACTCCACCCTCTACCCCCACCCTCTCTCTCATAACAGCAGCACCAGCCGAGGGCCAGGGCAGCTGGATGAGAGGGCAGCAGCCTGCCAGCCCCATCCAGGCTGGAGGACCCAGCAGCCCACCAGGTGGGGCCCGCACCAGCCCCCACAGTGAAGCAGCCACAGGTGTGCTGGACCAGAGGCAGCCGTTGCGAGGACAAGGTTGTAACCTACACCGTGGCCCTCCACCACCAGAACACCCTCGCCGAAAGGCGGCTGGCACTCGACAAGGCCGAGCTGCTATGGAGGCGGGACACATGGGGGGTAGGTGGTGGGAATGCTCCACACTGTGTGCGGGGCCCTAGCAGGCCAGCACCCAGCACCCACAGCTGCTCCCCCTGCTGCCCCTCCTGCAGTGCCCCCTGCTGGCCCCTCAGCTGCTCCCATCCCCCACAGCCCATGACCATGAGGCCCTGGTCCCCCTACTGCCTTCAGGCCTGCCTGATGCTGCACTGAGGGGCCTCACAGAATGGCTTGTGGTCACGGTGAGCCCCATGGAGGGTCGCCCGAGCCACAACCCACCCCCCTCCAGCCCCTCTGCTGAGGCTGGGCCAGGTGCTGACCAGCCCTACCTGCCGGTGCTTCTGGCCCCATCAGTGACCCGCAGGGGACCGCGCACCTGGGGTGGGAGGGGCACTCACCAGTGCCGGGGCTCGCAGCCTTCCACCCCGTTCCTTGGTTAGGGGCCCCCACCATTCCTGCCCCAGTTTCCATCCAAATTTAAGTGCCCCTGCCCTCTTACCCCCATGCATATAGTTTGCTCTGTATGAGGTTTTGGTTGCTATTTTTATAATTCCCTATTTACTATTTACATTGGTCACTGTTGTTAAAGGTTGAGGGTTAAGTACATGTTTACATTTTGCACCCCCTGTGTCCCTGATTACTATGGGGGAGGGTGGGGAGTTGGGGGGTGTGGGGGGTGCGCATGGGGGTATATGTGGGGGGGCCTGTGGGGAGGGGTGCTGGGGTTAGTAGTCCCCTCGGCTGAATGCTTCCCAAAGCACCTCCCGGATCTGGAGTCCATCATGGCTGAGCTGCCTGCTGGGGGCTGCAGTGGGCTGCTGGTAGCGGGGGGCCAGCTCCACCATCCAGCTGTGGGGCAGGGTACCCTCACGTGCCTCGATGAGGTTGTGGACTGTGCAGCAGGCAGCCATGACCTGTGGGATGTTCTCCACCCCCACATCAAGGCACGCATGAAGACACCTAAACCATGCTTTCACACAGCTGAAAGCACACTTAACGTGATACTGGGCCTATGTGAGCCGGGTGTTAAACAGCTCCTGGGAGGGTGTGAAGTGGCCCGTGTCTGGGTGCATCAACCAGGGCTGGAGAGGGTAGGCCGGGTCACCAATGAGGCAGAGAGGCATCACGACATCCCCGACAGCACGCTGCTGCTGGGGCACAAATGTCCCGGCCTCCATCCTGTGGAACAGGGCGGAATTCCGCAGGATCCACACATCACGTGTCCTGCCCGGCCAGCCAACATAAATGTCTGTGAACTTCCCAAGGGCATCCACCACCACCTGGAGCACAATGGAGTGGTACCCCTTGCGGATGACATATCAGCTGCCACTGTGGTCCGCAGCCCTGATGGGCATATGCGGCCCCGTCAATCGCCCTGAAGCACTGGGGGAACCCAAGCGCAGTGAAGCCCTCAACGACTATGTCCAGTTCCCCTATGCGCACCAGCCACCACACCAGCATTTGGTTGATGGCCCTCATGACCTGCAGGGGAACAGGAACAGGTACACTCATGGGCATACGCAGAGGGGTCCCTCCCCCTTCCACCCCGTCTCTCCCTGGCAGGCCTCCCCTGCTGGGGCCCCCTCTGGCAGCAGCTACATGGTATGCCTTCTGGGCTAGGACTGCATGCCCCACCGGCCCTGCCCCCTCCCAATCGGCGCCTGGGGTCCCCGGAGCCCACCGGCTCCCTCCCTCCTGCCAGTGGGGCTGGGTCTGGGGCAGGGCTTACCTGGAGGATGATGGCCCCAACGGTGGATGTGCCCACCTGAACTACAGCCCGATGGATCGGTAGCTGTCCGGGGTGGCCAATTTCCATATGGGGATGGCCATGCGCTTCTCTAGGGAGAGGGTCGGCCTCAGCCGGGTATCCTGGCATCGCAGCTTGGGGGTAAGCCAGCTGCAGATCTCCAGGAAGGTCTCTCTTCAGCCGCAAGTTCTGCAGCCAGTGGTCATTGTCCCACTCCCCCATGACAATCCTGTCCCACCAGTCCGTGCTGGTGGCATGGGTCCAGATGCACTGGACTGGTCAGAGGGGGCCCGGCAGGGGTGGTGGGGGTTCAGGACTCACGGGCCTGGGACTCTGTCTCCACAGGAGGCTGAGGAGAGTGGCCAGGAGGATGGCTAGTCTGTGGGCAAGGGCAAGCCTGCCATCCTGCGGCTGCTGGGGGTCCCTGCCTGCTGCTCAGCGGGCGCTGGACAGGGACCTGGGTCTGGCTTGCTGTGCACAGACGTGGCTGGCGTCAGCAGCATTTGCAGGGAGGGGCTGTTGGGGTGCAGCCCTTTAACGGGCCGTGCGGCCGGCGGCCCCGGAAGGGCTCCCTGGCTGTGTGACCCCGTCTGCATTGTTTCCTGCCCTGCTCTTCCGGAAGAGTGCCAGTGCATGTGTAGATGCACTCTTCTGGAAGAAGAGGTGGCTCTTTCGAGGTCTTATTTGATGTGTAGATACACTCTTCCGGAAGATCTTCTTCTGGAAAAAGTGTCATGTGTAGAAATGGCCCTAGTGTTCAGAATGATTACATTAAATGTGTCTGTGAAATTTTTGTACCATGAAAGGCTTCTAGATCAATAGATATAGATGGAGTTCAGACAGCAGGATTGTATGTCCTTTCTGGCTTCGTGTTTATCTACAGCCTTCGAGAAACTCAAATGTCTAGAAGACTCCACTGTTTTGAGGGTAATGGTTCTAGTTAATAGAGATGTGAGACAAGAAACTTATTTTAGAAGGCTGGGCAAATATCTCAGAATGCCACTAATTTCGTACCATTTCCTGTGCTTTTACTGTAAACAGATTTTGCAAGGTTGCTATTGTAACATAAGAAAAGATGTTGGAAATGTTGTAAACAGTAAATGTTTTTTTTACTTAACTTGTTACTGAAAACTGTACAGATAAGCAGGCAGGCCAGCAACACCTAAGTCCAAATGCAAGCCAGAGCATCTGCTGATAAGGCTCACTGCATACTAATTTACCCCCACAACACTATGGGTAACTTGGCTTCCCACCCAAATTGCCAATCATCATATTTCCTTTCTATTTTTAACTTGATGCATATAAATTCATGAAGTTTCAATTTTTTTTTTTTGCTTAACTGAATCAGTTTAACTTAACATCCATAATTCTTAAGGAGTCTAGAACAGCTAATCTCTGAATCTAGGATGTTATCTTATCACCCTTCCTTTAGAGGTACTGACAGAAAGAATCAGTTCTCCCTTCTTATTCCATTGTATTCCAACTGACCAAGTGGGACAGCTGGGGAAGGGAGGTTACTGGGTGGAGACACAGAGATATATGAGGACAGGGGAGTGTACAGGGACACAGGAGAATGCTGGAAAGAGGGTAGCTGAAGGAGTGAAGGGACACATGGGACAAGGGGAGGGATGCAATGCTACATGAAGGAAAGGGGTGGTTAAGTGGGGACAGAGACATAGAAACTGGGGATAGGGTGCAGGCACACAGGTGTGGGAAGGGGCTGGCTGGGAAAGTAGAAGGATACATGGGGATGTGGGGTTCAAGGACAAAAGGTGAGGAACAGGGACACCCAGAGCAGGAGCAGACTTGCCTGAATGAATGGGAGAGGCAAGAGTCAGCCAAGGTCTTCTTGGAGGAAGTTCCTCAAGTCCCACCTCTGCCTTCCCTATGTCCCCCACCTCCCAATAAACCCCACTTGGTTCCATATTTTGCCCACCCATACCTAACAACCCTCCATGTTCATACCCAGGATCCTTCCCAGCAATTATTTCCTCTCCCTCCACTATTCCATTACCCCTCACTGCCCCAGGCCTTTGAACTATTTATGGACGGGTAAAGAAACTTGGTTCTGAATTGTCATTTAAATGAATCATTACTCAGATTTCTGTATTAAGATGTCTAGTAAGGAATCTATTTGTCAAAAACATCCTGAATCTTCTTTGTAGTCTGCATCGTTGCAGACATACTTGCTGATAGGTACTTTGAAATAAATGACCTAAATAAGTAAAACTGGTTTGAGTATAGTGTATCATTTTGACAAACAAAATGCACAGAATTTTAAATTATCATGGGCAAAACTTCTAACTATTTAATGCAGAATTTCCCCAGGAGCAGAGTATGTATCCAGATGTCAAAACCTCATGAAAAGTAGTGGAATGTTACTTTATAGTTTTCACTTCTCTGTTCCTATTTTGATGTATCCGCAAATGTTTACACTGTGTACACCCTGTGGCTAAATAACCCGTCAAAGAAATGTTGTGAAATGATCATGAAGAACTGTTTCAGAAAGATGCTAATTTCAAAGCAAATAGCCATTGAGGTGATGAGCTGAGGACAGAGATGCGGGGTGCATTTCTCACTCATCATGGTCGAAGCAAAAGCTGACGTGGCAAGACATACTGCCAGCTTGTTTTCTGTTTGAGGCTATTGTAAGTAGGGCTACAAAGAAAGATCTTTTAACTCTGGACTGTTTGAATTCTTTTGGTACAGAATAATAAATGAAAAGATGGTGATCCCCAGAGTTGCTCTGGGTAGCCCTGAGAGACTTTTGGTAAACTGGCAAATTACTGCATCTCAACCACCAGCTAGAATTATAGACTCCCCTGTCCATACACTTGGCCTGCTTAACCTCTCAATGGCTATGTCTACACTAGCCAAAAACTTCGAAATGGCCATGCCGCACCGCCGCACAGCTCGTCCCGACAGGGCTCCTTTTCAAAAGGACCCTGCCTACTTCGAAGTCCCCTTATTCCCATCTGCTCATAGGAATAAGAGGACTTTGAAGTAGGCGGGGTCCTTTCAAAAAGGAGCCCTGTTGGGACGAGCTGCGCAGCAGCGAGGCGCGTCAATTTTGAAGTGCCGCGGCCGCCCGCATGCTAATGAGGCACTGAATATGCATTTCAGCACTTCATTAGTAAACTTCGAAATGGCCACTTGTATGGCCATTTCGAAGTTTTTGGCTAGTGTAGACACGGCCAATAACTTTAGTTTCCTTCTTCCTGTCTAATAAACCTATAGGTTAGCCTACTACAGAATTGGCTACCGATGTTACCTGTGGTGTGAAATCTGACATAGCTAATATGGGGTCAGTGACTGACCTCTTGAAAATGGGAGGTACCTGATGTGGTATGATTTTATGTTTAAGTGACCCTTTATCGTAATGTTCAGTTTGTCTGGGTGTCCAGAAAGAATGAAGGGCCTAAGGAGACCATCTGTGATAAGACTGGTATAGCAAACCAGTAGTTCACATTTGTTACTGGCTTGATAAAATCTAATTATTAAACACACTACTAGTTTGGGGTGTCTGTGCTTGTTCACTTATAGTCTGCCTGAGTTAGGCAGTCACCATTGCGAGCCTCGCCAGGCAGGATGTCAGGAACACCATACAGATGTGTTTTGAAAATGGCCTAAAGAGCCACGTGGTGAGCTGCCGCAGCTACTCCCCACTATAGTTACTGGAAAAGAAAAATAAGTCCTGTGGCACCTGAGAGACTTATAGATATTTTGGAGCATAAGCTTTCGTGGGCAAAGACCTGCTTCATCAGATGCATCAGATGAAGCCGGTCTTTGTCCATGAAAGCTTATGCTCCAAAATACATTAGCCTCTAAGGTGCCACAGGACTTCTTGTTGTTCTCAAATATACAGACTAACATGACTACCTCTCTGATACTTGAAAAAAAAGTAAAGCCAAATAGTTTTGCCACCACTTTTTTTCCCTTATTGGAGCACAGTTCTGCTATGTACTTATCAGAGATTTAGAGAGATAAACAACAAGGACCCTCTTTTGCAGCAAGATAATCCTGTAGAATTTGTATCCACTAACACAGTAATTGGCTGCTTAACATTAAAGTACTATACTGCAGGTGCCCCTGGAAGCAAATCTTTCAAGCGTTCTTTGTGCCACCTCATGTGTTGACATGCATGAGATATTGTTGTTGACATGTTCAGGATAGTTTTTCCAAGATAAACCACTATTTCAGGAAATATTTGCAGGTCAGACTTAGAGGTCAGTGTAGTCTTTTCAGTTATTGCTGAAAATGTTTGTATTGTCAGAGTTTAGGCATTTTATCAAGTGATAACCCAAATATTTTCTTGTTGTCAGAGCAAATTTGCAGCTGCTGGTGTTCAGCTGCAGGTTCCTTTCATGGTACCTGTCTACAGCTCTTGAGAACGTTCTTGTTTGGTATTTCCTCACACCGGTATGTCAACTGTCGGACATCCAACACATTGCACACTTTCAAATGACTGTCAGATTGCTCTGCTACACTTCAGGAACTGAGCAGCTAACAAAAGAAAGTCTGGAGCACATCTACCTGTCATAAGATGTGTTCAACATTCAGAGTCCAGCCCTTTGGTCATCCAGCTGTATTTGTCAATATCCATCACTGGCATTTAGGACAGCGAGACTGTAACTTTTGCTAAATTAGCAGTGACTTCTACTGTAGGCAATGGAAAATGTGCCCTTCATTTTGCTTTTATTCATATCTCTTGTATCCATGGATATTATTTCATTTCAACCTGGTTGTCTACAGTTACTATTAAATGGACCTTAAGAATTGTACTTTCTGGGACTTTTGTTATTACTTGCAACTGTTCCATTTGTTGCAATTCTTTTCCAGCTGTGCCACTTAATGCCACTGGAACTTTATGCCGTGCAAGGGTTACAGGTGGTATTTAGGGGCTCATCTTTAAGGTGCTGTGGCAGAGTGCTGGAGAACAGCAGCTCAGCCAGCACTCTGGTCACTGCTGCCTGAATTAATTGCACCAGGGAAAGCCTCATTAAGAAGAGTTTTGCCCAGCTGATGATCTGAGGAGAACTGAAAGGCTGATTGTGCCATTAGACAGGTGGCACAAAACACACAGGAAGAAATTGGGAATGGAAGACGCAGAAAGACAGAGGAAGATTATTTTTCCCCTGCTTGCTTCAGGATCTGAGTCCTTCGCCTGTTACATCTACTTTTGTAACAGAAGCACGGTGAAGCCCCAAGCCATGATTCTTTTCTGCTTCTCAGAAGCATGTGTGAAATGGTGGAAGAGTCCTTTCTTTGACTACCTAAGTTCTTAGATGTCACCAGAACAACACAGAGTACTTAGAAGCCAATAGATTTGATATGTCCTAAAAAGTATCCATGTCCCTACTGTATGCTTCAGTCACTTCTCCCTTCCCATCCGCTAGTTGCCCACTTTTGTGAGATCCTTTTATAATGCTTTGCAGGCTGCTTTGGACTTACCTGTCTTGAGTAATTTTTTTAATTATGCACAAATTTTGCCACCTCACTGCTTACACAATTTCCATATCATTTATAAATATGAACAGCTCTAGTTCAGCTATTTACTCAACACAGCTATTTACTCCCTCCATTCTGAAAACTGAATATATATTCCTACTCTTTGTTTGCCATCTCTTAATCAGTTATTGATCCAGGAGAGGGCTTTCTTTCTTATCCTGTGGCAGCTTATTTTGCTGAAGAGCCTTTGGTGAGGAACTCCTTTATGGTTAAAATGGTTCAATTCCCCACAATGTAAAGCAAGGAAAGGAGCTAGAAAATTCATTATTTTGTTTTCAAATCTCAAAGGAAAAACCAACAACCACTGGTCTCCATGTTGCAAATTTTCTACCAGAGAGGAGAGGGTGAGAACTGCCAGTAGATTATAGCACAGAGAGGCTGCAGATAATGGACAAACCTAAATTCATGTAAACAAGAAAGAGCAAATTATGACCATCCCAGAAATAAAGGCAAGGAAAAAACAGTCCTGATAGTGAGAGATAGCCTAAGCCAGGGTTAACCTATGTCTAGACAGTGCCCTAATCACGAAATAAGCTACGCAATTTGCACTATGCAAATTAGATACCTCATTTTGAGTAGGTTTTGAAGTAGGCTATTTTGGCATATAGCACTGTCTAAATGGCACCACACGCTGAAATAAAGTCTTATTTTGAGGCATCCCTGTAATCCTCATGTGATGGGGTTTACAGGGATGCTGGAATGGCATGCCCATTATCTCAAAAACTGTTTCAAGACTCTGGGTGCATTGCATGGACACAGGCAGTTATTCTGGGATTCTTTTGTATCCATCTAGGCCTAACCTTGGAAAGCAAGTATCCCTCCCTTACAAATGTACCCCACCAAAATCCCAACAATAAATTGAAAAATCTGTGTGAAGATTCTCAGAGAATTGTCTGAATAAAAGGCATGATAAAACAAGATACTTCTAAATGCCCACTTGTAATACATTCAATGCTAATATTATTACTGTAATTAATTGTTAATGAGTAACCTTGTAACAATCAGTAATGGATGCGATATTTGGGAAAAGAATTTAAACTTCTAGAAATGATAATTGGAAGCTACCTTGTGTTAAAAAGCCTACGGTAACAATGTTTCTCAGCTGTTACCTGTAAATAAACGTAAAACTTGGCAATGCAAAGAAATCATTATAAACCTGCTTATAGAGCAAAAACATAGGACAGCATGGGAGTAACTCTTCTGTTTTGCCTACTATCAGCAAGAAGCATTGTACAAGCAAGGGACATTTTAAGCAATTTCCCAACTCACCAGAGGTTAAAAAAAAAAAGTTATTTTTGTCTTTCAGAAGTTTAGCAAAAGCTGTCACCAGCTGAAGATCAATCCAGAAATACCATGGATCTACTGTCATGATGAACATTATGTTTTGTGTTTTATCGTTCATGTTGTCTTCTTGCTAGTATTGTTGTATATTATATTTAAAAAGGGGATACTGTGTTAGGCAGAAAAGGATCAATTTACCTCTATTTACAGAAACAAATGTTGCAGAAAGGTAGAGGTTAAAGAACACCGGTCTGTACACAGGGAAACAGCCAGCTGTGCTGAAGGCATCTCTAAAAGGTAAAATATGTATGGGATGCAAGATTTGTCTGCTGTTGGGAATGGAAAAATTAATATAAAAAGTTAAAGCACAAGATTGAATTAACAAGGAGAAAAGAGGGCATGTAAAATCATCAGTTACTAAAAAAATACTCAGTAATAACTGGTGACACTTAACCTCTGGCATGTAAGGCCAGCTGAATGTATTTTAGTATTGTATAATATTTGATGTAAGGAAAGCAAGACCATTACAACACCTTCCCTGATTAGTATGGGGAGCAGTACAGCAAAGGCCCAGTGAAGGTATAGTGGCTATAACATTATCTCAGCATGAAATAATGAAGGTTATTGGTTTGTTTGGCAGCCAGGAGGGATGAGTAGCAATTTTTCCTCTCTTTTTTTGCATCCATGTGCAGCATAAACGTTATAAGTGCTGAGGTCCGTGTGGCTGTGCACTACCAACAGAAACAGATGCTGCCAGCTGTGGGCACTCTGCCAGTCAGCTATACGGTCTTTGAATCTCTCCTGGGTGGCCTCCCAAGCACACAGTTCACAAGGAACTCTGGTGAGTAGCCTAAAAGAGGCTGACATGTTGGAAACTGGTTAGGTGGAACTGGAATAGGAGTTGCCATACCAGATGCTACTAACATAGAGGTATTGGCAAACAAACTAAGTTATGTTACAGCTGAAATACCAAAATTAGGAAATCTCGTCAATGCAGCCTTATCAAAATTAGGAATGGGGCATCAATTATTTTGTATATTACTGCTAGTATGGCCAAAGTAAGATTAAAAGGGTTACTTTTAGCAGAGACTATGGAAACAATAAAAGAAAATATGTCCTCATCATTAGCTTGCACACAGGCCCAGAGAATACCTTAGCAATTGGCCATCAAGGGAACTGGAAAGGCATGCAAGGAAATTTGACTCTGGAAATAAAAAGTTGTTGGAATATGTTACAGAGAGGGAGAGACAAATAATGTCATGGTAGGAGCTGGTAAACTTTACCCTGGATAAAAGATCAAATGCTTCTACAAGCATACGTATTTAGCTTACATCCCAGTTGCACTATTGATATATACCCAGTGGTACCTGTGGGAATCCAGCTAACAAAATGTTTAGTTATGTGTCCTGCTGATGATCATTCCTGGGCACATAAAGAACATCATGAATGAAAAACTATTGATATGTTTCAGTGTGTGACCCATGAAAAATTAGGCTAAGGATGGGAGGGTCAAAATTTACAAGAAAGAGATGAATGTCTTTATGTTAAAGACAAAGGAACCCAGATGTATATTTGAAATACTCACTGGACAAAACTCAGCTGTTGCATATGCAGGAAGGGGATGTGGTTGTGTTAGGATTTGTTGTCCAATAGTAGCAGTAGAAGATAATTAATTGTACTTTATGACTAATTTAGTTAATAAATATTTTTCAAATATTAAAAAGATTTAAACAAAAATTTGAATATTATATCTCTACAGACTGTAAACTACTTGAAATTAAAACCACAGTTGTATCATAATGTAATATCTGAAACCTTAGGTGAGAATAAGACTATGATAAGAAAATTTTGGTCCATTGTTTACATTCACATTTACAATATATTGCACAGACAGGAGAACAATTTTGTATTCAAATATAGCACTATAATACAGAAATCACTCGTACTATTGCCAATGTAGGACAGAACTCTCTGTGGGAGAATATAATGGTTGACCTCAAAGTGGTGATCATGGGAATCTATTTGTCTTTAGTAGAAAGTGTAATACTTTTGGCTTGCTAGATGAAGAGAACTATTTGGAGAATACATGCAGCTGGCATACAAAGTCAGATAAGGCCCTTGCTATTTATACTCAGGAAGCAAGCCCAAGCTCAGCAAGTCTGAGTATTGGACTCCTGGAATAGTAATAGTGACTTTGGAAAAAACACCATTAAGGAGCATACTGAACTCTGACACTTTTTTCTACAGGCACAATAGTTAAAATCCCTAAGCTGAAAAGCAGGAAGCCATGTCCTCACATTCCCTCCACATCACATGAAAATAAATGTAACATTGGGCTGTTAAGAAGGCATGTTTCTCCTAATAGTGCCTGCCACCCCTAAAGAATTAGGTCTTAAAATGTCCAAAGAAAACTTTGATAGCATTCTGTCTGACAAGGAATTATTTGTCAACAGTTGTGATTGTTAAATCTATTCTTCTTTATTGTTTTGCCTTTGTGGTCCCTATTTCTCTACTATTTATCTGCATGATTCCTTTCTGACTCTCTGTATGTTTCTGTCTTCTACAAAAGTAATTTTGCAAGATTTATACCAAGTAAGGTGGTAGGATATTATTGGGTAAAGCATTGTTTCACAAGATGTTAGGACTTGTCAAAAATATTCTGTAATACTGTAGTAAAATGATTGGTTAAGCTAAGCAGGACTCAAGCTCCCCTATATAAACTGGGATCCAAAAGGAAGTTTTTTGAAACCTAACCCCAGAAGGTAGCTCAAGATCAGAATGGCCAGACCTCAAAACCCTTCCAGTTATATCAGGCAGAAGCTGGAGTCCCTGGACAACCTGACTCTGGCGGGACACCAGAAGAAAGTTTGCTTGCCTTAATGGGAGTTGTAAGCATTATATGCTCAGCATGTGTATTCTGATTTGGTAACTGTTAATAAGCAGAATTTAAGGATATTACTGTGCAGGGCTCTTTCACAGGTAAAAGTCCCCATAAATCTGTAGAAGATTACTGCCTGACTATGTCTACACTAGAAGCATCTGTCAACAGAAGTTACTGTTGACAGGGTAATCTCAACAGAACCTCTGTCAACAGATAGGGTGCATATGCACTTGGATTCCTCTTTTGAAAGAGGTATGCAAATAAGGTAAATCAAAAATGCAAATAATGTGCATATTTGGCACCTCATTTGCATATTCTTCTTTGGAAAGAAGAAAACCAGTGTAGACACTGCTTTTTCGCAAGTAAACCCCATCTTTGAAAGAATCCTTTTCCCCATTAAATAAAGGAAAGAAAGATTCTTTCGAAGATGGTGTTTACTTTCAAAAGAGCAGTGTCTACACTGGTTTTCTTCTTTCGAAGGAAGCTATTTTGAAATAAGAATATGCAAATGAGGTGCCCAATATACAAATTTGTACCGAATTTGCATCTTTGATTTACCTCATTTGCATACCTCTTTCAAAAGAAGAATGCAAGTGTAGACACAGCCTCGAGGAAAATGCAGAGTTCTGTTGATACGTTGTCGACAGAATGCCTTAAGTGTGTAGATGTTCCCTGAGTTATGTCAACAGAAGGCCCCTTCTGTTGAAAAAACTCTCTAGTGTACACCCAGCCCCTGAGCCCTGTGAATTGGGTATGGCTGTTCCTGAGCCTTAGGAATAGGGTAAAGGTAAGCAGCTTTCACCTGGAGCCCTAGGAACTGGGAAAGAGTGGGTGTGCCTACACTTACCACATTGCGCCTTGAGTCCACAGCAGGGTAGAGGTGCGGTGCCCTAGAGTGTGCTGATAATAAATCTATGAGGCATAGATAAGCTGGCATCAGAGAAGTAAGATTCCTATTACGTTGACCAGCTATGTTCCTCATGCAACCTCTATAGGGCCTGAGGATTAAAAAAAAAAGGGCAGGGGGAGCTTGTATCCTTCTGTGTCATTTATAATGTACAAAGAGGGCCTGAAAGACTTTTTTAAAGACACATCTAGTTTGTCTAGCTCATAAAATACATTTTATCAAATCTCCAGAATGAACTCTCACTCCCCATACTCATTTCCCAAGAAAGGCGCTCAGACGTAACTAGTTCTAGGCAGCCAGCTAAATGATAACATTTCTCCAGAGAACCTGGGAGATTCCAATCTGCCAAAGCCAAAATTAAGTGTTCCTTCTCCACTAATCCAGGAGACTCAAAAACTCCAGCACTCAATAGTTTTAACTTGCAACTAATTCTAGCAACACATCAGGTGTGAATATAATTACAGACTCAGAAAATTACATCCTCCATTGTGTTGGAACTCT
This sequence comes from Carettochelys insculpta, assembly GCF_033958435.1. Classification (NCBI taxonomy): domain Eukaryota; kingdom Metazoa; phylum Chordata; order Testudines; family Carettochelyidae; genus Carettochelys; species Carettochelys insculpta. The sequence continues at coordinate 267,446,181 of NC_134137.1, read as the reverse complement.
GTTACATGCTCCTTGTTCAGATAAGATAGGCCTGTTCAGTGTGAATACATCTCGAATTAATACAGTCAACAGATAATGAAAGAGGCTGATTGAAAAATTACTATCAAGGTAAAAGTGCTTGAGAACTAAAGAAAAAGCATGCCTGGGAGAGCCAACCCATGTTTTGCCAATGCTTATAATCAAAACATGAAACTGCACAACTTTGGAAGGAGGATAAAAAACATTTTAAAAATGAAAATTTAAGTAGTTCCAATTACATACACAAGGTTCCTTCCAAAACTTCCAACTACATACATATGAGTTTCCTTCCAAAACTCTCCCTGTATATATTATAAAGGGATGGCCTCTAGTAGTTAATCCTCCTATTAAGTTGTTTCCAAACTGAAAATGAATGGAAACATGTTTATAAATTATTAAAGCTTTAATCAACAAAGAACAGTTGTTTGAATTAAAGAATTGTGATGCAGTGTTTGAACCCTAAAGGAGATGTAGCATTCTACTAATAATGTGAATATGATGGGATGAACCAGGCCCTGAAGCTTCTGCTTCTTGCAGCTTTGCCACACCCCATCCCAGGAACCACAGTGGAGTTCTGCAAGGGAGGCTAGAGTGTTGGTTGAAGGAAGCAACCAATCGGGGCCTGCAAGACCCTATATAAAAATTGCAGGACCGGAGCCAGCTCAGTGTGGCAGGAGTCCTCCAGGAGTAAAGACCAGGGCTGTCTGTCTAAGGGAGTGACAACACTGTGGACAGCTGCATGTGGATGGCTGTGGAGAGACTGAGGACTGTCAGTATATTATCAGACTGTGATCAGACCCAAAGTATGGACAAGGACTTGGCAGGCCCACAGGGAAGTGGCAGTGGTAAAACAAATTTGGAATATAGCTGCTATCTATAGGGTTCCTGAGCTGGTCCTGGAGTTGAAGGTGGAACCAGCCTCCTCCAGCACCCCCTCCCCACTCCCCGCCCTTACCAGTAGCAACTTGGAAGACAGCACCTGGACATTGGTATCCCAGGGCAGGGGAGCAGCAACTGGATACTAATACAGCCAGAGGGCAGGAGCTAGAAGGGCCTTAAGACAACCCATACACTATCTGCAGGAGAGGAAGCCCTGGAAGCACCACTCTGTATGCGAGTGGCGAACAGACTGAAGGAATGGATTCAAGACTCTAGAGAGGACACCAGGATAGGCCCCTGCTAAACATGTACCCCAGAAGGGGTCCGATGACATACAAGCTGAGTAGCCAAAAAGTCAGAAAACTAAGTGACTGACTAGTGAATTTGCTATGGCATCTTCAGTTCATCTACATAACGTGGGAAAAAAAAGTCGCACTCTGTGTAGCAAAGCGGCAAGAGTCTTCTAACTCAGAAGTTACATAAGGTTGTAAAATTGGTAAGCTCCAGAACTGAACACAGGATCAACACCACTATGGAATACATTTAGGATACTGCACGTCTACATCTTGAAATCCTACTGCAGACAGCAGCGGGTGTTAACTCCTGTTAGGTCTGAGTCAGTGAAATGAGGGAGGTAGAACTCAAACTGTACGCTTTTTTCATTTGGGCACAAAGGTACAAGGAAAGATTACATTTTTTGGACTTAGCATTTTGCAGACTTGTCTTTATTGTCACCTAAACTATTTGTAAAACACCTAACACTATGGCAGTTCTATAGTAATAAAACTATTAAAAGAAGAATATATAAAAATAAAACTATATTGACTATTTGCTCTTTTCTGCTATGTGGTTGGTCAGCTCGATCACATGGTATTGTTTCTATGCCCAGAGTCAGCATGACTTATTCTATTTTTAAAGCAGGAGAATAATGAATAGTGTGTAATGGAAAACACTTTTCAGTATGAATTTTCAGGGGAAGAAACCATTTATTCTAAGGTTTGTAAAATTTAGAATCTGAAGCGACTTCCCCCCACAACTAGAGTAACAGAGATCAATGTAAGCCAAAATGAAATGAACTCTGCACATCTGGGGTTAGTTGTGATTGTTTAACCTGTTCTGCTTATCTGTGGCTGAAATTGCGAAAGTGCTAGTGGACTGAGCTTGTTAAACTCTCTAATCCCAGTAATGTAACGTAAATCAATGAGCTTGTCATACTGTATCATCTCTAACGAGATGTGCAATAGCTTGCTTTATATTTTTCAGAGACAGCTATTGGGCTCCTAACCAGCATCAGTAAGTGTAACCAGCACTGAAGAATGGAAGTTCCGCAGTGAAGATACTTCATATTATTCCAAAAAAGAGCAGCAATCCTTCTCGAAAGACTTCGACTTCAGCATGAAAAACCTGTCTGTAGGGAAATGTTTGCTGGACTAGACTAAGAACCTCTACCAGAAGGGGGATTTCAGTTGCTAAAGTGAACCCTATATAAAGAAAAAAAAAAATCATTGATCAAGGAGTGTTGTCTTAGGAGAATTTAATTGCAGACACAAAGGGGGAAACACCCACTCACTGAACCTATAGAGAAAGCAGCAACATCTTATGTGAAATTTGAGTACAGTCATACCCCGAGATACACCCATTCGGGTTATGGGAATTCAAGTTTACAAGGAGTTTGATTTAAAATCCCTACCTTGTCTTATAAGGCATTTCCTCGAATTTACAAGGACTGATTTCAATTTTGTGCACCTCAGCGGGACATGGACGCCCTGCAGAGGGAGAAAGGCTGTGGCTCCAGGCAACGGCTGCCTGCAGCTGCATCCTGCCCGGCACGTCTCTCCGCAGCGCCCAGCGGCGGTTTCCTGGAGCCCCTGGCCCAGCTTTTACCTGTGGCTGGTCTGGGTCTCTGCCTCAGCTCTGCACCAGTGGCACACCCCGGCTCAGCCAGTGGCCATGGGCTCCCAGGTGCTCCCGCGAGATGTGGCTGCTGGGTGCGCAGCCCATCCTTGCCCCGCCCCTGCCACTCACTCCCCAGGCGGCTAGGGGGCCGCCGCTGCCCACCCTGCACAGCTGTGCCTTGGGTGCCACTTGCTTCCTGTGGCATTCCTTTGCATTTAGCACCTCAGCCGCTGCTGGCGGGGGCCTCTCTGCCGCACAGCCCCACACGAGCGAGGCATCACCCCTTGCCAACTGGGGGCCTCCTGTGCCTGCCTAGCTCCCCGCGCAGCCAGCCCCTGACACTGCCCTCTCCCCACTTAACCTAAGATGCGCTCAGGCCAGGCTGCCTTCCTGTGCCCTGCTCTGCTCTGTCCGCCCCCTTGCACTGCCCCCTCTTCTGTGGCTGCAGCAGCTGCCCGGCTTTGCGCCCCCTCCCAGGCACTCTTTGATTTCTGTTGCCCTGTCTCTGCAGGTAAACAGACATATTGTAGAGTAATTAATGAAGGGAAAATGCCTTGTTAGGTTGTGTTATGATAACTAATGTTAACTATTGAAGTAATTGTGTTCATTTTAATGGGATTTGGTGTTGTTTTAGCGTAAATGGGTGTAAATTTTGGGGCTCAGGGATACATAAATTTTTTTCCCATTGAAATTAATGGTAATTACATTTTCGACTTACAAGAATTCGCCGTAAGAGGAGTTTTCCAGGAACGAATTACCCTCGTAAGGCGGGGGAAGACTGTACCTGAAAATTTAGAGCATGTGGATTGGCTTGACAAACAAAGATCTAAACAAAAATGCCTGTGTAAAAATCACTTCCAAGAGTGTCAGACAACTCTGTTCATTAGTGAGTCCTTTGCCATCCCCGATCCAAGCTGAAGCCAGGAGTAGGGTGAGCATCCATCCTGTATTGGGTGGGATGGTCTCATCTTTGGGATGCCGAAAAGGCCTCCCGACTTATTTAAAAAAAAAAAGACTAATTGTCTTGTATTCGGGCCATCTCCCTGCTGACCTTTTCCGCCAGCAGCTGCACAGACACAGTTGCTGGCAGAAAGCAGTTCCCCAGCCTCGGGGAAGCGGGGGAAAATGTGGGCAGCTGCTGCATCCCTGCCACTTCCCTGGGGAGCACTGGCAGCTGCGGCTTCCCCAGGCTCACAGGGAGTACTGACAGCTGCCACTTCCCCAGGCTCTGGGGCAGGGCCAGAGGCTGCCATTTTCCTGGGGCTCCCAAGGAGCACTGGTGGCTCTAGTCTCCTTCATGGCTCCCCAGGGCTTGACGGAGCTTGGACGAGCCACTCCTCTCCCCATATCTCCCTGTCCCATATCTGAGCCATGGGGATTTGGTCACCTTAGACAAGAGGTAAGTAATTCTGCCAGAAGAATCACAGGAAACAAAAGGTGAAGAGATGTCTTTAGTGAAAGACCATTTTCTCCAATCAGTCACACAGTCTGTTATAGAATGGGGCCAAAAAACTCATGACAGCTTTAGAAACCAATTGTTTGCTGTCCTTGTGTACAGAAAAGTTCAGTCCAGACAAGATGCTTTTTCACTGTCTCCAGTTTGTCAGTTGTTAGTTGCATTTAAAAATCACACTGTAAAGAAGGAAGTTTTGCAGTCTTCAGTTAAATCTCTCATCAAGAAGGTCTGCAATAAAAACCAAAGCTGGCAGTGATCGGAACATCACTTCACAGCTGCACTTTTAGCAGACCAATTACATTCATCATAAAGTCTTATCACCAAACTCCGGGCTTATTTTCCTTTGATCACCTACCTAGCAAGCTGCTTCAGAGTCAAGCAAGATTTTTGCTGGGCCTTAGAGTTGCCAACGTTCTGACTGAACAAAACTGAACACCCTTGCCCAGGGCCTTTTCTGAGGCACCAGCATACTCACTCTATCCCCCGCTTCCTCTCCATCGCTCACTTTCACCCCCTCTCACTCACATGCTCATTTTCACCGTGCTGGAAGGCTCCCTTTTTGACTGTGTCCAGTTGAAAATCGATCACCACTTGGCCTGGGATGTCACCTTTAGAAGTTAAGGTTATGCCGTGGTAATACTCTGAAAGTGAAAGCAGCTGTCAAATTCCACTAAGACAGGGGTGTGCAAAGTGTGTGGGGGGAGGGGTGAACCCCCTTAGGGCATGTGAAATTTCATAAGGGGGGCACAGCATGATTGGTTCCTGAGTCTCACGCTCATCCATCTTATTAAAAATGTTGAAATGTTACTTTTTTACGTCTGTGTATTTATATTGATATACTGATTCATCAAGTTCTTACATTCTACAGATTTTCTTACACCAAAAGGTGGGGCGATTTTCATATGAACATAACCAAAATTCTCATCAGTTTGGATTATATTAGACAGGCTGGGTGGGAGTCTGCTAATTGCAGGAACAAAAAGTGGGGCCCAATGTAAAAAGTTTGCTCATCCTTGCGCGGATCTTCGGATGTGCTCCATTTATAATCACCCTCTTGGCTTTCTTCCCTTTATCCAACACAAACTGACAAATTGTTTCCAAGGAAACAAGCCCACTCCCTGCACAAACATTCCACCTTGGCCTGTGACCTTTTCTGCCTACATAGGTGAAAGCAAGATTGGCTCAGATGAGAACTCAAATGGGAGACTTCCAAAGAATGTGTTCAGAATTGGTGCTGGTGGTACAACGGTCAACATTTTGCACCTTGGAATCAGCATGCTGAGTGTGGCTGAATAAGAAATATTGCAAGAGATGAAGTCTAGTAGAGAGGGACTCCTGGCTTTGTCCTTACTTTGGACACCTCATTTCGCTTCTTAGTGCCTCATTTTTCTCATCTATAAAATGAGGACGATGGCGCATACCTTTCTTTGTAAGGTTTTCTGAGCTGTATGGATAATGAGAGCTATATAAGGGTCAGAGCCCATAATATTAGATTTCAAAAGATGTTCTAAAAAAATGAAAGTCATGCTGAATTTGTTTATCGTGTTAATCAATGACATTTCCCCATTTCCTGACAGGTTACAGTTGGACACTCTCTCATTTAGAATGTAATCTAGATTCCAATGAATGAAATACATCTTGTCTGCAGTTATACTACAGCCGTCTATGTACAGAAGCTACCGTTGAAATAGATCTTCTGGCTAAACGTCTGTTGACAGTTTGTGGCCATACACAAAAGCAGATCAAAAGAGTGATCCTCTCTGTCAACAGAAAGCAGCCGGATGCCCTGGCCACTTTCTTGACAGAACAGGACCCCAGAAGCTTAGCAAACAGGGCTGCCTGGTGAACCCGATGCTCTGTCTGTTGAGAGAGGGCCCCCCAGCCATCCACTGCTTTTTTTTTGTTAACAGAAACTGTTGACAAAAGCATTATGCCTCATGGGGGAAAGGCAGAATGCCGTAGGCATACATGCTGCGCTTTGTTGAGATACTGTCGACAAACACCATTTTGTGTATGGATGTTCCACTAGTTTTATTGACAAAGCCAGGGTTTTGTCAGCAAAACTTTCTAGTGTAACCATAGCCCTTATGTTTCTAGTAGATATGTCTGGAAGTAGAAAAAAATAATTCATTTCCAATTAAGCAGCACTAGTATCTGAAATAAATAAAAGCAGACTTAGATTGGCCGATATAGATCCAAATGAAGCTTTTTTTTGGGGGGGGGTCAGTTTTGCTGCCAGAATAATGTTCTTCTCTCTGTTTCTGAGGCACAATGAGGGCATCTTGTGGCTCGATAGGCAACATGAATTAGTGTACCCAGTCTTAATGGAGGTACCCAGACAAATCCATCTGTTCAGAACACAAGATGAAACAGATGCATTCACACTGATCACACATATATTTTCTGATAACAGGCAAAGTATGTTCTTTGTATTTCCAAATGTTATATTTTATCAAAGCCTGCTGAAAACATTCCCCAAACTAGCTACTTTATCAACTAACCCAGTCTTGTGCTGATGTGGTATTTATCAGCAACCAGATTCTGTAAGACTGAAATGAACAGACAGTTAATTTCTTGCCTCACATACCTGACCATCAATTTGGTATATAGCTATTTTAGCTGACTGTACATGTCATATATTAATCTTTTAAGTGAAACCATAATAAAATATTTCAGCATACCCTAAATATTTTAGAACGTGCATGGGGTGTTAATACTAGTTGAGGACAAAAAAAATTGAAAAGTTTTGAAACAATTCACTGAGCCTTTACCAGTTGGTAAATAATATATATTGGAATGAATATTTAATTTTTACATACACACAAGCAACTTAGGGGAGTACTTTAATGTCATCATCTAGCAAATAAATGTATAGCGAAAATAAAATTGTCCCACCCCTCATACATGGCTTTTAAAGTGTTATAATCAGAGGCATATCCATTTTGCTTTCACCCTGACTAGCATGCATGTTTGTTTCTCTGTTTTCTATCTTAGCCATTTTCTTCTGGTTATCAATAATGGCTGAGCCTGAGGCCAAAGTCACCACCGTACAGAAGGTATGTAAAAATATGTAGCCATCTAAGCCAGTGCTCAGCAACCTTTATCACCTCATGGTACACTTCAGCACTTGTTATAATTTCACGGCACACTCAATACATACAACCCAATCCCCTCCCCTGGCCCCAGAGCCAGGCACACCAAGATCCCCCAGCTGCTCTTAATGCTCTCCCCCCTCCCACAGAGCCGGGCAACCTCAGCTCTCCAGTCTAACTCAATCCCACTCCACTACCTCAGAACCAAGCACCCCAACCCCCCCTCACCCCCACACACACATTAAGTTAATCAAAAAGCACCAGAAAGAATCAAAAACAAATTTCATGCTTGAATAATAGGAATAAAGCTACTACTAGTTGAATCTCTCCAGTCCAGCACTCTCTGGCAACATCCATAATCCACCATGATTTTAGTTGTCTGGATGACCCCTTATCGTGGGTGTGGTCAAGTTCCCCACGGTCCCATAAAGTTTGGTTTCAGCCACCAGACCTGGCTCTTGGTGTTCTGTGCTGTTATTTAGCAGCAATTCACTCCTAAATGTCATCTAAGAGCCCAGTGAGCAGTGTAAGTGTTGGTAATGCTGCTCGACAATATTGACCTTCCATGGTCCAGCAAATTCTCTGATTTGGCACTGGTTAGGTCCCTAGGGTGCCAGACAAGAGAGGTTCAACCTGTACTATTTCACAAAACATAGTCAGCCTGTGCAACCCATTGCCAAAGGATAATTGTAAAGGCCAAAAGTATAACTGGGTTCTAAAGATAATTAGATACACTCAATGAGCTATTTATTAGCAAGATGAACAGGAACATAACCCAATGCTCTAGGAGTCCCTAAACCTCTGACTGCTAGATCGTGGGAATGGATGATAGAAGATAGTTCTTTTGAAAAACTTCCCTGTTTTGTTTACTCACTGTGAATTATATGGCACCAGCTACTGAGTGAAGTCAGGATCCTGAGGTAAATGGACCATTGGTCTGACTGAGTATGGCCATTCATATGTTCTTAACATAGTATAGACAAAAGTGAATATGTAAAGAGAAAATTCCATTTCTTCATAAAAAAGGAGAGCATATTCTCTCAATGGCAAAGTAATGAAAAGTACTTTAAAAGAAAATAAGTCTCTCGGAAACCATGACATAGGGGTAACTGGCTGGTAGAAAATTTGAGATCCTGCTAGGCTTCATGCACAATTAAATCCTACTGCATGGAGGAACACTTTTCAAATGTCACAGGTGGTGAAGCCTGTTAATTGTATATATTGTTGCCAGTTATATTGAAATAAAAGTATCTCCGCCAATCAGAGTGCAGAGAGACCACAGAATAGCTGATTCATAACCTTGCACTTCTGTCCCTATTTATGGGATTTCTTGCACTCCAGTTTCTTCCAGTTGTATCATCCAATTGCACATCATCAGGTACTTTTTTCAGTAACCATACTGAGTAAGCAACTCACAAGAGCATAGAAATTGCCAGGCCATTCCTTCTGGTTCACTAGTGATTCATCTCAAACAGCGACCCACACCAATTTATATAAAAAGGTGCAATAAACCCTGGAGCAGGTTTTACAGATAGGGAACTGACATATAGAGATTATAAGTCATTTCTCTCAACCCCTATCTTGTCTCTAGATTGACAGGCTTTTCAGGGCAGATGTGTCTCTTAGTATGTGTCTGTACAGTACTTCTCATAGTGAGGCCCTGACCTTCACTGAAGCCCCTCAGTGTTAATTGTGGTAAATTAATCCTTTAGTCAAACCCTGGATCACCACAGCTCAGTTCTTCTTATCTGGAAGAAGTTAAGATGTACTGTAAACATTTATAGAAACCACATTAATAAGAACACACAGCACTTGATATTGATGTGGTCTTGCCTAGGGAGCTTACAGGTGGAGTAGGAAACTGTGGAAAAATGACTTATAAATACGGCAGCTGAAATCATTCTTCTCTAATAGAAAGGCTCCTCAATGCATATTTGGATCACTCTTCATTTAATTCACTTGATCTATGTTTGAGAATGTGTGTACCTAAAACATTAGACTGGACTCTGACCTGATTATTTTGATTCTTATTATCAATTAGTTTTAGTTAAAATTGTAAGCGTGTAAGACTTACATTTGTTGTGTAGATATTGATTTTTTTTTGTATATCTGCATTCTGTATATACGTTAAGAAGCTTAGAGGGACACTATATTATTTTAAAAACTGCTTATGATGATTCTAAAACACCCATTCCATATTCAGACAATACTTCCCCATCCATATGTTGTCCACCCAGGTCTGTTCAAGACTTTAACTAATATTGATACAGTGGGCAGGGGCGGGGGAGAGAAAGAGAGAGAATGACATTAATTTCTCCAGTCTGCTGCTCTGTTCTAACCATTTACCCCCACCATCTACAGAGTCTCTGCCTTGCACAGACAGGCCTCCATAGGGTTGAGAGAACTGTCCTGGGATGGGGATGGAGCCTTCTTCACTAAAGTGAAGGAATCCTTGAGTGGACATTTCCCCCATCCATGGATTTCAAAGGCCATAATCTGATTCTCCATCTTTACAAAAAACTAAATCTAGGGCTGATTTGATCTGACAGCAGGCTAATAAATGGTTTAAACCAAAATAATAGAAAGTGCAAAAAGACACCTACTTCTTTTATATATTTGTCTGTTTTTCGAATGAAAGGCAGAACTGAGCCCTTTGAGTCGGCTTTGTGTTTTCTGCGATTATCATTTTCTTGTCTTCAGTACTATATTTATTTCTATTTTTAAAAAGCTTTTTAAAATCCTCTACATTTCCATAAGATCCTCAGGGGGGGAACCCTCACATACCTCAAACACATGCAGTCATGCATCTGGATATATTAAAAAAATACAAAAAAATAAAGAGCACAGGAAACAATTTCCTTATCATTCCAATTCCAATTCATTCCTAGCCATCTTGAGTACACATTTGTTATCAAACTGCAGCACAAGTTTGTGGGATTTATTCCTGCCTTACCTTGCCCCATATTTGCAAAAGGATATGCATTTATGGCCACTAATCTAAGAAACAGGTTTGCCATGAAGTAAAATGGCATGACAAGCGGTGAAGATAATGGAAGATTTTTGCAGTCCCACAGAAAACATATTTGCTTTTGTTTCATACCTGTGTGATTGCCTGCCTGTTATTTGAATCCAAGGCAGCACCCGCTGTGGCTATACTGGTAATATCATAAAAGGACTAAAAAATACCTCAGAGTACTGTCAGTGTTAAAGAAGCTTTGATAAAAATCAGGGTGATGTACGTCTGATGGTTTTCAAATGTGTTCACCTGCATTATTCTCGGCTGAATCAGAAATTTCCTTTCTATTCACCTCTCCTCATTTTTCATATTCTATAAGGCTAGGAGCCCACTTTTATCTGGGGAAGGGGAGTGGGAACTTCAACCCACATTTGTGGGATGTACTTTTCCCCCTTACATTCAGTGTATCCAAATATAAACCTGATACTCCACAAACAAAAGGTTTCATGCCAACCCACAGCTAAACTTACAATGGTACTGTTCAGCCCACCCAAACCCAAGAAAAAGAGCTCTTCCTCTGAATTGCCTCCCAATGATTACATCAGTATGTGTCAGGATTTTATTAGATAACAGCATCTCACATTTATATCAGGCATTATTAGGAAATTGGGAGTTGCTATTTATTTGTACAGTACAATGTTGGTTGTGAGAGTTAATTCTGAGCAGTGATAAATTCGACCCTACATAGATTTAACACTGCGAACTGGCAGCAATAATGTACAATATATAACCATTAGTGCTGCAGGATTTTAACTAGCAGGTTGTGGACAGAAAGGATTCCAAGTCAGCATCATTGTTGACAAACACTTACAGTTTCAATTTGTTATTATGCAAACTGATACGTTTCAGTCTCTGTTTTCTCTTTTTAATAGTTGCTCCATGGTATTTGTGTATTATAGAGCTCCCTTAAAAACTGTCTAAAAGGTGCTATTATAATTATGATTGATGATTAAATATATAGAATTAGAGGTGGAATTCTCTTTCAGTCAATAGCACGCTGAAAACCCACTCGTTAATGTTACACATGACATACATGGGGATTCCACTGGTGCAGGTATGTTGCTAAAGAGGAAAAGTAAAAACAGTTTTTAAGAATCAGTCAAATGGAATAAGAATGAACATATATGGAATTAATCCCAACTACTGCACTTTCCCCATTTCCTAAAGTAGGGAAAGAACAAGTTAAAAATTAGACAAATTAGCTATCTACTAGACACCAGGCCTGATTATATATAGTTTAGAATAGTCAAGGAGCTGACCAAGGAGATATGTGAGCCATTAGAAATTATCTTGGAAAAGTCATGGAAGGTGGGAGAGATTCCAAAAGACTGGAAAAGGACAAATATAGTGCCCATCTTTAAAAAGGGGACTAATTGTCAACCCAGGGAACTACAGACCACTCAGATTTATTTTAGTACCCAGAAAGATAATGGAACCAATAATTAAGCAATCAATTTGCAAATGCTTAGAAGATAATAAGGTGATAAGCATATCACTTTTTGACATTGCCATGGACTAGATCGTGAAGGAGTGTGTTAGCAACTCAGACATTGGAATAGCATGAATATATGGCATATTCTCTTCAAAGATGTCAACTTCAATAATATTGCAATAGTGAGTGACACACCTGATAAATTATGAACAAACGCAGATCCCTCAGCAAAAATAGCAGCCCAAGCAGGCTCAAATCAGCTACATCAAAGCATCCTTGAAACCTAGATGTTAAACAGCGACATCATATCAGCGAGCAAAAAAATCAAGAAAGTTGAAGGGTTAATTTAGTTGGACAGAGCCATACTAGCCAATGGAAATAAAGAAAGAGGTCACATCAGGGATAGGAAAGGCATTAACAGCTTTCACTAAATATAACAGCTACATCTACATTACAGAGATCTTTTGAAGGAAGCCCTTCTGGAAGATCTCTTCTGAAAGAGCTTCTTTCAAAAGAGCACATCCACACACAAAGAAGCGATCAAAAGAGTGATCTGCTCTTTCAAAAGAACAGACCAGGGTTCAAAAAATCAGGCCCTATGAGGACTGCTCTTCAAAAAAAAAAAAAAAAAAAGGGCCTGTGGAGTGTCTATACGTGGTTTCTTTTGAAAGAATCTTTCAAAAGGAGGTGCGCTTCCTGAAATGGGAAAGGAAGAGTGATTTCGAAAGGAGTGCCTCATTCTTTCAATTTACCTTTGAAAGAACACTTTTTGTGGGTAGATGGTCTACTGCATCTTTTGAAAGAGCCTCCTTCTTTCAAAAAATCTTTCAAAAGAACTTGCTAGTGTAAATGCAGCCGACCTGTAAATGCAGCCGACCTGTGGAAATCAATGATATACAACACCAAATAAAACCCCAGAATCAACTCACATATGTGCTCTCACCCAGCTGCAGGAGCCAGAGAACTATTAACACGTCAGCTAGAAAATTTGATGCTGTTGAAAATAAAAGCATGTGTGGATGTTGGGAACTTCAGGGAGATGCTATTGCTAAAAAAGAGATCTGAGAAATTACCAAGTAGTTCAATGCTTCCTTCTCATTCTGGAGGAAAACAATCTGAGGCATGTACTCCAGAGGCCAATACACAGATTCACACATGAATCTGACAAGTGGAAACCAGCTGGTGCAAGAAAACAAGGGTTTTCAAGAGAAACCCAAGAAAGGCTTCTGCAGGGCAGGCAAAACAGTCAACCTTGGGACCCTTAGAGCAGATGGAAGCAGCCAATAATGAGAGAGTGAAATGGAAGTGACTAGCCACTACCCTGTGGTCCAACATTGGTACACAAGGGAAGTAATAAGTAATTTGCAGATCACTTGGTGAATTAGTAGCTGCATTCTATACTTTAAAATCAGCCTAAGATAATATAGGACCGGATCCACCTGGACTTTCTTGCAGGGTTTTTGAAGGGGGAAAGGAGCTAGATGGTGCCATGATTCACGTTAGCCTTTCATATCAGTCGAAATTGTTTGTTTAACAAAGTGAATTCCACTTACAAGATGACTTTTATAGATTCAGCCTACCATGTCTGAGCTTATTCATCTTAACCAGATTCATACTGATGACTCATTTGTGTTTTGGGAAGTCGGGTTGGTGGTAAGGTCATTGTAAGGGCACAACAAATAGGACATAAAGAGTTATTATGAAAGTAGGGATGTTTATTATTGGCCTTGGGCAAGTGGGAAACCCAAGGCGGAGCATTTTGCCAGCAGAGAGAGCTGTACAAGAAGGAGATGAATGTGTTTTGTACTTTTCCTTTAAATAAAACCTGTCTTCCTCTTTTCATTTGCTTTTTCTTTCTAAGGAAAGGTAATATACCTGAGTTTTCAAATTTAATTTCATTATAACTTCCAGATAAAGATTAAATATATCAGACATCATCAGTATTTTCCTTTTAAGTAGCAGTTAATCTTCTTTTTTGTATATACTGTACAACCAATGAACAAACTTTCTTGGCTCACCAGAAAATATTACTATCAATTTCATTATCATATATTAATTCTTCCAACTGGGAAGGGCCCTGCCCAAAGATAATATATTGATAGATTCAAGCTTGTAAAATGGGCTGAATTTTATGCTTGATTATAAAAATTCAGTATCCAACTCATCACTACTGTTTTATTTTCCAAATTACAATTCCTTTTCAGGATAGGTTGAAAAGCACCAAAAATATAGACCAGTTTTTACAGGTGACGCTCTAGTGCACACATTTGCAGCAACGTTGCTATGTCAGGAAAGAGCCTATGTGAGGCTGGATAGATGTGCCCCAGGTGCTTCTGCTCAAGCTGAGAAGAAGTGGGTTATGTTTTAGCTAGAAGCAAGAAGGGTTTGCCCAAGTTACCAGTTGCTGACATTCACCTGGCCAACATTAAACAGCAGGACATGAGAGTATGTACACACTTGCAGCAAACCATGTGCACGAGCTGCCTCCAATGTGGAGTCAATAAGGACCGGACTAACATGGCTGTGTCTAGACTAGCCCTCAGTTTCGAAGGGGGCATGTTAATTAGGGTGTTGGGAGATTATTAATGAAGTGCTGCCATGCATATGCAGCACTTCCTTAGGCTAAATCTCCCCCGTGGCAACTTCAAAGTGTGAACATTTTGAGCAGTGAAGGGACTCTGAAGGAGCATGGGCACTTTGAAGTACCCGTGGCTGACCCGCAGCTACACGCAAGCCGGCACTTCAAAGTTTCACACTTCAAAGTTGCTGCAGGGGAGATTTAGCCTAATGAAGTGCTGCATGTGCACCGCAGCCCTTCATTAGTAATCTCCCAACACCCTAATTACGATGCCCCCTTTGAAGTTGGGGGCTAGTCTAGACACAGCCTTAATGTAATTTTTCGTATTTTAATGGACTCAGATCCAGATGGAAAATATAGCATTTATTGTTCTATAGCACATGGATTTGTCTCCTTCAGGGAATCTAGATTTATAGGTCCAATATCTGCAATACAGTAGCAGATGGCTAATTTTCTCATTTTAATAATCCAAGCACTCTGAGTTTTGATGGCAGAAATGTTTGCAAAAGTCCAGTTGAAAGTGTCAGGTGTATTTACTCTTTAAAAATGAATTTGATATTTGAATGCTTGTGTGCATGCTGGAAGTGCTAATTTGTTCATAGTATGTTAAGTCTGAAAAAGCCATTAGATCATATAGTCTGACATGCTGTATAAAACAGGCCATAAATCTTCATCCAGTTATTCATTGCATTGAGCCCCAATAATTCATGTTTAACGAAAGCATACCTTCCAGAAAGACATCCAAATATTGATTTGGAAGTATGCTTTCGTCAAACTATTTATTAGGTTTGCTCCCTCAGAAAAGAGAAACATGAGTATCTGACCAATAAAATTGTGCACTGCTCAATGCTCGGGTAGTTATGAAATAAATTTAGGTAAATCATGGTCCATTCTATAAATTGAGGGCCTACCTTTATTAGAAAAAAAACCTTGCAAAGCTTTTTGCTCAGTGTTATTTCTCTCTCATCTAACTCTAATCTCAGCTAGTACACTACTTTATGTACTAACGTAGTACATAAAAGGCCAAGTCCAAGAGCTTGGTCAGGGTCCTGATAGATGTTTTTGAGTTTTAGAGTCCTAAAGACTTAGGTAGCCAGTTCAGATTGAGTCAGAATGAAAGACAGAGTTAGAACTGAACACAAATGGGTCAACTGGTGAATATTAAACAGTGATTATATTTGCTAGAAATACAAACATAGGAACTGTGCCAGAAAAATGATCCTGTACCTTTCAGCAAAAATAAAGCAAGAAATGTAATATGTGCTATCCTTAGCATCCACATACAGTTTAGAGTTTTAAATAATTTGCTTTTGACACACTAAAATAATTCTGAGTGATATCACCAATGGGAAACAGGCATTACAGCACTAACTGTTACAGATAGGCTGTGTCTACACTAGCCCAAAACTTCAAAATGGCCATTTTGAAGTTTACTAATGAAGCGCTGAAATACATATTCAGCGCCTCATTAGAATGCCGGCAGCTGCGGCACTTCGAAATTGCCACGGCTTGCCTCTGCATGGCTCATCCAGATGGGGATCCTTTTAGAAAGGACCCCGGCAACTTCAAAATCCTCTTATTCCTAACAGCAGATATGAATAAGGGGATTTCAAAGTTGCCAGGGTCCTTTCAAAGAGGAGCCCCATCTGGACAAGCTGCATGGAGGCGAGCCACAGCAATTTCAAAGTGCCGCGGCTGCTGGCATTCTAATGAGGCGCTGAATATGTATTTCAGAGCTTCATTAGTAAACTTTGAAATGGCCATTTGCATGACCATTTCGAAGTTTTGGGCTAGTGTAGACGTAGTCATAATGTTTCTTGCATTTAGAATATACAGGGCATTTATTAGCAAAAAAATAATAATAATAATAATAATAAAAATGTATTATTTGAATATAATGACTTCTTCCACAATGAATTGTGGAGTAAGTGGGTGTCCAATAAAATAAATTTATTACCCTTACAAATGTTTATATTTAGGATGAAAGGGCAGTATAATAATTTAAATAAATGAGAGTTATATTTGCAATGTATCTATCATAGGGGAAGGAAATTATTCTGAATTCTGCCTCCTTCTCTGCATCATGATGCACTCAATACTCAAAACCAACTGAAGGCCAAGTCCAAAAGCCTGGTCAGGGTCCTGACAGATGGAAGAATTATACATCCCGGGAGTTCTCTTATCTTTCCTACCACCCATCCAAGACTTTCCAAGTTCACCTGTGTAAGGGGAAAGGATGACCTGTTTCTGCAGTTTGCAAACAAGGTTTACTTTGATATATTTGATGTTTATTTGTTTTCAAAAGTAGAGCTCACACTCCTAGTTAGCTAATTCCCCAAATCTGTGAATGTCCATGCACTCTAATTCCACTAAAGTACTAATGCATTTACTTCATTTCAGTATGGAGGGGCAGACCATCTTTTACTGCTGATCCCCATTAAAAAAGATCACCCATCCTCTTTTGGGTATATAAAATGACCACTTCAATTTACTAAACTAGATAACCTTTGAGCTTTAAAACCTTACCACAACATGGCTACCTAGAAGGCTCTAACTCTTTCCAGGTGCTATGGGAGCAGTTAAAAACAGTCAGTACCATCTCCCAAATATCTAGAACATGGTGTTTGAGTGGTTTCAAAGCTAACCAATATTGGAGCCTTCAAAAGATGCTAATGAGGTGCTTCCATGAATATGCAGCACCTCATTAGCATGATGGCAGCAGCAGCAATTCAAAAGTGCAACTTTCAAATCATGTGCCACCCATGTAACCAGGGGCCTTTTGAAATGACCCCCCCTCTTCAAAAGCCCCATTCTTCTCAAAACATATGGGAAGAAGGGGCTTTTGAAGTCCTAGGGCTCGATTCGAAAGGCCCCTGGTTACATGGGTGGCGCATGATTTGAAAGTTGCACTTTTGAATTGCCGCTGCTGCCATTATACTAATGAGATGCTGCGTATTCATGGCAGCACCTCATTAGCATCTTTTGAACTCCCTCGTTAACGTGCCCCTTCTGAAAGGAGGGGGCTTGTGTAGACACCATCCAAAGGTTCAGAGGTAGAAGCACTTTGGGTAGAGCAGTGCTGGGAGCCTCAGGTGAGCTGGAGAGACGGCAAGGAGAGGGGAGTTGTTTTCAGATTTGTTTTGTACCCCAATAAGCAGAGATTGCCTTATCTAACTTGGCTTAAAAGAAGGGAAAATGTAAATATTAGGGTGTTGTTTTGTTTTGGCTGCATTTTAATAGTATTTGTTCCCTCGCAGATGTGCTTTACCCTTGCAATGGGAAGTTCAGTTTTACCAATGGAGCGGCACTGTCTGCTCTTTTCCTTCCAGAAAGACCTTTAGACTCTGTTTACACTACAGCATAGAGTCAATTTTAAGGCACTTAGCTTGATTTTACAATGGGACTGTCTTCACTGCAAATTTCGTTAGGTCAATTTTAAGGGACACTAAGTTTGACTTTTTTGCCCCACCCCTCCAAGACAGAGTAACACAAAGTTCAATTTTAAAAAGGTCAAATTACTGCTACTGTGGAATCAGCATTACTTTAAATCAAATTTTCTGGCCTCCAGGGGTATCCCACAATGCCCCATAGGAGTCCACTCTGGCTGCTTTCACCGCTGCTGCTCCCCAGGTGTGCAGGAAGTAGATAACAGGAAAGAGCAGGATTTGCTGCCATGGGGTTCCTGAACTGCTTCGGGGTCCTAGACAGGACCCATATCCCATCTGCATCCTGGACCACAGTGGGGGACGATACATAAACCGGAGAGGCTACCACTCTATGGTCCTGCAGGCCTTGGTGGACAGCTGGGGACGCTTCCAAGATGTCTACTTGGGCTGGCCCCGCCGTACACATGATGACCACATGTTCCAGAACTTGGGTGTGTGCTGCCAGCTGGAGGTGGGACCTACAACCCCCAGAGGGAGACCCCTTTGGGGGACACCCTACTCCCTCCAGCCCTAGCTCATGCTTCTGTACACCGGCCACTTCAATCCCAGACAGAAGCAATTCAACGGCTGCCTGAACCACACCCACCAGGTGGTGGAGAGGACCTTCAGAAGCTTGAAGGGCTGGTGGTGGTGCCTCCTTTCCCACCTGTTCCTCGGCCTCCAGAACATCCCCCGGTTGTGGGCCACATGCTGCATGCTCCACAGCATCGTCAAGAGCAAGGGGGAGACCTTAGTCCAGGGATGGGCAGTCAACGTCAGCATGGGCTTTCCCCAGCCAGCCGCCGCACCCACTCGCCAGGCCCACCAGGAGGGGGTACGGGTCCAAGAGGCCCTGTGGGCACATTTTAATCAAAGGACCCCCTGAGCACCACCCTGGCAATCCCCAGTGGGCATCCTGAACATCACCCCCACCACCCACACACTATCCCCCCAACAAGCACACATCTCACAGGGTTCTTAGAAAAATAAACTGTGAATCATTGAATAAAAGATAAAACTGCCTAGTATGGTATGTGCACAATGAACTGGGAACTAATATACAAATGTGGGGACAACTATATACAAATGGGAGGCCAGCGGACAGCTTGGCTGTCAGCCCAGTACTGCGGGGTGAGGGTAGAGGGGCACAAGCCCCAGTGGATTCAGGTCATGGACCCCTGCCTTGCCTGCAGTCCCCAGTGCAGCAGGCAGGGAGCTGGGGGGACTGACAGGGAGGGCCAGGATGCCTCCCCCAGCCGGTCTTCAGCCCCAGTGGGCTCCAGTCCTGGGGTGCTGGCAGGCAGGTTGGCAGATGGGGCAGCAGACAAGTCAGCAGGTGGGACAACAAGGAGGGCAGTGGGAGGAGGCAGCAGGGGGGCGGGAACCAGGCCACAGCCTCCCAGAAGGACACAGCTATGTCCCAGAACACCCCCCATGAACTCCTGCCATGCTGCCCAGTACCAGGCGAACTCCTCCCAGTCATAATGGATCCTCTCCTTGGCCACCTCCACCTGCCACCAGAGAATTGCGAGGAGCTGGGGGCCCACAGGAGCTATACCCTGGGTCCGGCAGTGGCGCGCACATCCTGGTGCTGGTAGTGGCCCCAGGCACTAGCAGTCTCTGACCTCTGGTGGGCTCTCCGGGACAATGGAGGGTGCCTGGCTCCATGGGGCCTTGGATGGTGTGGCTGTGGAAAGGGTGAGAGGGAGGGGAGGGCTGTTAGTACTGTGCCCTGAGGAGGTCAATGAGGAGCCCCCTCCCTCGCCGCTGGACCCCTCCTCTGCTGTTGCAAGGGCCAGCTCCTTGGGTGGGCATTGGGGTGTTAGGCTGGCCTCCAGGCCAAACTCCAGCTCAGAGGCTTGCTGAGACTCCTCAGCCGTGGTATCCAGTGTGGCCGGGAGGAAAGGAGGTGTCCCAGGTGCCCAGGATGGTCCCGAGCTCCCTGTAATAAGGGCAAGTGGTGGGTGGAGCCCCAGACCAGCTGGCCATGTCCCAGGCCTGGGCGTAACCCTGCCACAACTCATTCATCTTGCTCTGGACATGATCCAGGGTGTGAGCAGGGTGACCACAGGTGGCCAGGCCCTCGGCCGGACAGGTGAATGCTTCTGCGTTCCGCCACTTATTCTCCATTACGTGCAGCACCTCCTCTTCACACCAGAGCCCCAGCAGGTCTCAGAACTTGGCCTCCATCCAGGAGGGGCCAAGCCTCTTTTTGGCCCCATTTGGCTGCCTGAGGGCCCTGGGACCCCTTGTGGGGGAGTCCTGGGGGCACTCAGGGGTCTGGCTGGCTGCCATAGGGGCTGGTTGGATGGGTGGGAGACTGTGGAGGGTGTGCAGGGCTGCCACGTGTGTGTGCTGCTGTCTGCACGCTCTCAGCTTCCTGCCACAGGATATCTGGGTCCATGGTGCTTTAAGGGCTGCTGCACATAGTGATCATAGAGCCCCAGAGGGGCTGGACAGCATGACTCTCAGCTGACTGCCGCCATGGAGAACCCCACTATTTTGAAGTTGCGGGATGCAGATCATCTACACGTGCCCTATTTCAACGTTTAACTTTGAAGTAGGGTGCTATTCCCATCCTCTGATGGGAACAGTGATTTCAACATCTCGCCGCCTAACACCAATTTCTATGTCGAAATAGTGCCTGGCGCGTGTAGACGTGACACATACTATTTCAAAGTTGCGCCAGCTACTTTGAAGTAGCCACCTGGTGTAGACGTGGCCTTTCTGTCTAATTCAAACCTGGCTCCTTCAGCCTCTTTCGCTCTCTTCACTTGTATTTAATGTCAATTTGGAGTCTTTTGAAAAAGCTGTTTTTTAAAAGCTGCCTCTGTCCATAATGCAGATGACTCAAACAATTTCTCTCATCAGGGAAAGAGACTTCTGAAAAATGGCTCTTTGTTTTCGATGACAGTGGGGACTAAGGGCAACGCAGTCTGGGAAGATGACATCACACACCCACAATCACTTACAGGGCATTTTTTTCCATAAATCATTGGCAAAAAAAAACCCAGAATGTAACAGGGTTAAAGGAACTGTGGGATGGGTGCCCACAATGCACTGCTACAACAGTTGAACTTTAGCAATTTAGTGAGGACACACTAAGTTGCCTTGGTAAGCAGGTGTGGACACAACTTTGACTTTATAAAATCTAGTCATAAAAAAAGGACTTCAATAAATTCAACTTTATTTCATAATGTAGATGTAGCCGTAGAAATTTTTAAATAATCAAGCCCACCTAACTAAGCCCTTTGAAAACTTGAACTTGACTCTGCGTTATGTGGGAAGCTAATATAGAGAGTGGAGGACAGGTATGACTGTGTTTAGTATCTTCCAGATTCCATTTCTTGGTTATGCTCATTGGTTCTGTATTTGGTGAGTCTTCCTTAGCTTTGTACATTTTACTACAGTGATGAGGCCTACCATATCCCTGTCCAGAACACGATAGTGTATTGCTGGTTTTAATTTGATCTTTCCTATTAATAGTATAATCATGTTCCCGGAGCTGATCCAGCATCTTCAGATTCTTCCAGTTTTAGAGTGAAATTGTTTACTCCACTGGTGGGGGTGTGTGTGACAAAGATGTCTAGAGGAGTGGGATGCATTTTCATTTAGGTTTCGTTTTTGACTCTGCAGTGCTTTGTGATGCAGGAAGTGTTTGGTGGAGGTGGTCCAAGAAGATGAATTCTATGTGTATTATCAGGCTGCACAAGGGGCTCTGCTCTGCAATAATTATTGCTGGAGTTTCTCTTATTGTAGAACTGCAGTTGTAAAATTCCTGTTGGCAATTTAGACCAATTATTGTAATGGATTGCTAAAGCTGGGTGCCAGAATTCCAAATATCTGAATGGGGTACGTTTACATTGTTAAAACATTTTAGCAGTAGGTTTTCTTTGTTTGTTTGATTTAGTTTAGTTTGGCTTTGGGGGCCGGGGGAATGATATTTTGCCAGCAGTTTCCTTATGGAATGAAAACCTGCCGAACTTTTCCTTATAATGCTTTGATAGTCACTTTGTAGCTCCCTGCATTTATTATGAGGCCCTGGTATATAGAATTTAGGATGTGATTAATCTCTGTGTGTCTAATATGTTTACAACTTATTGGTTCTTTCAGAGCTTTTCTTAAGATCTTCTTTTTCTTTAGGGCAGGTTGATCCATAGGGCCCATGTATCCAGAAGATGTAAGTTTCTTTGGAGACAGGTGACAGCATGACTAGATCATCAGCACAGAACTGGCTTACGAATTAATGAAGTAGAGCTGATAAATCGTTGGCATATAAGTAGAGGCTAGACAGGAGAAGGTTACATCCCCATCTTATTCCCTTTTCTTTCTTGAAGGCCTCTGCTTATGTTTTTTTATTTTTATCCTCCATTTGATGGATTGGTACATGGATTTAAAGAAGTCATATTTTCCCCACTATTCTATTCTGTTGTAATTTAAGACCAGTTAGGTAAAAACATGGCCAGTGGTTCCTTTCTCAGGGAAGAAGCCAATTTGGCTTTCACAGACTATGGAGATGCCAGTCTGATGTTGTACTATTATTTTAACAAGGATGTTGCACAATGCTTTGCTAATGTTGCTCTTAACCCAGATATTTTTGTAGCTGTTGAGCTTTAGGACATCTCTACCTTTGTATATTGGGACGATCAGACCATCTTGTGTCCAGATCTGAGGGGGTTATCTTAAATAGCCTTACAGACGTTTTCTGGATGCATTCAGTCTAGCATTTCAGCCCTTTGAGATGATATCTGAGACTTTCTGAGATGATTTACTGGGTTGCAGAAATTTCAGAAATTCACTTTGATCATCCAGTCCAAGAGGGTTGATGGTTTTTGCTGTGTCCTCAAGACTAACTGGTTTTCTGAGAACGTTTTGTTTTTGTGTTAGATATCCAAGTCAGATTCCTTTTGAGTGTTCTTTCCATAGTTTTTCATACTGCATTATTACAACTTGTTTCTTTGTTTGCTTTAATTTCTTTCCACATTTTCCAAAAGGAATTGGTGCTGAAAGTATCTTTGTACTATTTTCTTTTCACATAGTCTGATTTCATTCTCCTGGAGTAAGGTTTGTAATTCTACAGGGGTTTGTGCTCAGCTACACAAAGTTAATGTCAAACGTGTCTCTATTTTCAGTTGCAGACAATTTTTCAGCCTCTGTCAAACCACTTTTGTTTCCTTTTCCTTCCCTTTGAGTTGAAATCTCCTTTTGCTAGTTGTATGGCTACAGATTGTTTTGTTTCTCACATGAGGATTCTTTGGAAGTCCTTTGTGACTGTTTAACTATTGTGTTAATTTAAAAACATTAATTAAATTTTCTAATAGCTGTGGCTTTCAAAGCTTATTATTTTTCAGGCTTGGCCCCAGAGAGATTTCTTGAGTACTACATAGAGGTTTTGTGATGGTTTGTTATTCACTGGCATGCAATATGATTCGTTCTGTTTCAGAACCAATTAACTGTGGTCCAATAAGAATTACTAGGCTTTGGCTGTTGGTATATTTACTTCACTGAACTCTAGATAAATTGTGGCATAATAAATCAATTACAGTATTTATCATGAACTCAGCAAAGGGCATTTACTAAGCAGTACTCTCCCATTCTATCCCACCTCCTGCCCCTAGGGTGTTTAGATCCAGCTGTTACACATACTGAGACATTTCTCTTCATTGACACGGACAAAGCCATTGAAGGTTTGCCAGTGCTTTTGTGGAGTGCTGTGCTAAAGTGCATCAGCTCCCAATATGTCTAATCCCCTGGGTGGGGATCAAGTCTGGGTCTCTGCCCGTACGTGTGTTTATGTCCAAACCAAAGTAACCTGTGTTCATACCCAGCACACTGTTGTCATTGTCTTTGTGCAAATAGGCCTTGAGACTTCACTTGAAAGCTAACAGATCCGTGTTCTTGTATAGTGCCTGAAATGTGTGCTCAGATTTGTGAACACAAACTGAAATTATGCCTACAGTGAATTGACTAAACAAGTCAGGGTGGGGTTGTAGGGCTACACCAGTTTCTCAAAGACAAAGGACAAGTTGATGATTCTAACCAGGTGTCCAAGCCGATTCGCAATTGCCCAACAAGTGTCCATTTTGGCAAAGAAGAAGAGGCAGGAATAGATCAATCTACATTTGAGCAAACAACATGGACTCTCTTTCCCATCAGATTCCAAATCTCTGTCCTCATAGCCAGAATGAACTTTATCTAGGGGTAACTCTCAGGAAAATACATTTCAAAAAGTGACTGGATTGTAAAAGTTATGGGCAAAAACATCCCAGGTTCTCTCTTTCCTACTCTAGGGAACCAGCTCGTTGACTATGGGGAGGGCTCCTGACCCAAGAAGTTGGTCAGCCATGTTGTCGGGAACCTGTGGCAAAGATTTTACCATGAACAAAACACAGCTTGTTAAGTTTTATCTTCTGAAGAAAGTGGAGTAACTTTATTTCTTTTGTAACCATTTCTAACTAATATACTTCTACTCAAAAAATCTTTGTAATTAAACACATCTTTTATTTTCACTCTAAATTAATCCAGTCTTATGTTTAAACACAACTGTTTGGTAACTCCATTTAGGCCGCATCTACAGGTGCATGCTACTTCGAAGTAGCGGTGCCAACTTCGAAATAGCGCCCGTCACAGCTACACATGTTGGGCGCTATTTCGAAGTTGAAATCAACATTAGGTGGCGAGATGTCAAAGTTGCTAACCCCATGAGGGGATGGGAATAGCACCCTACTTCGAAGTTGAACGTCGAAGTAGGGCACGTGTAGACGATCTGCGTCCCGCAACATCGAAATAGCGGGGTCCGCCATGGCGGCCATCAGCTGAGGGGTTGAGAGACACTCTCTGTCCAGGCCCTGCGGGGCGCTATGGTCATTGTGTGCAGCAGCTCTTAGCCCAGGGCTTCTGGCTGCTGCTGCGGCAGCTGGGGATCCATGCTGCATGCACAGGGTCTGCAACCAGTTGTCGGCTCTGTGGATCTTGTGTTGTTTAGTGCAAGTGTGTCTGGGAGGGGCCCTTTAAGGGAGCGGCTTGCTGTTGAGTCCGCCCTGTGACCCTGTCTGCAGCTGTGCCTGGCACCCTTATTTTGATGTGTGCTACTTTGGCATGTAGACATTCCCTCGCAGCTCCTATTTCGATGTGGTGCTGCCCAACATCGAAGTTGAATGTCAACATTGCCAGCCCTGGAGGACGCGTAGACGTTATTCATCGAAATAGACTATAAGCTATTTCGATGTAGCGTGCACATGTAGACGTAGCCTTAAAGAGGCAAACTGTTGCATACAGAGCCCTTCCCGAAGCAACAGACCTTTACTACCTGAATTGTCCAGGACAGAACACTACTTCAGAAAAACACATTTTGGGAAGATTCAGGACATTTAGACTGCGTCTACACGTGCACACTACTTCGAAGTAGCGGCACCAACTTCGAAATAGCGCCCGTCGCGGCTACACGCGTCGGGCGCTATTTCGAAGTTAACTTCGACGTTAGGCAGCGAGACGTCGAAGTCGCTAACCTCATGAGGAGATAGGAATAGCGCCCTACTTCGACGTTCAACGTCGAAGTAGGGACCGTGTAGACGATCCGCGTCCCGCAACGTCGAAATTGCTGGGTCCTCCATGGCGGCCATCAGCTGGGGGGTTGAGAGATGCTCTCTCTCCAGCCCCTGCGGGGCTCTATGGTCACCATGGGCAGCAGCCCTTAGCCCAGGGCTTCTGGCTGCTGCTGCGGCAGCTGGGGATCCATGCTGCATGCACAGGGTCTGCAACCAGTTGTCGGCTCTGTGGATCTTGTGTTGTTTAGTGCAAGTGTGTCTGGGAGGGGCCCTTTAAGGGAGCGGCTTGCTGTTGAGTCCGCCCTGTGACCCTGTCTGCAGCTGTGCCTGGCACCCTTATTTTGATGTGTGCTACTTTGGCATGTAGACATTCCCTCGCAGCTCCTATTTCGATGTGGTGCTGCCCAACATCGAAGTTGAATGTCAACATTGCCAGCCCTGGAGGACGCGTAGACGTTATTCATCGAAATAGACTATAAGCTATTTCGATGTAGCGTGCACATGTAGACGTAGCCTTAAAGAGGCAAACTGTTGCATACAGAGCCCTTCCCGAAGCAACAGACCTTTACTACCTGAATTGTCCAGGACAGAACACTACTTCAGAAAAACACATTTTGGGAAGATTCAGGACATTTAGACTGCGTCTACACGTGCACACTACTTCGAAGTAGCGGCACCAACTTCGAAATAGTGCCCGTCGCGGCTACACACGTCGGGCGCTATTTCGAAGTTAACTTCGACGTTAGGCGGCGAGACGTCGAAGTCGCTAACCTCATGAGGAGATAGGAATAGCGCCCTACTTCGACGTTCAACGTCGAAGTAGGGACCGTGTAGACGATCCGCGTCCCGCAACGTCGAAATTGCTGGGTCCTCCATGGCGGCCATCAGCTGGGGGGTTGAGAGATGCTCTCTCTCCAGCCCCTGCGGGGCTCTATGGTCACCATGGGCAGCAGCCCTTAGCCCAGGGCTTCTGGCTGCTTCTGCGGCAGCTGGGGATCTATGCTGCAGGCACAGGGTCTGCAACCAGTTGTCAGCTCTGTGTATCTTGTGTTGTTTAGTGCAACTGTGTCTGGGAGGGGCCCTTTAAGGGAGCGGCTGGCTGTTGAGTCCGCCCTGTGACCCTGTCTGCAGCTGTGCCTGGCATCCCTATTTCGATGTGTGCTACTTTGAAATGTAGACGTTCCTTCGCTGCGCCTATTTCGATGTTGGGCTGAGCAACGTCGAAGTTGAACATCGACGTTGCTGGCCCTGGAGGACGTGTAGACGTTATTCATCGAAATAGCCTATTTCGATGTTGGCTGCACGTGTAGACGTAGCCTTAAAGAGTCAATCTGTGCATAGAAACCCAGGCAGGTGGAAATCAGAATGTCTGGTGTTCAGCTGACAGGATGCTAGGGTCAGAGCAGCTGAACCAGCACTGTAGTTATGTTTAGACACTCAGTGTGACCTGCATGCTGCTTGGCTGTTTGTGGGAGGCTTAGATTGGGATCTAACCACATAAAGTATTATGAGACACCCAAATTTAGGGGGCAGAAAGTGACACAGTCCCTTACTGGTGTGTCTCCTACCCCAGAATGTTACAATCTCCACCAACAACTTTCCTGTGCTTGAAACCTGGTGGTTTCTGGCTGAATGTTTGTCAAATCTCTTTGATAATCAAGGGAAGTTGGTAGGTCACATGTGTAGAGCATAGCAGTAGAGATCAGAATGCAAGAAGCTCATGGATATTTTGCCTCACTGGTGAATTTTCCCCATCTCAGTGGCCTATTCTTCTTCGATCCATACCAGAGAGACCAGTTGAACAACTACCACTTGTCTGTTTCCCTGAGTCAAGTTTAAACCCAATAAGTAATCTGAAAAGGCTGATGAAAATAAAGTTGTGTACAAGAACTAGTTGCAGAGGTGTACATATTAGAACTAGGAATAGCTTTGCATTATGGAGGGCTCATAGCTGTTTACAGACAGCCTTTCTTAGATTTCAATCAAAATCAACAGGCAATTAGGATGACTTCCCTTCCTTTGATAGAAGGAGCCTGTATAGTCTCCTAGTATTTCTGAGTCCACCATTTCTACAGAATGAGTCCTACCTTTCTGCCCCGACCAGTTCTGGATACTGAGAGTCATGCCTGACCAAAAAAACTCCTCTCTCCAGACCTGTAACATGTCAAGAGATTTTTTACAGCTTTGACATTAGCCTGATTGTTCTGAGTGCTATGAACATTTTGAATGTTCTAGGAAAGGCTAGCCAAAATATTTCCCTCAGTGCACACAGCCTGAATACTGCATGAGAGACTCAGCACATTTTATATATTTTCCCAGAAACATAGTCTAAAGAGCTCTAGCAGCTACCTAGCAGTTTTCCCTCCCTCTTTAGCTATAGTTCTAAGGCACTATTTTCAGGAAAACAGATTAGACTCTTTCCTCTTTGAGCACTGCAAACCAGCCCACCCAAAAACTTACTTTTAAAAGGCCTCTGTTCCTCTGTCCCCCTCACTCTTCTAATGTGCTGAGTAATTGCTTAATTTATGGCAGCTGGCCCAGCCCAACTACCCTGACAATCCATGGTATTAGGGTGTACAGCTGTGGCCTCTGCTCTGCTCAAGAAGAGGAACATTTAAGTGTGTTAACTCCTTCTTGCTAATCCTTGAAGGTCTATACACCCCTTCAAAGATTAGAAGCTAGGCTATTGATTAAAGATATTTTCCCCCCAATCTGTGAGGGTTTCTAATTACAATGGAGAAAAATGTAGCATCTGCTTAACCTATTAAAATTAAATGTTGTTCCAGTGAGTTCAAATCACTGTCTTTGCATTGCCTCAGCTGAGTGGTGTTATGTTGTGGTCTAATTGGAAATGGACCTGAAACAAGCCACTAGATATAAGCACCTTTAAACTTGCTGAATTTGTTTGGTAAATGCTTTTGCTATTTATAACGGTTGGAGTAAAGCCTGCATCTGAAACCGCCTTAACCTTGGAGCAAACCCTAACTTTGTGGTTTAGACCCATTTTGGGATTTAACACAATAAATCAGTCACAAACTGCAGCTTGTAGCCATGGCATACGGTGCCAGCATAGGTAGGAAAGTTTAGCAGGATAGCTGTCTAATCTTCAGAATACTTAAATTCAGTTCCTGGGTCAGCCGCAAACTTCCTAGCTCACCTGGGGGAAATCACTTAATCTACCTTGTGACATATTGTTAAAATAACCTCAAAGGGGAATTTGGAGGATAAAAACCATTAATAATAGTGTGCTTATGAAGGACAATCTAAGTACTCAGACAAATAACACACTGAATGGGACAATAAGTAAATAATCAAACTCCTTCTTGGTTGCTCTCATTGAAACTATAGTAGCACAGCTAAAAATACTTAAAATTTGCACAGCTCTTCAAGGAGGCATTAATGCACAGCACTGCTTGCATTCCAAACTGCAATAAAGCCTCATGCATTTAGAGCATTCTGTTGCGGTGACATACATTTAAGTATGAAGGTGCTAGGCTATTCAAGAGTGATAAAGGCAAAGTGGTTGGATAAATCAACTCCAGCCGCTCCAGAACTCAGCCTCAGAGCTCTGAGTTGCATGATATTGCCCCACAGCTGCTACTCTAGCCTGCAGCACAGCTGCCACTTTTCTGTAAGTTGTCCACAGCTACCAGATCTGCATAGTGGCACATCTCATAAGTGATCCCCTCCACACATGCACGATTCACTGCTAATCCACATTAATTTAGGACAGGGTGCAACACAAGCCCCCATTCTATTAGGCAGTACAGTAGGTGTGCAATCTCTGTGCCAGTGGCTCCCCTAGCAACAGAGATTAAATGCTATTAACTATTCTGCCCTGAATGTGATCCTTGTTGCCCGTATTTAACACTTATTAGTGCTAACAGCAATTACCAACCATAGGCACAGGGATGGAAATATCTGTTTTCCTTGAGCCTAGAAACAGAGAAATTGCTGTGGTACTAAAAATGGGAAAGCAAATTTGACAAGCTGTAACCAGATTTCACAGTTGCATTGCACAACAGGTTTGCCCTGTAAATTCATCAAGCCTGCATGGTAGGTAATTTATGCTGTGCATGGCTGCTTTACACGATTTGCAGCATCAGTCAGCTAAAAACCAGCATTACACACCTCACAAAGGCCATTTAAAAGAAGCTCAGTTTTACCTTCAGGCCCTCAAACTGTTGCCTATTAGGTGAGCCAAACTGGCAAGCAAACACCGGGTATACGCACATGCAAATATTTTCGATGGATCTATTAAATGCGAAGCTAGAATTAAAACTCAATGCATTTCTCTTAGGCTACGTCTACACTAGCCAAAAACTTCGAAATGGCCATTTCGAAGTTTACTACTGAAGCACTGAAATACATATTCAGCGCCTCATTAGCATGCAGGCGGCCGAGGCACTTTGAAATTGACGCGGCTCGCCGCCGCG
This sequence comes from Carettochelys insculpta, assembly GCF_033958435.1. Taxonomy (NCBI): domain Eukaryota; kingdom Metazoa; phylum Chordata; order Testudines; family Carettochelyidae; genus Carettochelys; species Carettochelys insculpta. Next base: position 267,416,406 of record NC_134137.1, on the reverse strand, counting down.
TGGCTTGTCCAGACGGGGCTCCTTTTCGAAAGGACCCCGCCTACTTCGAAGTCCCCTTATTCCTATTCCTTTCAAAATGGCCCCCTGCTTTCAAAAGCCCCTTGTTCCCAAAACCAGATGGGAAGAAGGGGCTTTCAAAAATCAGGGTGGTGCTTTTGAAAGACCCCCAGCTACACGGGCAGCGTGCGTTTCTAAATTGACAGTTTTGAATCACACGTAGTTGTCGTTATGCTAATGAGGTACTGCATATTCGTTAGCCTCATTAGCATATTCAAAATTGCCACATTACCATAGCCCTTCAGAAAAGAGGTCCTATTGTGGCCACGGCCTATGGCTTATTTCAAAATAGGATCTATTCCTTGTCTTAACAGCACCTATTTACAAATAGCTAGTTTGAAATAGGCCCTATTCCTCAGGGCCACGTCTACACTGGCCTCTCCCAAGGGCATGTTAATGAGGCAGTTCTGAAGATGCTAATAAGGTGCTGATATGAATATGCAGCTCTTCATTAGCATAATGGCGGCTGTGTGTAATTCAAAAGTGCCGCTTTCGGAGCTCACACTGATCGTGTATCCAGGGGCCTTTCGAAAGAACTCCCCTGACTTTGAAAGCCCCTTCTCCCTAAAACCTAAAAGGAAGAAGGGGCTTTCCAAGTCAGGGGGTCCTTTCAAAACACCCCCGTCTACACGGGCAGTGTGCGTTCCGAAAGCAGCACTTTCGAATCATAGGCGGCCACCATTATGCTAATGAGGTGCTGCATATTCATCTCAGGGCCTCATTAACATCTTCCAAAGTGCCTTATTAACATGCCCCTTTTTGAAAGGGAGGGGCCAGTGTATACATGGCCTATGGGATGAGGCTTACCAATTTCGAAATCAGGCAACTGCTATTTTGAAATTATTTCAGAATAGCAGTTGTGTTGTGTAGATGCTGGCAAATTTAATTTGAAATCATGGCTGTTATTTCAAATAACTATGCTGTGTAGACCTACCATCTGTGTTCATCTTGTCCTGTTTTAAGGGTTAACTCGTAGTAGTAGTAGTAGTAGTAGTAGTAGTAGTAGTAGGCATGCTTCAGTCTGCATAGACTATGGATCGCGCCCTTTATAGTTTAAATTGAGGACTTCATTTACAGCGTCTACTGTGACTATGAAGACCCACACGAGAGTGACAGTCCTTGCTGCATCTCTTGCAGATGTGGTGGGTGTCTGGCAAGTCCTTATTGTGCTTTCTGTGCACTCGCTTCTCCTCTACTAGCTGTCTGATCCTCATCTCGCCCTTCTGAAGGACCTTGTGTAACCCCTGCCTCTATCTGCTGCGGTCGTCTGCTAGTTCTTCCCAGTTGTCCAGCTCGATGTCTACCTCTCTGAGGTCTCTCTTGCAGACATCTTTGTAGCGCAACTGGGGGCGTCTGGGAGGTCTTTTGCCAGAGGCTAGCTCACCAAACAGGATGTCTTTTGGAATCCTTCCATCATTCATCCTGTGGACATGGCCAAGCCAGCGGAGTCGACGCTGCCTGAGGAGGGTGTGCATGGTTAGGATTCCAGCTTGCTCGAATACGGCAGTGTTGGAAACTCTGTCCTTCCATGATATTCCAAGGATGCGCCTGAGGCAGCGCAAGTGGAAGATGTTCAGCCTCTTTTCCTGGCGGGTATACAGGGTCCAAGTCTCGCTGCCATAAAGGAGGGTGCTGAGGATGCAGGCTCTGTAGACTTGCATTTTGGTGTGAGTGTACAACTTGTTGTTATTCCACACTCTCTTGCTGAGTCTGGACAGAGTTGTGGCCGCTTTTGCGATCCTCCTATTTAGCTCAGTATCCAATGACAGGGTGTCAGTGATGGTGGACCCAAGGTAAACAAACTCGTGGACGACCTCTAACGTGTAGTTGTCAATGCTGATTGATGGGGATTCAGCAACATCCTGATCGAGTACATTTGTCTTCTTTAGGCTGATGGTAAGCCCAAAGTCCTTGCACGCTTTGGAGAACTGATCCAGCAGTTTTTGAAGCTGGTCTTCTGTCTCAGACACTACAGCAGCATCGTCTGCGAACAGCATGTCTCTGATGAGGACTTCCCGCACCTTAGACTTAGCTTTCAGCCTTGCAAGATTAAACAGTTTACCATCAGATCTTGTGTGCAGCAAGATGCCCTCTGTTGAAGATCCAAAGGCATGCTTCAGGAGGAGTGCGAAGAAGATCCCAAACAATGTCAGAGCAAGCACGCATCCTTGTTTGACACCGCTCCTGATTCTAAAAGCATCCAATAAAGCGCCAGCATCTTGGATGGTTCCTCTCATGTCTTCGTGGAATGACTGGATCATCTTGAGTAACTGTGGAGGACAGCCTATCTTGTGAAGCAGTTTGAACAGACCATCCCTGCCGACCAAGTTGAAGGCCTTGGTCAGGTCGATGAAGGCTATGTAGAGTGGCTTTCTCTGCTCCCTGCACTTCTCCTGCAGCTGCCTTAGAGAGAAGACCATGTCAACGGTAGACCTCTCTGTGCGGAATCCACACTGCGATTCGGGGTACACACTCTCAGCAATCTCCTGGAGTCTGCCGAGGATGATGCAAGTGAACAGTTTACCAGTGATGCTTAGGAGGGAGATTCCATGGCAGTTGTTGCAGTCGCTTCTGTCTCCTTTGTTCTTATACAAGGTTACAATGTTAGCGTTGCGCATATCCTGTGGAACCTCACCCTGTTTCCAGCACAGGCACAGTAGCTCATGTAGGGGTTCCAGGAGCGTGTCCACGGCACACTTGATTACCTCTGCTAGTATACCATCCTGGCCAGGGGCCTTTCCTGCTGCAATGCTGTCGATGGCTCTCTTCAGCTCATCCACAGTCGGTTCCTGATCCAGTTCGTCCATTACTGGTAGGAGCTCGTCGGCATCGAGGGCTGAGTCAACCACAACGTTCTCGCATGAGTACAGCTCGGAGTAGTGCTCAACCCAGTGCTCCATCTGTTTGGCTTTGTCAGCGATGACTTCACCAGATTTGATTTCAGAGGTGCCATCTTGTTCTGGGTGGGTCCTAATGCCTTCCTCATACCCTCGTACATTCCTCTGAGATTACCAAAGTCAGCACAGGTCTGGATGTTGCTGCATAGCTGGAGCCAGTGGTTGTTGGCACAGTGCCTGGCTGTCCGCTGTACTGTTCTTCTGGCCGCTCTAAGTGCTTGCTGGGTACTCTGGCTCAGTGAGCATTTGTACTCCAGGAGTGCAGCACACTTCTTTTTAATGACTGGAATCATCTCATCGGAGTTAGCTTCGAACCAGTCGTTCATGTTTCTAGCTCTTCTTCCAAACACTGACAAGGCCGTGTTGTAAACTGTATCCCTCAGATGTTGCCATTTGGATGTCACATCGGCGCCCCCAGGGCCGCTGTGCAGATTTTCCTGGAGGGTCTTTCTGAACTTTTCAGCTTTCTCCGAGTTTGCTGTCTTTCTGGCGTCGATGCGGGGCCTTCCAGCAGGTTTAGGGCGGTACAGCTTCTTGGGTCTCAGCTTGGGTCTTGAGCTTGGAGCAAACTAGCGAGTGATCTGTATCACAGTCAGCACTATGATAGCTGTGTGTCAGAAGGACGTTTTTGAGGTTATTATGCCTTGTGATGACCACGTCTAGTTGATGCCAGTGCTTCGAGCGTGGGTGTCTCCACGACACTCTGTGCTGGAGCTTCGTTCGGAAAAATGTGTTTGTGATGCACAGATTGTGGTATGTGCACAGTTCAAGGAGACGCTGTCCATTGTCATTCATTTTTCCCACACCGAAGTGTCCTAAGCAGGAAGGCCATGAGGCCCAATCAGCTCCAACTCTTGCATTGAAGTCACCCAAGATGTACAGTTGTTCACGAGCAGGTATTTGCACTACAGCAGCACTAAGCACGTCATAGAACTTGTCTTTCACTTCTGGTGTGGCGTACAGGGTTGGAGCATAAGCGCTGATCAGAAAGGGTTAACTCAAAGCCCATGGAAGTCAATGGTAATCTCTTCATCGACTCTTACAGGCATAGGCTCAAGCCCTTAGTCTAGGTCTGCAGTAGCCATGGAAGATCAAACACTTAGGTTCAATCTTCCAGGGTGCCATTTTGCACATGCTTGAAATGGTGAGCTGCAAGGATTAAGGTATGTTGATGGGAGAAGCACTCCCATTGACATTCTGCAGTGAAGACAGGAACCAATGGTGATGGCTGCAAAATGGATTTTTAAGTATGCAACTGGTGTACCTAAACTGGCATAGCAGCTGTCGACATTGCTGGCAAGTGGAGTCATAGCCCGTCTCCTACTGCCCTAAATCAAGCTGGTTTTAGATCTGTGCATAGCTAACCATAATGTGGTATAGTTGCTTTGCTGACATCTGTATAAAGCTTTGTGTTTCCCCCTGAAAGAGTTTTCAAACTCATTAAATAGCTGTATACAGTATTGCAGGAATGTTGCTGATACCTTTATAAGGAGAAATGCTGCCCTCAGGGATTTTTCCTGAAATCCTCATGCAGAGATTTCTACAAGGCGGAGCCATTTGGCTGCTTAATCCCTTCATAAAGGCAAGCAGCCCAGAATGATATGTTTGTTAAAATATACATTGCTTCAAATTGAACAAGGCCTAGGTAGTAGGCATGTTTATTTAGGTAAAAGGCAGACCCTTCTTCTTTGGGCTCAAGCACATTTTTGTAGAGTCCGACGCTCCCTTTACAATTTTCCGAGTACAGTAATACTAAATACAGTAGTATAATTCAAGTCATAATGAACACTGTGAATTGTGCTTTTGGATTCAGTGCAAGCTGCTTAGAACAGATTTATCCTGATTAGTTTGTTTCAGCTGATGTCTGCTTCTAGATGTCAGAGAGAAAGAAGCAATGTGTGCTGGGCAGGAAGGAGGAAAAGCAGGGAAAATGTCCAGAAAACAGTTTACAGTGAGGCTTAACCAACAGCACAAGCCTTGGTCTCAATGGATTGCTTTAGAAACTAAGATTGTTCAGATTTTCCAGTTATGCAAAATGTACATCCATTTTAAGTGGGCCACACTGTATTTATATTTAAATACCATAGCCTGATTATATTTTAATGTATGCATTTGAGATATGTGCTGCCAAATTACCACTGGTTTTTAATACTTGCCAGTATTTACACTGGAAGGCTAGGGTAGATGGCATAGCAGGCTAGTGAATTAACTTTTTTGTCAGTGAGTAGATTCTAAGTTAGATCATCTCTTAAGCAAATTGTAGAGTTTTCTCCTTGTGGATCCTGAAGATTTGCCTCATCATTGATTCTCTGATCAAGTGAAATTTTGGAGTGGACTATTGCAGGTCAGGATTTGGGTCCATTGATGGGATTGCTGGAGGGACCAGGAATGCAATATAAGGGATACTGCAGCTTTGGGCTGAAGAAATTTGGCCAAAAAAAACCCCTGCAAATATTTGCATAGCATCCGCGGTATTGTAATTTAGTAGCCAGTGTTATTTGCTCCTAAACGCATTTTAAGACTAAAGAGAAAAAGCTACAGTAGTAATACTTTCTAGCTCCTTCCTAGAAGGTTCAGACATAACATTCCTTAAGTCAGTTCCATATTAACTTCTTTCTCAAATTAAACCAAACCACATCAGCAGCCATTAGGCTGCCAAATGAAATGGCATCTAAGGTTCATAGGCAGGTCAGGTGCTTTGTCTTGCATTCCTTTCAAACTAGTGACCCCCGTGGTCTGGTACACCATCATTTTAATAGGTCCAACTTTTCTGTGATATCCCAAGGTTGGATATTATTGGTGAAATGCAGCTTGGGGAGTATCTGCCTTTTTTTTATTTGGATTTAAATAAACTAACAGAAAAGAATGCCTGTTGTGCGCTGTTGGCACCATGCTCATCAATTAAAATATTCACTAGCAAAAATCAGAGGGGTAGCTGAGTTAGTCTGAATCTTCAAAAACAACAAGTCCTGTGGCACCTTGTAAACTTACAGATATTTTGGAGCATAAGCAAAGACCCGCTTTGTGAAATATTACCACACCAACGTAACAACACATTTTCCTTCGCACCAGCCTCTTACACACAAACCATTAGTCAGCAATACACTTTACAAACAAAGTGTCTTCATCCGTCATATTTCTGTGCTCCCCACAATAAATACCCACCCTACGTGACCTCAGTCCTTTGCATATGCCTATTCAAATAAATGGACTTTTTAGCAGCAATATCAGTCTAAGAAAAATTTCTTGAAGCTAAAACATGGACCTGAGCCTCAAGAAAATTGTGGGGTGGGATCGCCAGTTCTGCCACAGATATCCTGCTACCGTGGGCCAGTCACTTAACCTTGCTGTAGCTCAGTTCCACAGCTGTAAATAAAAACGAAAATGTGGCCTTTCTCATGTAATTTTTCTTTATCTATTTACCTTTTAAGCTTTTGTAGCCATATTATTGAAAATGGCTGCTCTTGTGCATTGTGATGGATAAGGCAATCCGGTTTTTCCATCTCGACCTGTGTAGTGCCATGTTTCTTGTCCCTTTCTAGTCTTTTTCCATGACAACAGTACCTTTCTCACTGGTTTTCTTATACTGTTGTTCTCTTCTCTTCTACCTTCCATTAACCAGACAATGGCCTATCTAGGAATACATTTTGTCTGGTTTTGTTTTACATCCCATACAACATTCCCAAACCCCTTCGGCCTTCTTTTTCAAATCATTTTCCTCACATACTGTTGGCCATTCCTTTGTAACAGATCTGCATTAGTTCCTTTCTCCCTTCTGCAGACACTAAGTATTCTCTGAAAAGATCTCTGCTAATATCTCTGATGGGATATGTTATGTTTCCCACTGTGGGCTTCACAAATTTGGCAAGTTTCAGAAGCATATAGCAATGCAGTATCATGCTGGCATTGTATATCTTTATGGTAGGAAAGAATCATAGAACTGGAAGGGACTTTAAGAGGTCATCAAATCCAGTACCCTGCACTCACAGCATGATCTAGCACCATCTACATCATCGCTCATAGATGTTTGTCTAACCTGCCATTAGGTACTTAACTGATCTTTTCATGAAATGCATTTCAGACCTCCGTGGCCATTTCTACACTACAAAAATAACTTTGAAGTTGCTTACTTCAAAGTACAACTTCGAAGTAACAAAATTTGAAGCTTAGCATCTACACACCCTCTACTTTGACGTTAAACTCCTTTCCCAGGAAAGGAAAAAGGACTTTGAAGTTGGGCTCCCTTAATTTGAAGTTAACTTTGAAGTAAGGGAAACGTGTGTAGACCCTCTGCTGGCTATTTTGAAGTAGTGCTTAACTTGGAAGTTAGTTCTTAGTGTAGATGTACCCTGTAAGTATCAAACTGATAACTCCTAATTTACAGAAGTCATTGGTCTAAGGACTGAGTTATTGGGAATTACTTTAACATGACTTGTAACAAAAAGTGCTCTTAAAAGTCATGAGTCAACTGTTTCCCATTTTTGTAGAGCTTGTGTTGCCTTTTGAATCAAGGAGGGTTCCACTTTCCTCTACATGAATATCATCCTGCCTTCATGATGAATGAAATCTACCACATCCAGTCCATCTTATTTTGCTTACTCCAAGAATAATAATACTGAATCAATTCATTTTGCTGACTATTTGATGCAGTTTCCCCATGTTCCACCTAGGTCTCCCATTCCAGCACCCAGTTTTCAATTTTACCTGTTTATGACCTCTTGTTTCAGACAACGAATGCCTGCTTGGGTTTTGTCCATCATCTTCATGCATCCATTTGAACTCACTTGTTGTCAGCTAAATGATTTCAGAGGGCCATGATCTCTTCCAAGTGAATTATTTGAGACAGACTCTTATGTCTCTGTTGTGTCCCTAATAGCAGTTTGTTTTTGTTTTTCTTTTTGTTTTTTACAGCCGGGTAGTCAGCCTGACTCTCAGCTGTAGATCCATGGCTTCTCATTCAACATATTCAGAGCACATACTATGTTTGAGTTTACTTCATCTGCCACCTGGGGATGTGCCTGGTAGCTGAGGATGCACAGGATTTGAGGGTACGAATGGTAGCTAATTGTGCATTTTATAAGTTTCAAGCTTAAAAGACCATGATTGACAGACAGAAATAATATTGCTAACAGTATTTTGGACCAAAAGGTGTTTCTCCCAGAAGTCATTTGGTCCAGAAGTAGAATTATCAGGTCTTCCACTAATAATGGCCAGACCATGGGAATAATTTGAGATAGTACCAAAATAAAATAAAAAAATAAAAAACAGGAGGAAAAAATCTAGCAACCAATTTATGATAAAGCCACAAGTGTTTGTATGGGGGAAATAACAGCAAATAATACTTGAGTGGGGATGTTTCTCTCTTTTATTTTTATAAGTATGCTATATCAAAAAAAATGTACCTATTACAGATAAATGAAACTTTCATGGAATAGACAGAGGATAACAGAAGAAGACAAGCTTTTTATTTTTTATTTTTTTACATTTTATAGGAAACTGACTAGAAGGAATTCACCATGAAGCTTATGAAAATTATGAAATGGTTGTTCCTCTAAAAGTTATGGCCCTATTTTCTCCTGTGTTCCAAAGGACAAAAATACATGAAGCCAGTATATCCATCTAGCTGAGAATTTCACTGTTGTAGAGGTTTTCAAGTAGCATAAACCAAGGAGAGATAATTCGTACTATGCCCCTTTTACTTGTCTTCCAGAGAAGAGAGGGTGGGGAACTGGATGTTGGAACCATGGCTTGGAAGACAGTGGAATGGCCAGAACCCCACGGCATTCCAATAATGCTCTGTTGGTATCAGTATTCTGTGTAAAGTGAGCGCTTGGGCAGCTACCCAGAAGAGATTCAGATGCCACCCAGATGATTAGCCGAGCGCCTACAGTCACCCACAGAGCAGGATATGTTTCTGTTGCCAGTGCACATTTGCACGTGCCTTGGTGCACATAACAAAATTTATTCTCTCCATGGACGGGAAAAAGAGAGGGAACTCTAGCTGGCATATGGACTGCATGAGTTCAGAGCCAACTAAAACAGGGACAGGAACTGGACCTATGTCAAAGAGGTCTCTAAACTAGGAAGCCATGAATGGCTTTTTCAGGTCTCCTCATATGATATTAGTGTCCACTGGCTTCATCTGAGAATCTGAGCTAATATGAAACACATTCATTTGGACTTGAAATTAATGGGAAAGCAGCTTTGAGATAGAACTAAAGTTGCATAATTTTCTCTTTTAGCTATCAAGGAAGAAGAAGTAACATTATTCACAAGTCACATCATGTAAACAGATTCAAAAGCAATTTTCGGGGGAAGAAGGCAGCAGAAAGGGATTATTAGCAGAGATTAATCACAAATAGATGTTATGTTGCAACTGATGTGGGTTCAGAATTGTATGTGTGTGTGTGTGTATATATATATAAGTATAAAATAATCTTAAGCTGAAAACTGTAATGTGATTTCTCAGAACATCATCTGATGTTAGATACAAACTGAAAAATAACCTTCCTTATAAATCCTTGTCACATTAAGTTTATCGAGAATGTGCACTGAAATAAGAATGCCCAGAGTTGACATAAGACTCAGGAAAGGAAAACAAATAAATACAGGCTATTTCTCTAAACTTCTCCATCTTGGATTAGTCCGAAAAGTTTTCGTTACATTGTCAAACTTGACTATCCCTCAACAGGAAGGTGCCTAATTAAATTTGAACAGTGAAGAAAAATTCAGTTGTTTTACTGCTTCCTCATATTACGGGAATAATTCAAATTAGAAAAAGTCAACAAACTGCCACCATAAGAAAGCTGACAAGGAGATGAAATTCCTTTCCACATTACTTCTGGTTCAGTCAGTCTTTATCAAACTTATATCCTAGAATTTGTGTCGTTCCATGAATGGGATGAAAAGAGTTTGCCTAGATTTTTTTAACCCAACCCAATTTGTCTGTGCATGTTTGTGTGTATATCACAGAGGAACTTACTGAGAAGTGGAGTTTACCAACAAAAACTCATGACATAATAAATTTGTTGTTCTGTAGGGTGTCATGGAACTACTTAATAGTTACACAGTGTTATACTTCCAACTCTTGTCTCTGTATATATGAGTGCCAGGGAAAAGCAGGCATTTGAAAACCATTCCAATCCTAGTACAGGTCATGCAAGTCCTGCATATATGTGTATGCGCAGTGGTTGTATCGGTTCTCTGCTTTTCATTTTATTAATGAATGTAGCATCTGATCCAGTGTCTATTGAAGCCACCAAGAGGATTTCCATTGGATTTGCCTCTTTGTGAAGACAAAGAGTACAAGATGGAACACCTTATAGGTGGTAGTCCTCTATCCCCAGAACAGACACAGAATGGGCAGTGGACACCTCTCAATATTTCTGTACCATGACCTGATGATGCCACCTCCTCAATAGTTTAGTTTCGGTGTCCAGGGAGGGGTAGCACCTCTGGTGTAGGACTTGTCATGTCTCTTCGGGGACAGTTCATGCACCTTTGGTCCCTACCTGACACTCAGCTCTCACCTGTGGCTCCAAGAAGCTGTAGCATGCAGCGGCCACACCCTGATAAACGGCTTCGACAGGTGGGCTAAACCAGGTGACGGTAGCCGGTAGGTCTGAACCCTGCGGTGAAGTAGGTAATTGCCTATCCCAGCATGCAAAGTCAGCCCCGGCAGACTGGGCAGGTGTGATCAACAACAAGATCCAATGACCAGGAAGGCGGTTCTGCAACACTCTGTGGAAAGCGAAGGACAAGACAAGGCCCCAAAGACGGCATGGCCATCCACTGCAGCCTAGGAAGTCCCAGCCATGGCAACTTTTCGTACCACTGGAACCAGGCTTCTGAGGTCAAGAGAGTGGAACTTCCCCTGTGCAACGGCTTTTCCACTTTAAACATTCTCCCCCACAGGTTCTTTGCACATTCTTTGCACATTCTCATACTGGATATTTGGACTCTATCAAGAACACATGGAAATTTTAGTAATTCAAGCTGGTGGGTGTGTGTGATGGCCAACAGCATTTATCTGGAATTAGGCTTCTCATGAATTCTATTCTGTATCTGACTTAGGGCTCATCTAGACAAACAGCACACAGTCATTTGAGGGATAAATCCACAAGGTGGAGTAGGTCAAAATGCACTGTGGGACTTTTAGTATGTGGTAGAAGGTTCCACACAGACAGTCAGTGCACAGCACACTAGTGCAAGATACATTTTCACCCCAGCTTACCATGCACTGAGCTTGTCTATTTAAACATTTAATTGCAGCCAGTTGGCATGTGAATTTATCCTGCACTAGCCTTTGGCAAACTAGCTGTCCCTATGAACTCTGTTGAAGCATGTTTATGCCATATCAGTTTACTTTGATCTGGTCCTCTGTAAAAAAAAGGACTATCTCAGGGTTCAGCAACCCCCAGCCCAGGTACCAAGAGTGGCAAGTGAGCTGATTTTCATCGGCATGCAATGAGGAAGATCAGCCCTGCCCTTCCTCCCCCATGCAGTGGGGAGCTTGCTGAAACCCATGCCACCTATGGATTAACAAAAGACCAGCTGATGCTACCAGCCACCACCTAACTAGTAAAGCTCTGCATCTTCATTTATTTGTTAATGAAGCTATTGTAAGTAGGACTATCAGTGACTTTAAAAAGTATCACTGGCACTTGGACCGTATATAGAGGTCAAAATGTCAAATTTTGGCGCTCCTCCTCGGAAAGGTTGCTGACCCTTGGACTAGATCAAAAAAAATAATGACCTGTCAATGCATGTCTGCAGGGTTCATGTGAACAACGAATACATGACAAACTTGTGTGGGGGTAGATTCACACTCCAGTTTGCCACAAACTATTTGTGTAGGCAAGCCTTTACTGTGGTAATGTTAGCCCACTAGAGTGAACAACAAAATAAGCCAGCATATTAGAGAACATGCACAAAGCAGGACAAAACAGAACTAATGATTGGAAATATGTTTTAAGCGTTGGGAAAACAAACAATTAAATATGCATAAGCTAACTGTAAGGGTTGACTTATGAATACCATGAACTGAGCTGGCTCACGGCAGCAAAACAAGCCCTTACGTTTCCCTGCTGCCTTTATCTTGGGCTCCAGAATCTAAGCTCTCCTTTAAAAAAGCACCTTTAGCATTTATGGCTGATCAGATAACATTCAGAATGCTAACTAGATGTAAACTCATGCAATTGTGCCTATCTGAGCCTACAGACAGCCTAAAATACTAGTTTTGAAAGATATCAGCTCTGGTCTAGTTTATCTCCATAGCAAGCCAACTGTGGCCGAGATTTTAAACAATGAAAAATCATCTTGAATACCTGCATTTTTGAGTGTCAAAACTGCCAGTTTAAAGAGACCTGATTTTTGCTCACTCTCTAAAATACCAGTCCCCTTTTTAAAGTGTATAAAGTCAGGCACCGAAGAAAGTCAAGGACCCAAAATCACTCTAGTAGCTTTTGAAAATCTTGGTCTCTGAAGCATAATGATGACAATTGAAATAACAACATGTCTAACTCGGTGACAAAGAGTATCGTTTCGTAAAGACCTGTGCAACCTCATCTTGATATTGGGATGACTGAATGCTGTGAAGGTTGTGGGCAGAACTTGGGAATACAAATGATTTTATCCCTGGGGATCTCAGGCTTCTGACTTCCTTTTTTTCCCTCAGAACCATTTAGAAGGCCCTGTAGATTAAATGTCTCCTCTGACCAGACTGTGCTTTCCTTACATATTTTAACAAATAACCTATTGTGTTGAGGTTGTCTGATGTGCAGCCAGCATACTGAGACAGCTCCAATTTTGCAGATGCATCCTCTTATCAACATCTTGCATGCCAGTTGTTTTCATTTGCCATACTCCACAAACAGGCAGCACAGGCTATAAAGCTATCAATGGTGGATTATTTACCAGTAAGAAGTACATGGTTCTTACCAGAAGCCTTTCTGCATGCATCCTACATCTTTATAGTCTGCCAGTTCCCAGTCACTATTGCATCAGAAGTAATTTTCAATCTAACTAGCTTCCTGGTAATTATCGTACTCTGTTTATGCTCATAATTACAACAGTCAAAGAGGGAAAAGGCAGTAGGCAAGAATATATCCAGTTGAAATTAAAATTCTCTAACAACTACATTTAACTGGTAAATAAAAAAAGCCATTTTGAACTGGCATTTGCAACAGAAATGAGTCTTTTAGAATTAGTCATAACTGGACTTGGCAGCCAGTTTGTGTTAACTGCATACAATTCGCTACTGAAATTTAAAGATAGGTTATGAAGGAATTATTACTTGAGTTTGTTGTCTGTCCGATTACCACTATTAACTCTTCTGGCTGCTTGAACTTGCTGATTCATTTCTTCAGTCTACTTTCATTTTGCCTGCACAATAGGTAAAAACCAAGAGAGACAGTCTAATAATGGGTTAATGGCGAGCAGTTAGAAACTTCAATGTGGGGTTAGTAGGAGCACCAAATAAGAAGTGACATCTACATGAGGTGCTGCAAGGGTGAATGAAGGACCAAACTGTGATTTAGTCTCTTATTCCAAGGGAAATGCTTGTGTTTCAGCCTCTTTCCTGCAGCTACTGCCATTTACTTACTCCCCTGCTTCAGCTCAGAAGCTCTGCGGGCACATTGGGTGAGGAGACTCAGAAGCTATGTCTACACTTGAAGCATCTGATCAGAGAAGTGTCTGTCGGAAGAGATGTTCCAGCAAGACTTCCGATGACAGATCGTGTCTACACATAAAAGCAGACTGACATTTTGATTCGCTCTGTCAACAAAAGGGCCCCGAGCCTCTACACATTTTTTTTATCAACAGTTTCTGTTGACAAAAAGCATTTTGTATGTAGACCCTCTGCAAGATTTGTCGACAAAACCCTAGTTTTGTCTACAAAACTCTCTAGTGGAGATGTAGTTAGACTGGGTGTAGCTACCTCATGGAAATTACCAACTTCCAATCCCATGTGCCATTATCCACCATAACATAGCACACACAGGCTACGTCTACACGTGCACCCAACTTCGAAATAGCTTATTTCGATGTTGCGACATCGAAATAGGCTATTTCGATGAATAACGTCTACACGTCCTCCAGGGCTGGCAACGTCGATGTTCAACTTCGACGTTGCTCAGCCCAACATCGAAATAGGCGCAGCGAGGGAACGTCTACACGGCAAAGTAGCACACATCGAAATAAGGGAGCCAGGCACAGCTGCAGACAGGGTCACGGGGCGGACTCAACAGCAAGTCGCTCCCTTAAAGGGCCCCTCCCAGACACACTTTCATTAAACAGTGCAAGATACACAGAGCCAACAACTAGTTGCAGACCCTGTATATGCAGCACGGACCCCCAGCTGCAGCAGCAGCAGCCAGAAGCCCTGGGCTAAGGGCTGCTGCCCACGGTGACCACAGAGCCCCGCAAGGGCTGGAGAGAGAGTATCTCTCAACCCCCCAGCTGATGGCCGCCATGGAGGACCCCGCTATTTCGATGTTGCGGGACGCGGATCGTCTACACTGTCCCTACTTCGATGTTGAACGTCGAAGTAGGGCGCTATTCCCATCCGCTCATGGGGTTAGCGACTTCGACGTCTCGCCGCCTAACGTCGATTTCAACTTCGAAATAGCGCCCAACACGTGTAGACGTGACGGGCGCTATTTCGAAGTTGGTGCCGCTACTTCGAAGTAGCGTGCACGTGTAGACGCAGCCACAGTCTGCATCTGTACTAGAGAGTTCTCTTTTTTTGAAAACGCTAAGCTGTGTCTACAAACAAAATGTGTTCTTTCAATATTAAATCAAAAGAACACAGCACTTTTTCCGGCAGCCCTCTTCCACTCCTAGATGAGGAAGAGTGCCTTTTTTCGAAAGAATCTGTCGAAAAAAAGTGTGTAGATGCTGCGGGGGCCCTTCTTTCAAAAGAGGAGTCCTCCAGGGTGCCAGCCAGTTGGAGCTCAGAGACGGCCTGGCCCATGCTATTGGAGTTCTATGATCCCCGTATCCAGCAACCTTAAAGGCACAGGGAACCCCGGAGGCCCCATGGCAGGAAGCTGAGAGCGTAGAGGCAGCAAGGAGATGAGACAAGTGGCCCCACACCCTCACACCCACCCTTGCAGCATGCATTGAAGCAATATTGGCCGGCCAGCTGTCCCATGTCCCCCAGGCGCCCTCCATGGAGCCAGCTGAGGGGTCCAAGGAACCCACCCAGGCCACCAAAAGGAGGGCCCCCTCCTGGACTTCCTCATGAGGAATACATCCTGAGGGAGACCAGCAGTAAGCAGAGCAATGCCCCTGCCTATGGCTGGCTGGCCAGCGGCCTTGCAGCCTGGGGAAACCCCACCCAGATATTGGACTGCTTTGGGCTAAAGACAAAGCAGAGGTGAAAATGGGGGTGGCACAGTAGTGTGGCTTTTCACACTGAGCATGATTCCCACTGGCAAATCTCCTTTCTGGGCTACATGAACACTTAGTGCATTCCAGTTATTCTAGTTAAACTGAGGGCTGCCTCTCCCCTTCAATGGCTGCCCAATGAGAAGAGATGCGGGAGGAGTGCCTGTAGCAAGGCCTGTGAGCTATTGCTGGGAGCCTTGAGGACCAGCATGGAGGTTTGGGAGTTCTTAGGTGCAGGAGGAAAAGGGCTAGTAGTGGTGAAATCCATCTTTCTTCCTTATCTGTATCAACTCCATCAATTCCAAAGGTGAGCTTCTGGCCCTCCCAGACGTGCAGCACAGTATTCACTTTCTCCACCTTTTCAATCCCACGCTGTTCCACAGCCCCCAAGAATCACCTGGATAACCCTGGGGGTCTGATTACATTATGGCAGCCTGTCTGCACTGTCCTACAGGCAGCAGCACTATACAACATCACTGCATTGCATCCTGCAGACCAACTCTCAACATGCCCCCTCACACCCAAACCCACCCACAGCGTAGGCCCTTCACCAGGGCCTACCAGGTGGTCCTTGGAAAGGAGCCTGAAGCTGTTGTCCTTAATTTCTGTGCCTGGGCATCCTTCCACAGCTAAGTCCAGGGCTTTCAGAACCACTTTACATTGTTCTGGCCTCTTTATCTTGTTTAAAGGGATTGGAGCAAGGTGAGAATCTCACCCTAGAAATCCATCACTTTGCACACAGAATGTGGGTGCATTTCTGTCTTCATTGCAGTTGATGAAGCCCACCCAGGCCACCAAAAGAGGGCTTGACTTACTTCTTCTATGCCACTACAGTCTGGATTGGTGCAGATATATATCCCACTTGAGTTAAAGCCTGAGGTCTTTCTTCAACACTGCTTCTGCTAACTGCAGTAGGAGTTAGCCTGAATGACAAATGAATCCAAACTAAACAAGGAACCCAGGGTTTGGGCCATCCTATGGATTTATTCATAGCTAAATTGCATTAGCACACATTCCTAGACATAAGCCCAATGAAGTTGGGAGTGCGTACATGAAAATAAATTCTATATATCCCTAATAATAAAAGTTGCTCTAAAATCCTTCTGAGGCTGAACTCCCCAAGAGAGCTCCACGCTTATTCAAATGGAAGAGGAAAGAAAACAAAAGACTTAAGCAAAAATCCACCAGAAAGCACCTTTTTTTCCCCTTCAGTGCAAAAAGAAAGGAAATAAAACAGATATATCCCTGATAGGGTGACGTGCAGAATTAGAGGGGCTGTGGCTAGCTGTTGGGGACGGTGTCAGACAAAGTACATCCCTATCTCCCTGTTTTAATCAGCAGGGCTATACTGTGAATCAGACAGCCCATCCCAGCACTTTGTGCTGATACTTTCATCCTCCAATTTGTACAAGCAGGACGGGATAAGAAACTGTATGAAAGATATCAAAACAAAAAGCAGTCAAGTAGCACTTTAAAGACTAGCAAAATAGTTTGTTAGGTGAGCTTTCATGGGACAGACCCACTTCTTCAGACCATAGCCAGACCAGAACAGACTCAATATTTAAGGCACAGAGAACCAAAAACAGTAAGCAAGGAGGACAAATCAGAAAAAGATAATCAAGGTGGGCAAATCAGAGAGTGGAGGGGTGGGGGGGAAGGTCAAGAATTAGATTGAGCCAAGTATGCAGACGAGCCCCTATAGTGACTCAGAAAGTTCCCATTGTGATTTAAACCATGGGTTAATGTGTCGAATTTGAATATAAAAGCCAGCTCGGCTGCTTCCCTTTCCAGAACGATGCGATAATTCCTTTGCAGTAACACACATACCTTTAGGTCATTGACAGAATGCCCCATTCCATTAAAATGTTGACTAACTGGTTTGTGGATCTGGAGTGTTTTGATGTCTGTTTTGTGCCCATTGACTGAACCTGAAATTATCATCAACGAACAGGCATCCACGCAAGACCCCACAGTACGAGACTTTACCAGTGCCAGACAAGATATTTATAAAACACACTTCCTCTTTCTACAAAAAAGAAAAGAGAATAAATTTTCTTCGTTACTTCATTCCTCAGGATACTTCAGCCACAATAACAGTGGCTTGACCAACAACATTGTTAACCTTTCAAACTACCAGCTCAGCCCAGCAGAGGAGTCTGTCTTATCCCGGGGTCTTTCCTTCTGCCCTACCTCCTCCACGAACTTAATACAATTCTGTGGTGACCTTGAAGCCTTCTTTCGCTGCCTCCGTCTAAAGGAATTTTTCCAGCACACCTATGAACAACAGTCTGACTCTCTCGACCCCCCCTACCAACAACAAAAGAAGAAGAACTCTGTGTGGACTCCCCCTGAGGGTCGTAGTGAAAGTCTGGACTTCTACATACAGTGCTTCCACAACCGTGCTCAGGCTGACATTATACATAAACAACGCCAAATGAGACACAATTTCAACTATGCTGAACGCCATGCTGTCCAGAGTCTCAAAAATAACCCAGACATCATAATCAAGCCAGCTGACAAAGGGGGTGCTGTTGTCATCCTGAATAAATCAGACTATGAACAGGAGGCAGCCAGACAACTCTCCAACACCACATTTTACAGACCTTTCCACTGATCCCACTTTGGAATTCCAAAGGAAATTACAACAACTACTGAAGGAACTCCCTGCTGCTACTCGGGACCTCATTCACTCAGACACACCATCTGAGCTGCAGCCTGGATTATTCTATTTACTTCCCAAAATCCACAAACCTGGAAACCCTGGACGCCCTATCATTTCAGTTATTGGCACCCTTACCACCGGACTATCCAGTTACCTGGACTTCCTCCTCAAACCCTATGCCACCAACGCTCCCAGCTATATCCGAGATACCACTGACTTCCTGAGGAAATTACAAAACATCGGAAAAGTTCCTGATAACACCATCCTTGCCACAATGGATGTAGAGGCTCTGTACACTAATATTCCACATGAAGACGGATTACAAGCAATCAGGAATACCATCCCTGATGCCACCACAACCAATCTGGTGTCTGACCTCTGTAACTTTGTTCTCACACACAATCATTTCCCTTTTGGGGACAATTTATACCTCCAGGTTAGTGGAACTGCTATGGGCACCCGCATGGCCCCACAATATGCTAATATATTTATGGCTGCCCTGGAACAACGATTCCTCAGCTCTTGTCCCCTATTACTACTCCTCTACTTAAGATACATTGATGACATCTTTATGATTTGGACCCATGGTACAGAGGCTCTAGAAGAATTCCACAGAGACTTTAGCAATCTACACCCCACCGTCAACTTATGCCTCAATTACAACATGCAAGAGATACATTTCCTGGACACTACAGTACTAATCAAGGGTGGCCTGATCAGTACCACACTGTACCGAAAACCTACTGATTGCTATACTTATCTACACCCTTCTAGTTTCCATCCTGCACACGTGACTATATCCATTGTTTACAGTCAAGCTCTTAGGTACAATTGCATTTGCTCTGATCCAACTGACAGAGACCAAAAACTACAAGAACTTTACCAAATATTCATAAACCTGAATTACCCACCAGGAGAAGTAAAAAAACAAATCGGCAGGGCCAGACGAATACCCAGAGACCAGCTATTCCAAGATCGGTCCAAAAAAGCCAAGAACAGAACACCACTGGTCATCACCTACTGCCCCCAACTCAGACCACTGCAATGAGTTATTAAAGACCTACAACCTATTCTTAATCAGGATGCTACACTCCAGAAGGCCCTGGGTGACATGCCTGTTCTCTCCTACAGAGAACCTCCCAGCCTCATGAGGATCCTCACTAACAGCCACAGTCTATACCCCAGGAACACCAGTCCTGGAACTTTTCCCTGCAACAAAGCCTGCTGCCAGCTTTGTCCACATATCTTCTCTGGAAATACCATCACTGGACCTAACCAGGTTACTCACAGAATCACGGGCACTTTCTCATGCTCCTCTACTAACATCATATATGCCATCATGTGCCAACAATGCCCAGATGCTTTGTATATTGGACGGACTTCTAACTCCCTTAGACAAAGGGTCAATGGGCACAAAACAGACATCAAAACATTCCAGATCCACAAACCAGTTAGTCAACATTTTAATGGAATGGGGCATTCTGTCAATGACCTAAAGGTATGTGTGTTACTGAAGAAGAATTATCGCACCGTTCTGGAAAGGGAAGCAGCCGAGCTGGCTTTTATATTCAAATTCGGCACATTAACACATGGTTTAAATCGTGATGGGAACTTTCTGAGTCACTATAGGGGCTCGTCTGCATACTTGGCTCAATCTAATTCTTGACCTTCCCCCCACCCCTCCACTCTCTGATTTGCTCACCTTGATTATCTTTTTCTGATTTGTCCTCCTTGCTTTCTGTTTTTGGTTCTCTGTGCCTTAAATATTGAGTCTGTTCTGGTCTGGCTATGGTCTAAAGCAGTGGGTCTGTCCCACGAAAGCTCACCTAATAAACTATTTTGCTAGTCTTTAAAGTGCTACTTGACTGCTTTTTGTTTTGATAGTGTATAGACTAGCACGGCTTCCTCTCTGTTACTGTATGAAAGATGAGTGTGATGTCATATATTCCAAAGCCAAGCTGAAGCATCTGATGAACTTTGGCTCCCCAAGTGGCACAAGTGTAACTAATGTAGTCTCTGGCAAGATGACAGCATGCACAGTGGCCTATGTTTTCTAGTGATCCTGGAATGGGAAAATGAAGGATGTGTTTTGACTGATAGCGCTCATGCCTTGCTGCACATGACACAATTTGTTTTGCCCATGGATGGAAAAAAATTAGAGGGAACACTGCCAGGCTCAGTGCTTTTTATATTGCTAAGCAGTATTGTGGGATGCAAGATGAAAAATGTTATCTCCATTCTAAGTGGAGGTGGGCATTCTGTGGTGGGATAGACATGGCATAGGGCTATCCTGAGATCTTTTGGTTTGATACCTGTTAACTACACCCTCTGTACTTTTGTCCAACCACACCACTAACTCCTTCTGTCCACGTGGGAGTCACCATGGACAGCTTAGTGTAAGTGCTTGTTGTGTAACTTTTCTTTGAACTATGAGGTACATCTAATTTTTAACTGATTTTTCTGCATATCCCAGCAAGTGTGCCCAGTCTTCTGGCTTCTCTGACATTTCACAATGTTATGTATTAGCCGAGGGTTCTGTTTACAATAGGAAAAAAAAACATTCTTGTGGCTTGGAGTTTCTCTTCAGGGAGCGGACCTTGCCTTCACATTGGTCTGCAAGAATTCCTGCATACTGCTGCAGCTATGTGCATAATCACCCTTGTGAACTGGGCCTCTGCACATTTTAAATTCATTTGCCTCTTTCTCCTGCCTGCCAGCTATGTCAATAGCTTCTTTCAGAATAATACTGCTTATGATTGAAACTTTCTGCATATTTCATATTCCACACACACCGATTCGACCCTGCAATGACTTGGCTAAATATTGTCCAAATTGGCAATGCTATACTGTCTTTCTTAGCTCTGCTAACAGCTGATTGAATTTTGTCTTAGTTTCTTCTGAGGAAATGTATGCTTTTCCACCTCCAAGAATGGGATTTGTAATTGAGCGTAAGGGAATTAGGCACCTGACAGTTTCCATTAAGGTTTAATTGGCATTGGATGACTGCCTTAGATGCCTTTCCAAACTTTAGTTGAAAGTAGCCTTGTTGTGTCTTGAACCACTAAACAAATTATTTCACTATACAATCACTGGCTCGTTTGAGGATACCAATGTCTAACATCTGACTTTCCTCCGCTGCCAGGAGAATAGGTCTTTTAATTTCCCCTTTTCAGATCATTGGCTTTCAAAACAAAACTTAGTCTAGCATTCCTGAATATTTTCCCCATACTCATCCTTCTGCAACAAGACTTCTGTTTC
The DNA here is from genome assembly GCF_033958435.1 of Carettochelys insculpta. NCBI lineage: Eukaryota > Metazoa > Chordata > Testudines > Carettochelyidae > Carettochelys > Carettochelys insculpta. The sequence continues at coordinate 267,395,142 of NC_134137.1, read as the reverse complement.
CTTCATGCTGTTGTTTGTACTTCAGAAAAGTAGCAAACAAAACAGCTCCCAGTGGGCAGTGAATTCATTTTCTTGTCTCTTCTGTGCAACACAACCAGACTGTATTCTTGGAGTCTTTCTTTCCAGGGAAAAATGGACCAGTCACACAGTGACTCTTGAATTCACACACATTTTGTAGAATTATTTTGTGCAGACAGCTTGCTGAGTTTTAAGGTGCCCAGGCAGCAGCTAAAACAGCACTGCTTCTGTCTTTTTCTTTTTGTTTAAATTGTTTACATTTGTCTTCAGGCTCAAAAGATGATGCTTTTTTAAAAAAGTAAATGTTCTGATAATTTCTCATGTACTAACCTTGTAGTATCTAGAGAAGAGAATAGCACAAACCTAGACAGGGGGTTGTTTCATGATAGAAATTTCATTCTGTATGACTCCTTCATTGCCACCAGTCTAGGTTAGTCCTATATGCTGTATAGCTTGGCCAGAGGTGCAAAATATTTCTGTGGTGGAGATTGCTATAAACTTTAATCCTATAGCACTGCTCAAGTAACTGACTCATTTTTGTTCTTAGTAAGATAAAGGAACCAGTCTTCCAAGGACAAAATTCAATGGTGTAATATCATCATAATCTTAAGTAAATATGGTGGTGAATATGTCCCAATGATTATTATACGGATTCAAACACCGACCAGTAAACATAAGCTGACATTTTCAAAGCTGGGTCCCTGACATCAGACTCCCAAACTTGTATTTAAACACTTGAATATTAGCTTTTATTTATGTCCTTAAATGAGTGTGGAGACATGAACATGTGGCATTCAGATTTGAAAACTTATTTTGTCATTGGTGATAACAGGCAAGAGAAAATAGTTAACAGGACTCCACAAATTAACTGACCCTTTCCTTTATCAGAGAAAATAGCCTTAAGGGTGATAAGAAAATGCAATTTATCATTGTCATTAAGGAGTAAGGGCCTGAGACAGAGCCACTGACTTAGTGGACATGCATTAGACCCTGATTAGCATTTACACTACGTAGGAATTCATCTGTTTCATTGTCCTCTATATTGAATTTTAGACCAACTCTAAATTCTTCCAAACCTCACATGTCCTGACATGTAAACCTTCACATGATACTTGCATGAAGGATATTTCTTATAATAATCTGTACTTTTTATTTAATCCTCACAATAAAACAAAACATAGCCATGGTTTTCCACAGCACTGATATGTATTCATTTCATCCCTTCCATCCTGCCTTTTTCTGTCAGATAACACAAATACCATTATATTTGAAAAGGGCAGATAGATAGATTTCATATCTCTTGATCTGGTCACCTTTAATATTAAAGTGAGGAATAGCAATCTCCTTCCCCCTCTTGCATTGTATATTAGCCACCAAATTGCCTTTTCTTAGTATTTTGGACAATATATTTCATTTTGTACCATGAACATCTTGCTCGGGGACTATGCAATACATTAACTGCTCAGGAGGGGAAAAAAAATTCTGCTTGCTGGTCCGTTTAATCCCTTTTTAGTAGGACCAAAACACTTGCCTTTATGTAACATCTTAGTAACAAAGATGCCCGGGGTAAGCTCAAAATCACATCTAAATCCTCCTATTGTGTTTGAATTGACTGGTCAGAATTTGCCCCAGGAGTCCTTTTCTGATATTAAAGCTGATAGCAGATTTTTCTTTATTGCTAACAACACAACAACCCAATGGACTAGACTGTGCAAGCTAGACACAGAGCCATAGCTGTGATCTGCTGTGTGGGAGGGATTTCACTGAATGGAGAAAAAATCCCTCTTCTGTGCAAAGTGTGTGGACACGACTTATCTCATTCTCACCTCTCATCACTCTTTTTGGGGCATACAAAAGGAACACGCCTCTGGTTATGTCCACACTAGCCCAGGGCAATCTTCTGAGGTTTAATTTCGCTTCTGGTAGGGGCACACAAAATTGACCTGTTAGGAGTCGGTATTGACCCCTGTACTCCTTGTGAGATGCGAGGAGTAAGGGAGGTCAATGGGAAAAACTCTCTCACTGACCTTCTTTGGTGAGGATGGCCAGGTAAGTCGATTGCCGATATATTGATTCTATCTAAGCAATTGCTGTAGCTAGAATTGTGTATTGACAATTGACTTACTTTCCCTAGTGTAGGCATAGTCTTCCCAGAGAAAAAGGACTGTAATATAAGTCTCTGGCCCTTACAAAAATGCATTGCTGGCAGTGCTCATGCACTCTCCCACCCACACACTCATGAAGGGTTAGACAATCTGGCCAAATATAATACGGGTGAGCCCATTTTAATAGGAGGGTTTCATGTGAATTCTCATCTGTAATGGGATTGGCACAATCTCTTGAGGAGAAGTCCAACAACAGGATAGCTGGGGGGTGAGTGGCAGCACTGAGTGGCATTGGCAGAGCTGAATGGGGAAATCTTGCTCAGTGTCTGCGTCACTAAACCTGGCCTTAGTCACCACCATGAAACCTTCCCTTTCATAAGAGCTGTATTTAAAAAAGGCATAGCAGAACAAAATGACTAGGAAAAATGAGGGGCCCAACTACCCAAATAGCTCAGGATTTATGAGTTTAATCATGAAAAAAAAGCAATGGAAATAGTCAACTAGTATTTTTAGACATTGTGAGCAGTCATGGGAAAAATATAAATATACAGCTGGAAAACTGGAAATGTGTAACTAACCATGCTTTTCATAGATTTTCTCTCTTTTTATAAAACATCCAATTGTCTGTAATTCCCCCCTGTCAACTTGTTCTTTTTCACTGTATAACTCTGAGCATTCTCCAAAGACCTAATCCTGCAAGGTGCTTTGTGCCTCATGGAAGAGGAAGACACTGAAAGCAGCTGATTCATTCCAGTGAGAGTGGGAGTTTGGAGATGCTAAATCTCTTGCAGAAAGTACTCCTTGCAGGATCAGGCCCTACTTTTTTTTTTATTTTTAAGAGAGCCGAAATTATCTTGAGTCTTTCTCTCTTTACTTCCTGTGACCATAGCAGCATTCTGATTTGTGGAATGCACTCGCTGATCACCCAAAAAACATGCAAATCAGCAATGACAGGCCGAACGAAGGAAACTGAGTTGGCACTCAGATATGACAAGGAGGCTGATGTCCAGTTCTGTAAGTCCTCATTCACTATTCTATTCTTTAACTCACCCACTGAAGACAATTATTGTTTTATTTCAGTTGTGATGGACACCCCAACCACCAGTCAGAAGCAGTGTACCAGTGTGGCTGGTGCTGTTCCCTACGTAGGATGCTTTTGCTCATGCCTGGAAAGCTCACAGTCTAATGCGGTAAGCCACATACGAAGGGCAAGGGAGTCAAGGGACTTGTGTAGGAAAAACTGGCCACATAATTTTGCATTAGTGCAATTCTACCAGCGGTAGCAAGGCTCTGTCTTATCCAGAGATCTACGGAGGAGAGCCGTAAATCAAACTTCTGTCCTCACTGGTATTACAGTGTAGCAAAATCTTCCTCATGAGGTCCTAAAGCTCAAGCTCCATCTGGACCCTGAATGTCAGCATGGCCATTTCATAGCCTCATAAGCCTGTCAGCTGGCACAGGCCAGCCACAGCTGTGTTGCTGATCATATTTTTGAGTGACTGTAGCACCAACAGAACCTGATCATCTGCTGGCGGAATCAAACCTGCCACTTCTGGATTTGAGTCCATGAGCCCCTATGACATGAGCTAAAAGCCAACGGGCTATTATCTGAGACTGCAGAGATGCCTCATTCTTGTCTCTGTAGTTAGCCCGGGTTCCACTAGATGGCACAGGACACCACACCCAGAAAATGTGTTGGTGACGTGTAGACATGCTATAAGGGGCTAGACTATCTGCAGCGCACACGGAGGAGGGATACACATGGGTTACATGCTTCCCCTAGCTAAGAAACTATGTCCCAAGCTACAGACTTCACTATTGAAATCCCAGATGAGCCTCAATTTGTAATACCAACATACCCCCGTCTTCCACAGACAGACCTGAACTGGGGACCTTTGGAGCTTAGTGCATGAGCCTCTACCACATGAGTTAAAAGACAGCTTGCTATTAACTAACACTGCAGAGCAAGTGGTTTCTGTAATTGGTCTCAGTGCCACAAGATGGGACAGTACACCCCACCCAGAAAATGTGTTGGTGACACATAGACATGCTATAAGGGGCTAGACTATCTACAGTGCACACTGAGGAGCGAAAAATGTTGACACATGCTCAGAGGGATGATGTGAGTCTTGGGTTACACTAGAACTAAAAGTCAACTGCAGATACATAATTCTAGCTATGACAGTTGCTTAGCTAGAATCGACATATCTGCAATTGACTTTAAAGTCTGTCCTCACTAAGGAAGGTTGATGGAAGAGTTTCTCCCATTGACCTCCCTTACTCCTCACTATTGTGAGGAGTACAGGGGTCAACTGTCAACCACAGACAGATCGATTTCACACATCTCTACCAAATGTGCAAAATCGAACTCCAGATGATTGACCCTCACCGGGTAGATATGCCCTGCAAGCTTTCAAAGTGCAGGTTTTGGCTTGTCTCCCATGCCTCTATCCCTCTCAAACTCTTACTTGACTGAGGACTTAACCAGCATGGGAAAATTAATGATTTTTTAAAAAACATATTAGCTGATACATACTAATTATTTCTCAGCACCAGTTGGTGCATAATGTAGAAAAAGGAAGTGGCATTTAGTTGGTCAAGGCTAAGTTTAGGGAGTCTCCAAAATGGAACTATGTTGCTTAGGTTTAATATTGCAGTCTCTAAAATTGTATCTGTAGGCAAGAAAAAAAAAGTGACGGATGGAGTGAAAGACAACAAACAAACCATTTTTCTCACTCTTGAAATAATTCAGTAATAACATCCACTTACACAGTTGTCATCTGATAATGAAGAGGGTGTTAATTGTCAGCCAATAATGAAACTGTGAAGTAAATGAATGGAAGCATATCTGTGGATTGGCTCACTGGACAGCCTCTAATTTATGTGAAGAATACAAACACAAATACCGACATCAGAGGACAATTTCATGCATATTGCAATACACAAGGGCTAGAAAGATACAGTTCAATCCTGCAGTTAGTGGCAATGTATAAACAAGGGCTGAGAGGAAGGATGGTCTTGTGCTTACAGCTATTGAGAGACTTTGCACAGTTTGCGTTCAGCTCCTGAATTTGCCACATACTTCCAGTATGTCCTTATCAAATCGCTTAGGCCCTGGGTCTGGAAAACACTTCAGCACATACTTAACTTGCATTGCATTCATTTAGACTTACACATCTGTTTAAAGTTAAGCATCATTTGAGTGTATTCCTGAATAAAATTGGATTAAAGCACATACTTACTTGTTTTTCTGAACTGGGGCCTCAGTCCCCATATACTTCAGTTCCCCATTGACAGAATAGAGATAGCAGCATTCTCCACACTCCCTGGCTACAGCTACAGGAGTGAGTTTTGAAAAAAAACAAAAAAAAACTGATTTTGTAGACAAAACTGGTGGAAGATCCACACACAAAATGCGTTTTGTCAAGTTTGTTGACAAAACTCAGCACTTTTGCCAGCTGTGTTCTGCCTCTCGGCCATGAGATATAATGCTGTTGTCGATAGATTCTGTCGAAAAAAAGACTGTGTGGGTGCTCTGGGGGGGCTTCTCTTGACGGACAGGGCATCCAGAACAGTGTGCTTCTGGGAGCCTGTTTTGTCAAGACAGCAGCTGGCCAGTCCGGCCGCTCTGGCAACAGGGTGGAGCGCTCTCCCGATTGGCTTTTGTGTGTGGCTGCACTCTGTCAACAGAAGATTTGTTGGGAAATCACTTCCAACAGTTACTTCTGTCCACAGATTACTGGAGTGTAACTGTAGCTCCTTTGTCTGTCTGATTTAATTAGATTGTTATCTCATTAGGGCCCTGAGAAAACTGGGTCATCCAGGGGATGCTGTTGTAATAAATAAAAATAATGTATCCTTTATTTACAATAACGTGTATCTGCCTTTCATACTCACAGATTCCAGAGTACATTAATCTTTTCATGTGGCTAGCTCTGAGGTGAGAATGTGGGCCTCAAACAGCCATGGTGGAAGGAGATGAGAAATTTGGGAAAGCTGTTATGACCAACTCCCACTCAAAATGTTATGAAATCTTTGTTCTCTGTCATCACCATCATCGACAGCCAAGGGCTCAGCACCTGTTGGTGTCCTATGCCTTCCTCACTATTTTCCGCCATTTTGCTCTCTGTGCAGCCCAGAGGAGTAAACAGCTCATGAATGAATGTGCCTGCTTCCAGCTTCAGAACAGGCTGGAATCGTGGAACACATGGGCATCATGTGCCCTGCCTGACCAGCTAACATAAATGTCCATGAACTGTCCATGGTGGTCAACCAGGGCCTGAAGCTTCATGGAGAAGGAGCCCTTCCTGTTGATGAACTTGACTGTTCAGTGCTCCAGAGTGCAGATTGGGATGTTGGTCCCATCAATGGCTCTGACACTGTTTGGGAACCCCAGGACAGTGAATCTGGCCATGAACTGGTCAGGTTCTCCCAGACAGACAACCCTCCGTGGCAGGATCAAGTTGATGTCCCTCACAACCTGCAGAGGGAGGTGACTCAACACACATGACAGGGACTGAGGGATGGAGTACCTGGGCCCTTGGGAGGTCCCTGTCCCCTCCCAGTTGTTCCCCCACAGCCCTCTGGGAGCCCCACTGTGAGTGGTGGGGCAGCTTGATCCCCAGGGGACTGGGCTTTCCCACACCCACCTCCACTCCTCATACCTCACAACCCCTCTTCCTGAGGGTCCCCCTTTAGCAGGACTCCCCACCACCATGCAAGGACTGCAGCCCAAGAGTGCATTACCTCCTTGAGGAGGGCCCTGGCAGTGGACTTCCCCATGCCAAACTGATTGCCCACAGACCAGTAGCTGTCGGGGTGGTGAGCTTCTAGAAGGTGATTGTGACCTGGTTCTCTATGGGGATGGTGGGTTACAGCTGGGAGTTGCATCTCTGGACAGCAGGGGTCAGTCAGGCATAGAGCTCCAAGAAGGTGGCTGTCCGCATGTGGAAGTTGTGGAGCCACTGCTGGCCATCCCACTGCTCCATGACCAGCCAGTCCCACCAGTCTGGTGTGGTGCTTCCAGAGCTGCCTGTGCACCGGGGGTGGGGAGCAGGTTCAAGTGTGTATCTCCTGAGAAAAGAGGAAGGCAGCTGCCAGAAAGTGCAGCACTAGCTGCAGCATGTCCATGTGGGGCCATTGCAAGCCCAGGGGCAGCTCTGGCTGCATGGCACACAGGGACCTGCTGCGTTGCCCTCAAAGGCTGCGTCTACACGTGCACGCTACTTCGAAGTAGCGGCAGTAACTTCGAAATAGCGCCCGTCACGTCTACACGTGTTGGGCGCTATTTCGAAGTTGACATCGACGTTAGGCGGCGAGACGTCGAAGTCGCTAACCCCATGAGCGGATGGGAATAGCGCCCTACTTCGACGTTCAACATCGAAGTAGGGACGTGTAGACGATCCGCGTCCCGCAACATCGAAATAGCAGGGTCCTCCATGGCGGCCATCAGCTGGGGGGTTGAGAGATACTCTCTCTCCAGCCCTTGCGGGGCTCTGTGGTCACCGTGGGCAGCAGCCCTTAGCCCAGGGCTTCTGGCTGCTGCTGCTGCAGCTGGGGGTCCATGCTGCATATACAGGGTCTGCAACTAGTTGTTGGCTCTGTGTATCTTGCATTGTTTAATGAAAGTGTGTCTGGGAGGGGCCCTTTAAGGGAGCGGCTTGCTGTTGAGTCCGCCCCGTGACCCTGTCTGCAGCTGTGCCTGGCTCCCTTATTTCGATGTGTGCTACTTTGCCGTGTAGACGTTCCCTCGCTGTGCCTATTTCGATGTTGGGCTGAGCAACGTCGAAGTTGAACATCGACGTTGCCAGCCCTGGAGGACGTGTAGACGTTATTCATCGAAATAGCCTATTTCGATGTCGCAACATCGAAATAAGCTATTTCGAAGTTGGGTGCACGTGTAGACGTAGCCAAATTGAGGGCAAGCACAGTGGGCACTGTGAGAGCTCTGCTGTCCCTTGCAGGGGTAGGCAAACCCACAGAATGGGCAGGGAACAACTGTCTGGAAGGGTCCCTTTTAATGCATGTCTCTGCAGGGCTCCGACACAGGCTCTCCGAAGGACCTGATGACCTGCAGTCCTTGGTGACTTGGTTCCAGGTGGCTGTTTTGTTGAAGGAGTGGGCAGGCTGTCTGGCTGCTCTCTGTCAGGAGTGCAGATCGCTCTTTCAATGCGCCTTGGTGTCTGGACATGCTCTGTTAACAGGAGTTTTGTCCCAAGATATCTTCTGACACAAATTTCTGTGGACAAAAGCCTGCAGTCTAGATATAGCCTCAGTGGGGTAGCCATGTCAGGCTATAGCATCACTAAAGCAAAACAAACCAGAACAAAAAACAAAACAAAAAAATTAAATAAGCACTCCTGTGGCACCTTAAAGACGGACAGTTTTATTCATTATATAATGAGCTTTTGTGAGTAAGACCCACTCCACCAGATTGCGTCTGACCCACAAAAACTCATTGGCTGATAAATACAATTGTTAGTCTTTAAGGTGCCACAGGACTTTTTTTTTCCTTTTTGCTGTTTAAACCATCTCCACCAGCTGACCAGTAGCACCCAGTATTGCAATGCTCCAATGGGAATAAGTATAAGTCTTGTGTCCTCAGCAGGGAGCACTTGCAGACTGGGTAGGATATGATATTACTTGCCATCAAAACTTGCTGTGGGTATTTTAAAAAGCATTTTTTTGCTCAGGTGAGTGCACTGGAAATATATTTATGCAAACATTAGTGAAGTAGTAAAATATAGTTACTTAAGGTTCGCTGTAATGCATCATTTATTAATCCAATATTTTTCACAGTACATTTGGAATACAATTGTTTATTCTGATAAGTTCTGCATTGAGTACTAGAAATGTAGCTTTTTGTGGTTTGCTATAATTGTTTGTCAAGGTTCACTCTGTGCTTTTCTGCAATTGCTTGTATCTAAGGTGTATCACAAGGCTTTGGAAATGTGCCTTTCTTGCAAAGCAACTAGGAGCACCAAAAGCCTCGTTAAGCCAAGATTCACCACAAGAGTGTGAAAATATAGTTATCCTGAGAGTCAGGAAACTACAGTGGATGGATATCAATCCCAATCCTCTGTCCAGTGCTGCCTTGATCTCCAGAGTGCTTGTGAATCTTTCTCTCTCATGCTATTCTGTTACCGATACTGTTAAATGCATAAGGAGGAACTTTCCATTTATGACGAACAGGGCACAGCTTCTTCTACCTGTTAGTGGGGAAGGAACACAGTGGAGGAGACCTTCTGAGCTGACAGAGAGCTATTGACTTGGAATCATGGTGACCCAGAAGGAGTAGCATTTCAGAGAGAGTAATGTGCACAGTTGTCAGAGAGGTAGCCGTGTTAGTCTGTATCTCCAAGAACAAAAAGAAGTCCTGTGGCACCTCAGAGACTGACAGATATTTTGGAGCATAAGCTTTCGTGGCTAAAGACCCCCCGCTTCGTCAGCTGACTAACACGGCTACCTCTCTGACAACTGTGCACATTACTCTCTGTGAAATGCTACTCCTTCTGGGTCACCATGATTCCAAGTCAATAGCTCTCTGGCGGCTCAGAAGGGCTCTTCCATTGTGTTCTTCCCCACTAACTGGTAAAAGCTGTGTCCTGGTTGTCATAAATGGAAAGTTCTTCCTTACATATTTAACAGTATCAGTAACAGAATAGCGCGAGAAATAAAGATTCTACAAGCACTCTGGAGATTAAAGCAGCACTGGAAGCAGATGACACAGCGGGTCTTTACCCACGAGAGCTTATGCTCCAAAATATCTGTTAGTCTATAAGGTGCCATAGGACTTCTTGTTCTGCACAATTGTGAGACCCAGCAAGGGTGGGAAAGTCTAGTTGTTCCTCACACTTACTGTTTTACATGCACTAGTTATAAAGAGACAAGCAAACCTATACTGCAAAATCAGATGGTTGGTTACAGCTCCAGTTGTTTAGAAAGTAGAAGTGGAGTAGAATAAATGTACTTCACTGTATCACTTCTTTGACATTAATCTAATTGGTCTCCAAATGGCACTATTAGGCTGAATGGAAACAGATGAAATGGTATTTATTCAGAACACCAAAGTACACAGTTCCATGGTAGGGATGCATAATGCTAGTCTCAGAATTAAATACAGAATGAACCTCTATCATCTGGCACCCTCAGGACCTGATCAATGCTGAACCAGAGAATTTGCCAGACCATGGGGTGTCAATATTGCCTAGCACATTACCAATACTTCCACTACTTACTGGGCTCTTAGAAGACATTTAATAAATTACAGCTAAATAACAGCACAGAAAACTGAGAGTCAGGACTGGTGGCTGGAAACAAACTTTCTGGGACCAGAGGAAACTTAGCCACACCCATGATAAGTGGTTGTCCAGCTAACTAAAGTCATGCTGGATTATGGTTGTTGCCAGACAAGAGAATTCTGGATTAGAGAGGTTCAACCTGTAGAGTCTAAAGCATGTTATACATTCTTTCATTTTTCCATTAGCTTGCATTTCTATACGTATCTTCAGTGGTAGCTCCTATTTAGGCACAGTTTAATACACATTTTTT